>NC_046668.1:22020499-22323411 GCF_004382145.1 Drosophila mauritiana | reverse complement strand
AAACTCTAAAAGTACGTCTTTAAAGGGGCCAGGCCATCATTTACTGTGGCTCTCTAGGTAAACTGTTGCATTGTCCACGCCCATAAACTGGTGTATACTCAGCGAGGACAGCATTTTCATCTGGCCCTGATACAGCACATCGGCGATGATCTTTTCCGCATAGATAGCCTGTGTCCCGTCCATGGAGCGAAGCTTGTGGGCGATTATTTTTCCGAAGTTGGAGAAGTGGTCGTCCAGCTGGCTGTCCGCACTCTTCAGGGCCAGCGAAAAGAGGCGCTCAAAGTCAATGGTGGAAATGTCCGCCCGGAATTTACCTGGCGGCGGCTCGTTGTCCTCCGAAATCTGCGACGAGACCGAGGAGGACCTTTTCCGTATTATGTGATTGGCTTTCTGGCTCGGGCTCTGGTTACTGATCAGTTTCGTTTGGTTCTGGGCGACGACGCGCTTGCACTGCGGCGATTCGGGGTCGCCAGGCGGAGACTTTATGGAGTCGGGCACGGATTTTCTGCGGGCGGACAGCAGCCTGTTGTTAGCAGGCACCACGATTTCGACCTCCTTGATGGTAGCGCCACTGGCATGGCTGTTGGCGTTGTTGACTGTCTTAATACTGATAACGGGGTCAGCGGCAGCGGCGGCGGCGGCCTCTTCGAAGATGTTGGCACAGAATTCGTTGGCGCTGTTGTTGGGTGACATCTTGATCGAGTCTGCCGACGGCTTTGGGGGCTTGTGCAGGCTTTCGGCGTCGGAATACTCGTCGCCGTTCTCTGGCGCCCCTAGCTGCATGGAGTTGTCCATGCAGACCGACTGCTCGCGCTTAAACTTCTTGTCGGCGGGGATCTCCTCGTCCTTGAGGAACATCAGGGACTCGAAGTAGCGGCGCTTGGGGCAGTAGGGCTCGTACTTCTCGCCCTTTTTCTTGACCTCGTTGTATTTCCTCAGCTGATGACGAAATGCACAGCGCAGATTGTTTATCTTTTGCTTTGTTCGCTCCACATTGTACATCTCCCCGTGCTTGGTGGCCACCTCGATGAGCTTCGCGTAGGCCTCCTGCCGGCGGCTGCGGTTTCTGAAGTCCGCCGAGTCCGCCTTCCATAAGCATGGATTGCTTTTGTATTCCTCGATGAAGTCGTCGATAAAGTCCATTTTTTGTTTACCAAATGAAAAACACTGTAGTTTACGGGGCCACCTAGTTTATGTATGTGTGCGTGTGCGTGAGTGGCATCAATAGCTATCGTTTCGTTCGGTTCGTTCCGATTGGAACACGCGAGATCGGACCGCAAAATGGGTACATACTTTGCTGGTTTGCAGTAGTTCCTTAAAAAATATAATTTAAAACAATAAGACATCCAAAAATAACCCCCGGTAAATATAAAATCTAGCTCGATATACATATATTGCGCTGCGATAAATTTCTTTATGTATTCGGCTGTATACTGTAATATAAACCCCCAATACTGTAATATAAACCTTATTTTATTTTATATATTTACCCGCTATATTTGGCAGACGATTAAATTAAGTTTTTTCTTTCCTCTCACTTTCCCGCGTAATATTTGAATAGTAGTCAGGTGTGTTGTAAAACGCCATTTAAATTTCTTGGTGGAGTCAAAATTTGAACACAGTAACTGTTGCCAATCGATAGTTCCAAGTTCTTGTCGATAATTGTTCCGGCCCAACCCATCTCCCACCTCTAGATAAACACAATTAAACAGAACAGAAACAATAAGAATAAATAAAGATGAGTGGGGCTCACAGAGAGGCGATCCAAAAGCAGATCCACCAGGACTGGGCGAACAGGGAGTATATCGAAGTGATAACTGCCAGCATAAAGCGAATCACCGACTTTCTGAACTCTTTTGGTAAGCAACCTGCACACGAAGCACCCACTTCCCTCTCTCGCATGTGTGGGTGTGTGTGTGCGTGTTTATTCACACTTGGTTTGTAGGTGTGGGTAAACGCATAAATAACATTACTAACAAATATTCATCAGTGACACTGACTTTATTTACTCGAGTCTTAAGTCAATAGAAACAAACAGCGGTTTGTGCGAGTGGTTTATATGTATGGCAATATATGTCTCTACATACATATGCATATGAATGTATGTAACATCGGAGGGCTAAAAACGAAAAGTCGCCGCTATCTCTATCCGAATTAATCACTTGAATAAATTGGATAAACTCTTTCGCTTCTTCTATGGATAATTTAAAGCACGCTAAATGCTGTGATAAATGATAAGCCAAAGAGTGCGAGGTAGTTGGGTTTGGGTCCGGCAAGTCATGCGAATGCGGCCTAATTTCCCCTGCATCAACTATATAGACTAAATCAGTAAATTACACTCTTTACAGCGATAGAAAGTATCGTTAAATGCCCAAGAATTGCATAAGCTATATATAGCAAGCTAAAAGATCCCATATTGAAAGAATCCTTAATAGGGTTTATGTATACTGTTGACATTACAAACTGTATCATCGTGTGCTATCTCTCATCATATCCTTTCAGATATGTCCTGTCGCTCCCGTCTGGCGGTGCTGAACGAAAAACTAACGATCCTGGAGCGGCGCATAGACTATTTGGAGGCGTGCGTCGCCCAGGGTGAAACATTAACGTAAACGCTGCCCACAACCTTACACTAAGCTTTGTACATTTATAAGTAATTAAAATACTGATTTAATATTTAATATCTTTTGATTCGCGATGTGAATTGCCGTGACATTAATAATTCGCTGTACATTGTTTGTTCTTTGAAGGACGGTTTTCACGGCTGAGTTACTTGCGGCCATCGGATTCGATTCATTGCCCCTTTTAAGAATAATATAAGTAATACTCAGAACCAAGACGAGCAGCACGCGATGTTTTTGCCAACTAACCGTAGCCGCCTTTATTGTCAATGTTAATGCAAATCGCCCGCCATATATAAGCCGCTTATTAGGGTCTAGTCGTAATCTTGTGAATTTTTTTCTAAGACCTTAATTGTGCTTAGATTAATCATCGTTCTAGTAGCAGGAGGCTAGACTTAAGTGCTACATTTGTCATAGTTAATTGATAAGCTCTCTGAAGCCTGGCAAATTCCCCTTCGAGAACGATATACGCAGCAGGTGTATGGTAAAAAACAAATCTCTTTATTCCGAGCACGATCGTAGAAATAATTTTGATGATCAGATATAGACGTAGACCTAATTAACAGTGCACATAACCAAGTGTTTCCGCAACCGGGATCGGCCTTACACTTTGATTCCGGAGGCCTCGGCGGTGGCGCGGTAGCGCTTAATGTAGATCTCCTCAGGATCGTACTTGGCCTGCAGCTGCTTCCACTCCTCGGGCTTGTTTTCGATGATGTAGCGGATGACCTTGTCGGTGTTCTGGCGCTGCTTCTCGCTGCACTTGCTGCACTCCGTCTTCAGGGCGTCCGGCAGGGACTTCTTGAGCTCCCGACCCTCCGGGGTGCACTTTCCGTTGTCCACCAGGCACTTGAAGTAGTTTCCGAAGAGGCGGTTCGACTTCAGGATCTCGTCCACGTCGATGTTGTCGTACTTGGTGGTGTACTTATCCTCGGCGGCGACCAGCACCAGTCCAAGGACGACAAGCGCAAGTATCATCTTCATCTTGGAGTTTTCTGCGGGCGAATTGGGGTAACTATGTATGTATTTTTATTCATTATTCAGCACTTTTGTGGCTTAGTGGGTCTGTTGGTCGGGCAACCAGTAGTCAACCAGTTTTGTGAGCAGGGGATTTTACTGGGCGATGGAAAAATATTTTTACTAGCCACCGAGCGCGACTGCATTCGCAAAATGTATCTGTGGACTTATGGGATTTGTATGCAAATTAATGCACAGCCAGTCCACTTTGTATGCGTATCTGAAACACATTCGCTGGCTGAAAAGATGTCACTGTTTACACACAATGAAACTGGTTGCCCGTCTGGCTGCGTCCATGAGTGTGTGGACTACCACCAGCCAACAGTCGACCACCGAGCCGATCGGCTCCAAAAACTATAAACGGTGCGATGCGGTGGTCTTACAATGGGGCTCGACTTGTGGCGACTCGGTGCGGATAGATGTGAAGCAATTCAGCTGCTGGAACTAACTGAGAAATGTTTCTATGAAGTGGGCTTTTATACCTGGGCCCACTTTTTACCTGGGATTGAACTTCAAGTGTAATACACAACACACACCGCGCGCTGTGAGCCTGTGTTCGAGCTCGGCTCGTATCCATATGAGATTGCACACACTTTAGACTTTGAAGCGCAAGTCGCTATTGCTGAAAAGTCAACCCAGTGATTAGTCAATCGTCGTTATAAATTTATATAATATATGTGCGATAGTTATACACACTTAAATTGACATTAACATTAGGCAGGTGACGTCTGAGTACTAAACGTCGATTGAAAGTCGCTCTGCGAGGGACTCGCAGCCACGATGGACGGGCTAACTTGGCGATATGTTATTTGTTTACCAGATTTAACGATCTCATTAGCGATTTCCATTAGCAATTCCTTATTTGTTACACTTGAGACCCGTGCAACATGGCCCTTTAATAGTCGCTTTAAAGTTGATTGCAATAATAAGTAGTTCTCCGAACAATTAGTGGCTATCCATCAAACGCTAAAAACCTCGATTCGAAACTGAGTCAGCCGCACCATATTCCAGAAGCTTTCCGGAAAACAATTGTGGGAAGTTTGAACTTGGCGTCGTCCATCCCTCATTTGAACGCAGCCCAGTTTAAAGCAGTCATGTCTCGTAAAATGTACTTGTTTTCTTCGTTTTTTTTTTTTATTAAATTGTATTGTAGTTACAAATAGTGAAATGTAAAAAGTAACAAACACATACACCTTAGAAATCTGTACAAGGAAAGTAGTCGACCTGCAAAGGTAATTTCTTATGTTCAGGATTTCCGGATGCAACTATAACTTTAGGCTTAAACGTTGTGTGTCTCGAAATAAATTGTCAGGAGGCAGTTATCAGCAGTTGATCATTGCGCAGGAACAAATCATAACTGGACCTGGGCAGGACGCTTGCGTTGGAATATTGAGTCGATGGTGGAGAAGACGTCGCTGGACTTCTTGGCGGCGTCCACCTTGAAGTGCAGACCCCTCAGGCCGTAGTAGTCGACCAGCGGCTTTGTCTGCTTGTGATATGCTTCCAGTCGCTTCTTCAGAGCCTCGGCGTTGTCATCGCTGCGACGGATTAGGGGTTCTCCAGTGACCTGCAAGTGCCCCAAGTCGCCTTTCATTTAGAGTTCTTGGAGAGCGTCCCATAGAGATACTTACATCGTCCGTCATTGGCTTCTTTGGAGGGGCAAACTCTTCGTGATACGAACGCCCGCTGGCCTGGTGGATCAAGCGGCCAGTGATGCGCCTCACCAACAGACTGTCGTCGATGGCAAACTCGATGACAGCATCCAAGTTGGTTTTCCTCTTGTCCAACAATGTGTCGAGCTGGAAAGATCGGGTCGAACGGGTTAGACCCTAGAGTTCAAAGTGCTTCACTCGTGCAGCTACCTTCTCAGCTTGTACGACAGTCCTGGGGAATCCGTCCAGAAGGAATCCGTTCTTGCACTCGGGCTTGTCCAGGTTGGAGTCGATCATGTCCACGACCAGTTCGTCGGAGACCAGTTTGCCGGCATCCATGACCTTCTTCAACTCGGCTCCCAGCTTCGAACCGGATGAAATCTCCGCCCGCAGCATGTCGCCGGTGGACAGATGGCACACACAGAACTTCTCCTTCAGCAGGGGAGCCTGAAATGGGCATAATTAAAAACATTGATAAGTTTCAGTTAAAGCTAATCAATTTAGCACCATATCGGAAGGTAAGCAATTACCAATCGGCTAGATAAGATGCATTTCTTGAGGCCAGGAAAGTTCTGGTAGACTTTTAATAGATGGTCTACATAATACCCACTCGATTGCCTTAAGGTGTCCCACTTAATTCGCCACATCTCGCCAAGGTTTTGATTTGATTCAGGGTCAAGAGAAAGACACCGCTTGACGCATATATACATACTTGCTACATAGATACATACGTATACATTTCCGTGTACACATCGTCTTATATAACTTCACCAGTTTTGATTCTCTTCCAAGAGAATTTGGGAGTTCACCGATTATTTGCAAACAAAAACCGCGCACTTGAACACGTTGTATTTATTTATAGACTACATGGCGTCCGTGTCAAAAAAAACACATCATTATGTAATTTTGACCCACCTGCGTTCCTTTGCCGGAGCCCGGCGGCCCAAGGAGAATGGCGTTGATCCCGATGTTCTCCGGCTCATATCGCTCCACTGGTACTGCTGCATTCGGCGCCATCGTTAACTGTGTATGCTCGACTGATTATTCGGGACTGCTCCTAATTCATAGCCAAACGGAGCCAGAAATGAAGGTTAAAGATAAGAAACAAGAGGCGAAATCACGCACACGAAACACCCTGTGCGGATTTGGCCACAAAATCGGTCTGTTTCCACTCTCTTGCTTCTGGCCTATCGATAACATCGTTTTGATATTTGGAAATTAGCTATTAAAATATTGATAGGTGAAATTCTTTTATTTTTAAATTGGATTTTGTATCCCATTGAATCGCCAATAAAAATCTGCCGAAGTTAATTAATTTAATATTCCTATAACAATTTTATTTATTCTGGAATTCGCGTATTACAGTTGCCATGGTACATTTTAATATTGCCCTCGCACCGAAAATAAGCGTCGAATATCTGTGAGTATCCGTGATCCTTCCACCAGGTGCACAGCTGGCGGTTCCAAATGCAGTCCAGTCTGTAGATCAAGTTCGGGTACTCGTATCCCAGCAGGGTGAAGAAGTCCTGGTCGCCGAGGTGGCCCTTGAAGGAGTACTTGGCGACCAGGGTGTGCACCTCCGAGTGGGTCAGCTTCTCCAAGTAGGACTTTGAGTTTCGGATGCGGTTGAGGAGCAGCAGGACCACGCCGGAGTTCAGGCCAGGATAGCCGTGGTGGACCCGGCTATGTTGGTTGCCCCCTTCGTTGTTAATCGGATAGTAGGGATTCCCGAAACTGGTCTTCGGATAGCGCACGCGGTAGCGGTAGAGGATGTGGCGGTAGACGGGGGTCAGTTCCGGCGCCAGTCCGTACAGCTGGTGCGGCAGAAAGTTGTCGAACTCGTTGAACAGCAGTCGGACATCGGATCGGAAGACTATATCACAATCTAGCAGAATGGCTCTGTTCAGGCTCCTGTCGGCGATCCTGTGGAGGCCGAGGGACAGGAAAAAGAGGGAGTCGCTGTAGTACGAGTTCGGGGTTGAGCTGAAGTACGGGGACAACTTGGCGGCTATGTCCTGTATGATGCTGGAGCAGACCTTCACGTCGTATATGGTGTATATGACCGTCCGTCGGAACCGCCTGATCTGTCGCTGCAGGATCTCCAGCACCGAGGGCTGGCTCTCGCTGTCCGTGATCACGTGCAGATGCAGCTGGGCACTGGTATGCTTCAGCAAGCTGTGGGCGAACAGGTCGAACTTTAGGTTCAAGTGGTAGTTCTCCCGCGTGTAGATGACGAATATGTTGTAGTCCGAGGACAGGCCGTTCAAGTGAGAGCCCAGCTCCAGCTGTGTAGCGGAGTAGTTGAGCAGATAGTGCGTGGGCCTCAGCACCGGGGGAACTGGCGGGGTCGTGGCCGGGATGTCGGGATACCTCGCCTCCTGCTTCTCCGCGTGCGAGTGCTTGGTGAGCCGGCTCGAGAGGAAGGCCGAGAGGATGTTGCCGCGAACCAAGAGATGCGTGTTGGCGAAAACAATCAGAACGCACACACAAATAAATATTAATAAGAGAACTAGCTTCTTTTGCCACCTGCATCGCAGCAGGGTCCAAGCCCAACTCTTCGGCTTCTGGCGGATTGAGTTCCGCCGATTGATGATCAGAGTAACGTTCTCCTGATCCTCCAGCAGCTGCGATTTACACTTCATTCCGTACATATTTAGGTCCGCCGGAAACGTTTTGTGTTTCTGGCTGATTAAAGTCTTAAAGCTGTTCTTGGCCATTTCGAAATCAGCGGAGGAGCACCTATTGCAACAGTACGTCGGCGTCAACGAACATATTATGGGACATATGGAGGCTAACGTTAGAAAACACTAAACGGAAACTCTGAGCAGACGAGCAGAAGCGCACAGAACATTTTTGACGGCTATGAACTTAATTAAACTAGATCGATAAAGCGAGCACGGCGTAAAAATCAATGCAAGTCTTTTGGGGGCAGTGAGACCGTTATTACGAATCCGGAAATTACCAAACCTATCGAACGCCCCCACTTTTTGGGTCAATTTAATGGATCATCTTCGGAGGATCCAAGTTAAATGTACTTGAAAAGCAGCACAATTTAAAGGTATATTTAGCATAGGCAGTCAATTTAATTTCCAAAATAACTTTCATCGCTTATCGATAACCAGCGATTAATCTTAATCACCGTAATCTCAAATCATGCGCAGAAGTATCTTTTTTATCAGTATAAGTACATGTTATGGTTGCTCCAGAATTACAAAAGCGACTGGACTACGCTGAGAAAATGTAATAGCTTGGGCCTGCGACCGATTGCAAGAATTCCACTGGAGACCAGAGTTTCTAGAAGACGACCCCATGGACTGCCACCATCGCATTGAAGTGCCCCTGCGGGCCGGAAAGAAAATGAAGAAGCGTCGGGAGCTGGACGCCCTGATAGCCTCCCAGTCGTCCTCGGGCAAGAGAGCCAACCGGAGAGTCCCCGGAGCCACCAACTCCCAGGACAAGCTGCTCTCCGTCTCGACCGACGACCCTGAGGATTACGCATGGGTAAGGTATTTCTACGCTAGTTGCTGCTTACATCGCCACTCACATACTCGATCAAGTACAAGGTTAGCTGTATTTGTATCTATGTATCTGAACCTGCCCAATTGAACTTTCCCAGCTAACGAGTATCTGAAGATACAAATTCATTGGGAATTTCTACGTACATACATATGTACATGCTTATATGTGCCTCCCACCATAAAAAGAGTGAAATATGTAGCAACCCAATAATATTGCGTTCTTTTCAGACAAATGTCGCTGGCAGTCGCCGCAGCCATCGAAAAATAGCCTACTTCCGCATGTGCGGCCCGCTTCTATTCGGCATTATGGGCATTCTGATTGTGGGCATTTTGTACTGGCTCTACTTCGATCTGCGCCAGCAACTCACCGACTATCGCCAGAAGATCGAAGAGGGTATGGTGTAAACAATCTGCTACGCACAGTGCGTCCTCAATTATGTAATCTTTCAGTGTCCGCCATGAGCAAGAACTTCCCGGACACCCTGCAAAGATGGCACGAGACTTCGTCCTACCTGCTGAAGAACCAAACAGCAGTCATTTCGGAAATAAATGAGCTGCAAAAATCCATGGAGAGCCTGCGGAACAACTTTAGCAACCTGGAGGCGGCCGTGGCAGCCCAGAGAAACCACGGCAAGGACGAAAAGTTGGTGGCTGACTTCGGGGCCAAGATAGAAGCCGTGGCCACGGACATAGAGGCCATCAAGGAGCACTACAATAAGTACACCGAGGTGCAGAAAACACTGCAGGCCGAAACGGAAGCCTTAAAGGTAGGTCTCGCTATCCTCATGCGCTGAGTATTACAGTAATGAACATCATGCTCCTGCAGCTCAATCTCTCGCAGCTACCCACGCTTCAGTCCAACGCTTTACCCGCAAACTTATCGGATGATATTGCTGCGCTGAACAAAACCACTTTCAATTCATTTAAACTACTGGCCAGCGATCTGAAGAATGTGAATAATACCCTAAGTCAAACAACGAAAATCCTCAGCGAGGAAATATCTCTGCACAAGGTAATCTCTTCCAAATTCTGATGCGTTATCAGCGCTAATTCGCTTTATTTATGGCAGACAAAAATAGACGACCTGCTGGATCGATCTGAAAACATTACGTCCCATGTGGCCACAATAAGTAACAGCTGGCCGGAATATAAGCAGAAAGTAAGCAGCTTCGATGAGTCTTTGGAGAAAATTGAGAAAGAGGTAGGTCGTTCGAACGTGAGTATATGTAGATATGTACTAAACTTGATTAACTCCAGATAACGCTGGCAAACAACAAGAACAATATGCTGGCCGCTTCCGTGGATCAGCTGAAGAACTTTTGCATTCAGAGTATGGGCAATATAAAAGCTCCCAGTAGCGAAGATGGCTCCGTAGTCCCCAAGGTATAAATTATAATATGGGTATGATTGCTTATCTTCTATAGAGTTTCGACGTTCGATTACAGCCCGAAGCGATTGCCGCCAAGCAGGAAGTCATAAAGCCGTCTGCAAATGCCACAGTGAAGCTTCAGGAACCTTTGAAGCTGTAAGCTGCTGCATTGCTACCTTGCGTAGTGATGCCCGTTGTATTACCAAATTTGTTCGATTCCGTATTTAGCCATTAAGACCTCATGGATTCCATGTGTCCGAGTTACAGCCAACGATAACTAAATTACAATTACATTTATTGCACACGAAAACTGCAATGTACATATGGTTCGAAGAGCTATTTAACTTAATGACAATTTATAGGATGACGATGTGCACGTGTGATTTCAGTTAAGCAGTTAAGTTTACTTTTAAAGTCCGTTTAGGAAGAGTAAATGTACATA
The DNA here is from genome assembly GCF_004382145.1 of Drosophila mauritiana. NCBI lineage: Eukaryota > Metazoa > Arthropoda > Insecta > Diptera > Drosophilidae > Drosophila > Drosophila mauritiana. Next base: position 22,312,792 of record NC_046668.1, on the reverse strand, counting down.
CAGGGGGGCGAAGTAAGTGTAAGTCCAGCATTATTCACTTTAGATACACGATATGTATTTTATTTGCAAGTAATAAATCAAACTAAAGCTCACAAAGCCAATACATTTTATTGCAGAACTTGAATGAGAACATAAAAACAAGCAATTTCATTTAACTCAGTCGTCGTCATACTGATCGGCGAACTCGTCATCGTCGTAGTCTTCGATGTCTTCGGCCACATACTCGGCCTTCTGCTGCTTCCGGAGGAGCCAAGCCTTGTACGCTTCCTCATCCTCGACAGTCGGGTCGTTCGCCTCGACGAAGTCCTCTGGGTTGTGGGGGAACTCCTCCTGCACCATCGGCAAGTGCTTGAAGGGAATGTTGCGGGCGTAGTACTTGTGGCCCCAGCCCAAGTAGATCGACTCGCAGGTCTTCTCAAAGATGAACGTGAAGGCGCCTGGCCAGACGTTCGACTGCATCACGAGCATTCGTTCCTTCTGATTCGTGTACTTGCTGGTCATGCGGGCGAGCCAGGAAACGGGCACCTCGGGGTTCATGTCATTGGCACAGGAGGAGAGGATACTGGGACCCAGTTCGGGCTGATTGAAGCCCTCGATCATGCCTTCTTCTTCGCCTTCCTCCTCGCCTTCCTCCTCATCCTCCTCCTCCTCCACCTCCTCTTCCATCTCGCCCAGCATCTGCATCTTCAGGTATAGGGCCAGTGCCTTTTCGCGCTCCTTGCGGGCCTTCTCCTCGTCGTACCAGACAACGCGGCCTTGTTGGTTAAGAATATTGGACCTGACATGAACCCAGGCCACTGGGGTGGCCAGAGATCCCAGTGGTTCCGCCTCGTACTTCTCGTTTTTCAAGAGCATTACGTCGTTATCTGAAAAATATTCGGTTAGTGCTATGCGAATCGTGCGTATGCCACGTGCTCACCTTCTATTTGCTCCTCCTCGCCTTCGTTGAACTCCTCCTCCTCTTCTTCCTCCTCTTCCTCCTCGCCCTCTTCCTCTTCCTCGCCATCGAACATCCGCTGCTCCTTCTTGGTCATCCGCCTGTAGTAGCCCACAGGAGCGATGTAGGTACCCGCTGTGATGCGACCTATCAGGGTGCGGAGGTAATGTTTTTCCTTTCCAGGGAAGCAGGGGTAGGAAATGACATCCGCCTCCAGATCGCCTGTTAGGAACTTCTTGATCTGCCGCGACACTACGATCTGTCGAGGAGTCACTATGGGTAGCTCGATCCAGTCGTCAAAGAGCGAGTTCACAACGAAATAGGAGTACCTATTGCACCCCTTGCCAATATACTCCGGTGGAATGTCGTAGAACTCCATCTCCTCCACCAGGGGAACGGGCGCAGCCTTGGGCTTCATCTTTTCGAGCTCCTCAGGCGGAAATTCCTCCCAGCCATAGATGCCCGGCGTGAGCTCCGGCCCAATGTGCGGCGGCGGTGGCTTGTCCTCCCTGTCCTTGCGCATCTGGAACGGAACCTGCTTCTGCCGCATCTCGTCCTCCATCATGACCAAGCGCGAGGCGATTTCCTCGCGGGTCAGCGAAGCCTCCACTATGTAGTAGGAGGCCTTCAGCCCGTTGATGCAGCCCCAGAATCTGCACTGCATGATCGAGGGATGCGTCTGCAGCCGGTTCATGGCGCTGGCCAGCTGGAAGATGTCGTCGTTGCTGATGCTAAATCCGCACTGTGTCCAGTAGAACTGCAGTTGCTGGACTCGTTCGTTGAAGGTGACGAAGTATCGCATGGAATCGTCGATGACAATGCGCATATCCTCGTTCGTCCTCAAATCCTCGACTGACAGGTCCTCGCCCATCAGATCCTCGCCCTCCATGACATAGGGCAGCTATGCGAGATGGTGGTTGCATGGTGTAGCTGCTTATGAACATAACACACTGCTCACCTTCATGGATTGGAGAATTTTCTTGGCCACCCGGAAGGAGCGCACCTCATCAAAGACGCCACTGGGCGGAAAGCGTTCTGGCAAGTGGAATTTCTGTTCGCGAACGTTGCGGCTGAATTCCTCGAAGAAGTCTATCACATTCGGAGGACGTTCGTCAATCACCCTCTTTATGATGTCACTAAGATGATCGAACCTGTGGGCATGGGAAGATTGGGTCAAGTACTATAGTTACATGGTTAAAAGAGCATACTCACAAGTTGTCCCCACTGAGGGTGCTATACTTCTGCAATATGGACTTGGCCACGTTCAACTCATAGCCAATGTTCGGGGCCTCGGGATTCTGGGCGTTGTGGAGATTGCATTGCGAATCAAAGGCGCCTATGGATATTGTGGTTGTCGAGGACGAGGATGACGATGTCACGTTGGAGCATTCGGGAGATGCCTCCTCAGCTGGAGGCTTCTCCGGTTTCTTCCTTCTGGGCGCGCAAACTGGCGGAGGAGCAAAGTGCGAACTGCTCGTGGAGTCTAATGAGAAATTTTGGCAGGAATCCTTGTCCATCGCGATGGAATAGTGGGACTCTGATCAGTAATCCTCAAAAGCATGTGTTGTTTGGCTTGGGACAACCCAATGATTGTAGGAGCAATGGCTTGACAGGCAGCCTATTTAGTTATTTTAAAAAGTACTTTCAATTGAATACAAATAATACCAACTTGCAATGTTTAATCATAATAATCTTTTAACTTATAAACGATTTTGAACTTCGCGCCTGCTATCGTTATCGATAGAAGTCTGGAAGACAGTCTTCAGTCGTTACCTTATAACCAGTTTTTGAGAATTGGTAGTGTAGTATGCGAGTTGTTTACATTGCATTCCGATTCTCGGTTTCTCACTGGCTAAAAGAAAGTGCTTGAAAGAAAGTTGTTGTTTGTGCCGTGGCTTAAACTATTTGTGTGTTTCCCAATCGGAATTAACAACTAACTTAAAGATCGCAAATTCGAATATGTTCGAATATAATGGATGAATCTCTGTGTATCTGCATTCGAAGAAATAAATCAGAGTCTTAAAGGAGAGAACAACTTTCTTCGCGGTTGAGGAAGGTAATTTATGCTAATGCATAATAAAATCATAAATATCATGATGTAATCGAAATCGCGGGTTAAAAATGTGATATTTGATATGCTTGGATTGTAATATTAGTCAAGAAGGTGCAGTTCAGTGACCTAGTTACTTTCCTAAGTGATTCTAGATTCAAGATTCAAGATGTACTATCTGAACAACGAGCCAGCCGCGCTTCCATCTCCCGGAAACCTCGCCCCACGGGATGTGCACTCATCCACTTTGGAGCTGAAGACGGTGTCTATAAATCCGGATGGTAAGTGGTCCGAAGAGGAATTTCACACATTTCGGGTAACAAGTGCGCCTTTCACAGATACCTACACTGTTCAGCAGGCGATCAATGCCTTCGGTTTCGGATGGTTTCACGTCAAGCTGTCGCTCTTGGTGGGGCTGTGCTGGATGTCCGACTCCATGGAAATGGCCATTCTCAGCATCTTGGGCCCGGCTCTGTTCTGCGAGTGGAATGTCACCAAGTTCCAGCAGGCATCCGTCACAACCGTGGTGTTCCTGGGCATGATGTTGAGTTCCAGTTTTTGGACACAGCTGAGCAACAGATATGGCCGGAAGTCGGTAAGGCTGGCCGGTAATCTACGCTAATAGCTACTCTAATGCCACCATTTCAGGCCCTCACTTTGTTTGGAGTACTGCTAGTGCTGTACAGCATTCTCAGCTCGGTGGCTCCCAGTTACGCCTGGCTCCTGACCCTAAGAGGTCTCGTCGGCTTCGCCATCGGCTGCGTTCCACAGTCGTGAGTAATTCCATGGGCTAGGAGCTACCTCTCCACCTAAAACTTTCTTTAACCCAAAAGAGTTACCTTGTACGCGGAGTTTCTGCCCACCAAGCACAAGGGAAAGTGCGTCGTATTGATGGACGTGAGTACGTGCCCCCGTGTACTAAACCTTTATTGAATATATTGAACTGGTTTCAGTGCTTCTGGGCTCTGGGAGCTTGCTTTGAAGTGGTCCTAGCACTGGTTGTCTACCCCTATTACGGATGGCGGGGTCTCTTGGCTCTTTCGGCTACACCCCTACTGATTTTTACCATCCTATCACCGGTAGGTATCCCTTGCTCTCTTCCGAAATCTCCCTAATCAAATTTAACCCATTGCAGTGGCTCAGCGAATCGGCTCGCTATTACTCCTACAACGGGCACAATGACAAGGCCATCAAGGTTCTGGAACAGGTGAGTGGTAACTTTGTGGAGTGTTTATGAATCTAAAAACCTTCGATTGCAGATAGCTCACAACAACAAGCGCCACATGCTGATGGGTCGGCTGATGGCCGACGACGAGCCCAGTTGCGCGGAGAGCTTCAGATCCCTGCTCAGCCCGAGCCTGTACAGGACCACCATCCTGCTGTGGTTTCTCTGGCTGGCCTCGGCCTTCTGCTACTACGGCCTGGTGCTGGTCACGACCGAGCTGCTGGTGGCCAGGAACAAGGAGAGCCATTCCAATGAGTGCGTCACCTTCATGACCTCCGACTTTATGGACCTGCTGTGGATCACCCTGTCCGAGTTTCCTGGAATACTGCTGACCATCAAGGTGGTCAAGCTGTTTGGCAAGAAGAAAACCATTGTCCTGCAGTATCTGGCGTTGGTTCTGTGCACCCTGGTGCTGATGTCGGTGGAAAGGTAGTAGTGGTGCACACTCAGCTGATCAACTGATAATCAATCCAATCCTCCAATCCTAGTCGCTTCTCCACTTCCGTGACCCTCTTCATTGCGCGCGGCACGATATCCGGCATCTTCCAGGCCATTTATGTGTACACCCCGGAAATATATCCCGCCGCCTTGAGATCAGTCGGAGTTTCGGGCTGTTCCGTGCTGGCCAGACTCGGCGCCATGCTGACCCCATTCGTGGCGCAGGTGCTGATGGACTCGTCCAGAATTCAGGCCATGTCCACGTACGCAATCGTGGGCCTGCTGGCCTCCATAGCCTGCGTCTTTCTGCCCAGGGAAACTCTTGGCTACCACTGAGTGCACTGATTACCATAACTTATTACCTATTGCTATTATTAAACCCATTATTAGTCCCTAGAAGCTGCGTGGATGTTTCATTCGGATTGCCTAGTTTTAGGCTTCGCGGGCTAGTAGTAATCTGTAATCTGTGTCTAGAATAGATTAAGATGCTTCTAGCAAGTAACGAAGCTGCTAAGGGGAAAGCTCTAGTCTAGCATTGGCATAAATACCCAACCCTCGGGTTGGTCCAATTGGTGACTAATCTCAACTTTGTAGGCCCGCATTCCCCCTCATTTATGATTTCATTTCAGGTGACAGGAGGAAGTGCAGTTGCAAATTAATTAAACAAGCCAATATTTCAGACCATAAACATTGCGAATAACGTATGGGGCCGTATAAATAACTTCGTGCCCGCGCATATATTATAGTACTTAATTAAATATGTATGCTGGCGCACTCTGGGTGCCGAAATCTATGCGCACTCCTCTGACAGCCATAAACTTTCGGCATCTAAGCACATGGCTATGCACATGCAGATGCAGATGCAAGTGCAGATGCAGATGCATTCGCAGATACCGATGGGGATGCGGATGGCGAGTGCGAGGTGCATGTGCATTATTTTTAAATTGCGAAACGATGTTCGAGGGGAGCTTTTGTTGTGATCGGCGAATATCGATCAGTCGTACAGTTGTCGGGATGCAGTTAGAATCATTGGTATCCGCACGCAGTAGCCAATATTTCTCACGCGACCGCAGTTTAAATTTAAACCTATTCCACTTTTGAATCGGCCTGGCCCGCGGATTGGGCGGAAAATTCCCCGACTTTTCAGTTATGACAAGCGAACTCGAGAGTGACTAGTTTCCGTAGTTTTCGATACTGGGCTAGTGCCGATAATGCCTCAAATCCAGTGCAAGTAGTGCATTGAAAATTCGAAACGAAATCGCCCCAGTAATAAGTTATGCAATACATTTTCGAATTCATGCCAGCGTGCGTGAGTTAATCAAGTGTGTGTGAAGTCGAGTTAATCGAGTGATACGAAGTCTTAATATTCAAATCAGCCGGAATGGATGCCGTAAGTTATGCGTGTCCGGAAAATACACTATAGATCGGTCTCTACGAACATGTGCCAAATTTACTTATTAATACTTCTGGGCAACCAGATGTACATACATACAACGTGTGAAGAAAAGCTACAGTGGACGTCCTTGCTGGGAAATAGCACCTAGTCAATGGATTTTCCCACTTGGAACTGTGAATGTGTAACAAGATCATAAATGGTCAACCAGCTAGTGACGAATATGTGCGTCCTGTTTGTTTAGTTTGAGTGCATCAAGATGATGGATGATACTAGTGACCTTAAAACCGCAGGACCATCCAATAGTATCTTATACTCGGTGCAAAAGTGAAAGCCACCTTTGGTGCGAAGTGGGTGAGCGTGCATCTTGGCCACTGCGGTTCCACTGTGGTCTCGGATCATTGGCCCGAAGTGAAGAGCCCTGTCGAGGGAGCGAATCGGGGGATCAGCTGATTCGGCTGCACAAGCTTTGCACTCAGTAAAATTGGACATCGGAATAAATAGCCGAGCCCGCGTGTCTATGTCAACGCAAAATAGACTTTCAGCTAGCGGGCTAAATATTGCTCAGCCACTTTTGTTTGTGAAACAGCGAAGTCGAACGCGTCAAAAGATCAAATCGATATCGCACCAATTGCATAAACCCTATAAACTCATCGAAAATATCGATCTATTTGGGATATAGAATCAGTGTTTAAGTATCGAAATGGGTGATAGAAATGTGTGTGACTCAAGGGAGTACCTATAAAAAGGAAGTTCGTACTTAAGATATCGGTTCTACCCAGCAGGTGGCGGATATCGTGTTTGTGAGTCGGGACTACCAGGCTCAGTCGCTGGCCACGGACGAGATCAGCGTTTCTCGCGGGGATCTGGTCGAACTGATAAGTTCGAAGGCATCCGAAAAGTCAAGGTGAGCGATAGAGTTCATCGAGAAGTGGTATGGTGCTCTAGTGGGTGAGTTTTCCAGATGCTTTGTGCGAATGTTCGATAGCGGGGACTCCCCCAAGGAAGGCTGGGTGCCCATCGAGATACTAGAGTTCAATCCCACCATGAGCAGTTCGAATGGCAAGGAGAGCGGCGATGCGGAGTTTAGGAAACTGTAAGGGCTTCTACTTGTTGGACAGTTGGACAGTAGATACTAGTTGTAATGGCCGTTGTAGAACCATTCTCAGGGAGCTGGTGGAAACCGAGGAGGAGTTCTCCAGGGATCTGCTCCACGTGGTGGAGAAGTACATCAAGGGCATCGACAAGCCGGTGGTGCCGCGCTCCGTGCGGGACAACAAGGACATCATATTCTGCAACTTCCTGCAAATCGCGGAGTTTCACAACAAGTAAGGCGCAGACCGGGTGAACTGGAGTACACGAAGCTAACACTTGGATTTCCAGCGTGCTGAAGGAGGGCCTCAAGTGCTACAGCAACCAGCCGAACATGGTGGCCAAGACCTTCCTGCGCCTGGAGCGGGACTTCGACAAGCATGTGGTGTACTGCCAGAACGAGCCATTGGCCCAGGACTACCTGGGCTCCAGTCCCGATGCCAAGAAGTACTTTCAAGTGAGTATCGAGTATCCAGGGTATCCAGACTGCTCTCCCCTTTTCATTCTGCCAAGTCGAATGACGAACTACTGCAATTGTGGGCAGAAATCAAAAGCAATTGAGAATTGAATAAACTGCGAGGCTGAGCAAGTGTGGAATCGTCTTCGAATATTATGCGTGCGCTGTGTGCGAGAATCGGTTTATTTTTAAAGGCAGACGCTTTCGAATCCAAAGCTTTTGCAGTTTTCAGTTGCTTCCGAGTAGTGTTCGCGGTCGTGTCGTGCTAATTACTCATATACGTAACCGTTTCGCCTAAGGTACTTCAAGTTTGGACCCTCTAACTGGACCCGTCTCCACCTAGTCCCCCCACTTCGAAATCTGCACTGCATGCGGATAACAATCCCCTCCATTCAGTGAAATCGTTGGATCTGTGCAAGTCCATTCGGCTGAGTCCACCTGACGTGGAGCAACTCCGCAGCCGATCAGTCGAGTTGCTGGAAAAGAAATCATTTTCGAATCGATCCGTGAATACTTGTGACTTTTCGCCCGTTATGCAACATTTCCGAAATTTTACTGTGCGAGAGTGTATTTATTAAAAGATACGCCAATACGTATACATTTATAAATATATGCATGCGAACAATTTTTCCTCAGCCCACATATTCCGACCTCAGATCTAAAAGTGTTTAAATATATATACTGGCGAAAATATTGTAACATTGACTTTAATGAAATTCATTTCGAAATTGGTTCAGCAGTGAATATTCGTGGTTGGTGAATACGAGCATATGAATATGAACCGAGCACCCAGCTCATTCATTCTCGCAGAGTGAATAAAAAACGAACAAACATTTCAGTACCAGTATTCATTATATACATGTGTGCATACATACACACACGCGTATAGCCTTCCAAAGCGAGTACAAGCATACATATAGACAATCATTCACCGACGCACGCACACGTATCCGTTTTTGCAACAAGTGATAAATTTTTAAACATCGTTCCAAAAATAACCCCAAACGAGAGAGGGATCGAGAATGTATATGCTCGCCAGGCGGTGGACGGTGGGCGGTGGGAAGAAGCAGCCACAAGCGGATGCAGAAAACCACCAAGTCGCGACCCACCAGAAGATTTGTTGTTTCATTTCATTTGGAACTTTCGGGGAGGGGGAATAGACACATAGTCCAGTGACCTTGCAGCATCTGACCATGGAGCATCCATACTAAAGCACCTGTTCTTACCTTGCAGGAACTTTCGAAACAGCTCGGAGACGACAAATCTCTGGCAGAACATCTCAAGCTCCCCATCCAGCGGATAAACGACTACCAGCTTCTGTTCAAGGTTTGCCGACATATCCGTACACCCGTGTTTAGTGTCTAGTGCTAGTCCGCTCCGATCTTAGTTAAGCTCATCCCCGTGCCTCGCTTGATCGCCAAGTTGCTAAAGACCTTGATAATGTTTGTTTTCGCAGGACTTCATTAAGTACTCGCTAAGCTTGAAAGAGAACGTTAAAGACTTGGAGAGGGCCTTAGAGTTAATGCTTAGTGTGCCGAGTAGAGCGTACGACAATAGGTTTCTTTCCAGCATCGAGGGCTGTCGCGGTAACATCTACAAGTTGGGCCGCCTGCTCCTCCACGCCTGGTGCAACGTGGTCGACAAGGAGGGCAAGGCGCACGAGCGCTACTGCTTCCTGTTCAAGTCGCGCATTCTGGTGACCAAGGTGCGCAAGATATCCGAGAACCGATCCGTGTTCATACTGCAGAACATCGTGAAGCTGCCCCTCTGCAACATCGAGCTCAAGGCCGACGAGAAGCAGATGCACTTGAGTCTGAAGGCGCCGGAGGCCAACTCGTTCCTACCCATTGACATTAAGCCACACGGCCCCGAGGCTCACTTGACCTGGTTCAACGAGATCTCTAGCCACATCAACCAGGACGTCACCTTGCAAGAGCACAACGCCGACGACCTGAAGGTCGACGCGTCCCAGATCGCTTCCGAAAGCGAGCTAATCCTCCATCTTCCGCAACGGGCCGAGGCCCACGATCCGAATCTCAGTGTCCGACCCTCTGACGTGGCAGAGAACTACTTCCTGAGCAAGGAGACCAAGGAGCGCCTTCAGCACGAGCAGCAGGAGCTGCTAAAGCTAGAGCAGGAGGCCATTGAGCTGTACAAGAAGCAGCAGTCCTCCAAGTCCGTCTCCAGCAAGACCGAATCTGTGGAGATCACTAGCTCCCAGGTCAAATCTAGCTCGGAAGTCCGTAAAGTGGTATCTCCCCCTCCTCCACCACAAGTGAAGGAGGTTACTCCAGTGAAGGTAGTGTCTTCCCCACCACCTCCGAAGGAGATTACTCCTGCGAAGGTAGTGACTCCTCCACTACAACCGCAAGTGGTGACTTCGCCAGTAAAAGAGGTTGCTCCTCCACCTCAACCCCCTGCGGTTGCTTCTCCTGCTAAGGAGGTAGCTCCTTCGCAGCCTGAGCCTGTCAAAGCTCCTTCTCCTGTCAAGGAAGTCCGACAAGAACTGCCCTCGTTAGCTTCACATTCCAAGGAAGTCGAAGCTTCAGTCGCGACAGAGATTCGTGAGTCTCTAACCGAAACCAGGTCAACTGTAGTCGAATCAGGCCAGTCAAGTGAGATCAGAGAGGAGATAGTAATCACAGAAGAGAGCTCCCTAGAGGGTAAGCAAGCCGAAGCTCTCGAGCGAGAACCGTCACCATGTTCGATTCCAAAGATCCAAGTATACCGACCCGTAGAATGCGAAAACCCCGTGGTAACCAAGCACAAGCCCATCGAGCTGAAAGACATTGTGGGCTACAGCGAGTCGCTCCGGGACGGGGACACCGCTCCCGCGGGTGGATCGCAGGGCCGCCAGCAGGGCTACTCCGCCAACATAACCGACCACGCTTCACTAACCATCTGGAATAACCGGCTAGCCAACATCGCCGGCGATCGCAGCGGGGCCAACCAGCACCTGCAGCAGTCTGGTCCCCCGCCGCCGCCCATTCCACCTAATTTCACGCGCATGCCCGGCTTCTTCCAACCGCTTCCACTAATCGCTTACGAGACCACCATCGAGATACTAATAGTCAAGGCACGCCCCCCCTCGCCGCCGCCTCCGCCGCCGCCCACCATCAAGCGCGTCCTAGTCCATACTGAGAGTCTAGAGCAGAAGACGCAGAACTTCTTCGAGGGCATCTATGATGCGGCCTCCTCGGACACATCGCTTCGCAATGCCAAGCAGAAGATCCGCAGCATCAAGAGCACGGTGCTCAAGTCGAAGGACTCCACCAACTATGCCCAAGACACTGTGCAGAAGGCCAAGGCCCGCGACTTCCTGCACATTTTCACCCCGCCCGTTAAGAAACGTCCCATTTACGAGATCGTTGAGGAGCCCGTTAATATCTTTGAACTTGAAGGCGACTATACCGAGTCTATTGCTGACGATTTCAGAGAGCCAAGTGCCGATTTCGAAGCCAGGGGCCAAAGCGTCGGTGGTATGGATGATTATTATTCTGGCTACTCGAGGGCTTCAACACGTCGCTATGAAAGTAAGTTGTCACGACCGACCGATCGGACCAATCGGTCCGGAGTAGTTAACATGCATATGTATGGATGGGTTAGTGGAATCCATCCTCTGATGACCGTGTTGAATGTGCGTTGTAAAGCCAGTTAAACTCAATGTCTGGGATCTGGGATCTTTGATGTGTCGTAACTATCCGTCAACTTTTTGCAAGACCAGTCAGCCTACACATCGGTTTCCTTCATGTGATTCACGTCTATCATCTACACATAAATCCGTTGAGTTAATCGTAAATAACTTTGTTTAAACTATTCTTCATGTGTTACTCTTCATTGTTTACACACGTTGTTTTCTTTACAAATAACACTTTATGTGTCTACCTGTTTTCCCACATTGAATCCCAAGTCATCCCAAATCCTTGCAAGTTCCTGTTTAGAATGAGAATTGGTTGTCAACGAGGCGTACTTGGAATCTCTGGATATCGAGATTTCAGGAACGCCTCTGTCTAAAATTGAACATTCGGTTTTGGTCAACTTCTAATAAACTTTTCCGACTCTGCTGGCCATCCGTAAAGCCAAAACTCGGGACTACGACCGGGGAACCTCCTATGACAGCACCGTCGAGCGATCGCAGTATGGCATAAGCTCCAGGCGGGATCGGAGTTCCGTCGACAAGGTCGAAGCCCGTTCGTCTCTGCTGGCCACCGGACGCACTGAGAGCCGTGCTGCCAGCCGCGCCGAAAGCCGAGCCGAGAGCCGTGCCTCCTACTCTGTGGCAGAATCGCGTGCCGGAATCCGGTCATCGTCCCGTCTCCAAGAGGATCGACCCCTGCGCTCGGTCGACAAGCCAGTGGTGGTGAAGATGCTGAAGAGCGTGCAAGTGGAACGTGAGTTTATCGCACATGCATGTTCAAGGATGTGGTTTTAAGCGATTATGTTTACTGCCCGGTTAGCTGGAGAGACTGCCCACTTTGAGATCCAATTCAAGGATCAGCCCGGCTTGGTTACTTGGCTGAAGGACAACAAGCCCCTGGAGGATCGGTTGGCTGACAGAATCACCCAAACCGCCGCTCCAATGAACTCCTATCGGCTGGACATCAAGAACTGCAGGTGGGTGCCTTCATTGTCTAATTCAATTTAAGTGACTTAAATGATTTTTCGAACTGGTTCCAGTGAGACCGATGCGGGTACCTACACCATTCGGGCCCAGTCTGCATCCGAAACGACGACTGTGTCGGCACAACTGGCGGTTGGTCAAGGTAAGAGTAGACTTAGGGAGCGTTTGAAGCCATGAGATGACTAGCCCATTTCCCGTGCAGCTCCTGGTCATGATGAAACCAAAACCAACACGCAGCCAGCCTTCCTGGTTAGCTTGAAAGATGCCGAGATGATCGAGAACACTCTCTTCCGTTTCATGGTCAAGATTATAGGGGATCCCAAGCCTCGCGTGAAATTGTGAGTTTAAAACTTACCTTTAAATTGGGCTATAAATGAAATGTTATTCCCTATTCCTCTGCAGCTACAAGGATGAAAAGGAGATACTCGAAACCAATGACAGGATCCAAATTATTCGGGACAAGGATTATCTGGGTTTCTATGAGCTCGTGATCGCCGACGTGCAGAAGACCGACGCAGGAACCTACTCCTGCAAGGCCACCAATAAGCACGGTGAAGCTAACTGCGAGGCCATCGCCACCACAGTGGGTGAGTCAAGTTTAGGTAGTCCAATAAATATCTGGTCATTAAAATTTCGTTACTTCAACAGAGGATAAAAATCCATTTGGCGCATTAAGCGGCCAAATTCTGCCGGCTGGCGAGAAGCCAGTCTTCCAATGGAAGCGTAACGGCGAGGAGTTCGATCCCGAGGAGCGGTTCAAGGTGCTCTTCGGCGAGGACGAGGACTCGCTGGCCCTGGTCTTTCAGCACGTGAAGCCCGAGGATGCGGGCATCTACACCTGCGTGGCCCAAACGTCCACCGGCAACATCTCGTGCAGTGCCGAGCTCTCGGTTCAGGGTGCCATCCAGACCCTAAACCGGGAGCCCGAGAAGCCCACCCTGGTGATCGAGCACCGCGAGGCGAACGCAAGCATCGGCGGCTCGGCCATCCTGGAGCTCCAGTGCAAGGGCTTCCCCAAGCCGGCGGTGCAGTGGAAGCACGACGGTGAGGTCATCCAGGTGGACGACAGGCACAAGTTCATGTACGAGGATGAGGAGAGCATGTCGCTGGTGATCAAGAACGTGGACACCGTCGACGCCGGAGTATACACCATTGAGGCCATCAATGAACTGGGCCAGGACGAGTCGTCCATTAACTTGGTAGTGAAAGGTAATTACTTAGTCAACCCCAAGGGAAAGTCCGTTGGTATGGCTTTACTTGTATTATTTTTAAAGCTCATTGCAATTATAAGCGACGTACTAATCTTAAAATCCCATTAAGCTCCCCCGAAAATCAAGAAAATCACGGACATCACTTGCTCGGCCGGTGAGACCATCAAGATGGAAATCGAAGTGGAGGGTTTCCCACAACCCACCGTCCAGGTGACCAACAATGGCAAGGACGTGACCGCCGAGAGCAACGTCAAGATCTCCTCGAGTTCCATTGGCAAGAGTCTGGAGAAGGTCGTTGTCGAGGTGAAGGAGATCAAGCTGTCCCAGGCAGGCAACTACTCCATCAAGGCCACTAACGATCTTAGCCAGACCTCGGAGTACTGGAGCTGCACGGTGAAGTCGAAGCCGGTGATTGTGAAGAACTTCGAGAGCGAGTACATCCACGGGGAGAAGGAGAACGTCCAGATGACGGTGCGCATCGATGCCTATCCGGAGGCCAAGCTCACTTGGTACCACGACGAGACCGAGATCAAGATAACCGACTCCAAGTACACGGTTAGCAGCGACGGCAATGCCTACACCCTGAAGATAACCGGAGCCACCCGTGTGGATGCTGGAAAGTACACCGTGAAGGCCACCAATGAGCACGGATCGGCCACCAGTTCCACCCAGCTGCTCATCAAGTGCGCTCCAGAGTTCACTCATAAACTGAAGAACATCACTGTGGCCGAGGGTGACTCCAATGTGGAGCTGGTGGTGGGTGTGGATGCCTATCCGCGGCCGCATGCCAAGTGGTACATCGATGGCATCGAGATCGACGAGAAGAGGAACGACTTCCGTCACGTGGAGGAGGGCAATGACTTCAAGCTGATCATGAACCAGGTGGCCACCAACATGCAGGGCAACTACACCTGCAAGATCATGAATGACTACGGAAAACTGGAGGACAACTGCGTGGTGACCGTCAACTGTGAGTAGTGGGAATCACTATGTATCCTATATGTATCTAATCTCTACTTCAATTCCAGGCAAACCCAAGGTTAAGCGCGGACTCAAGAACGTCGAGGTTCAGGAGGGCAAGTCCTTCACCTTGGAGGTGGAAGTGTACAGTGAACCGGAGGCCAAAATCAAATGGTAAGCAAGTGAGCAATCCTAATCCGAGGCTTAAGTAACCTGCGGTTGTGTCCAGGTTCAAGGACGGCCATGAAATCTATGAAGATGCACGCATCAAAATCTCTCGGGACACCCAGCGCATCGAGAACTACTATCTCACCTTGAATCTGGCCAGGACCGAGGATGCGGGCACCTATGAGATGAAGGCCACCAACTTCATCGGCGAGACCACCTCGACGTGCAAGGTGGCCGTTCTAAGTGAGTATACATTTTCGAAGATCCACGGAATTCTCCAGCAAAGTGAAAGGGAACAAGGGCTATAGGCGGAAGGGAGTGATAACCATATGTATTTCCCGACACCCGAATTTTGTCATTAAACCTAATCTCCTGTCTCCAATATGAAATTCTGATGCAGCCAGCGAGGCTTTGTCTCTGGAACAGACCGTAACAAAGACTTTGATTGCGACCACCGAAGAGCCTGAAGAAGGGGGTAAACCAAACCATTTCCAATGCATCACTTAAGCACCACTAAAAATACTCGGGGAATGCCATGAATGAGAACGAGTCGAAATAATTCTAAATATAAACGAATTAACCCTGAAATGACAAATAACCAAGAAGATGTCACAATTTCATATGCACGCCCATTGTAGATATCATAAATAAAAAATCATTTCATGTCACATTTAACACAACCACCTAACTCAAAGTGTACAGAGAATATAAATCAAACGACAGCCTCTAACAAAGTGTAAGAAAAGCGAATATGTGAATGAATTAGTATCTAAGTGGACTGATTTGAATAATTGCACGACGATTGGGGAACCAAAAACCGATCCTTGAGTTTCTCAATCTACGTTGAACTTTTTCACTTGACAGCTGTATGCTCATGCCATAAGATATCTCACATCCAATGAACTACGATCATATGGTGGTTAGGTAGTCAGTAGGTCCCATTGCGGTCCTATCTGACCTGTAAGATACCAGTTACTGCGGATGTTGTAAGTGCTGCACTGCCGAAACTAATCCTACGAATGATCTATGCACCATGTACAGAAATCTAATAGCGCACTCCCCTGAGATACACACAGATCCTGATACCAGTCTTGCCTTATAGCCGTTCCCGAAATCCTCCACGTCGATGTCTTCCAGCAGCACAGCTACGAAAGTGTGCCCCTCAAGTACGAAGTCATCGCCACGGGCATTCCCAAGCCGGAGGCGATTTGGTACCACGATGGAAAGCCCATCACGCCGGACAAGCACACCGCTATCACCGTCGATGGGGTTTGTTTCTAACCAGATATTTCAACTCTTGAGCTGCGATCTACTTCATATGCTGCTATCCTTTAGGACCACTACAAGCTGGAGGTGCAGTCCCTGGATCTGGTGGACGCCGGAGAATACAAGGTGGTCGTGCAGAACAAGGTTGGCGAGAAGTCGCATCAGGGCGAACTTTCTCTGTCGGGTAAAAGGACTTTCCCAGCTCTATTACCTTCGTTTCCCTAATTCATCCTGTTTCGTAGGCATCGCTGAATATCGCAAGCCCATTCTGACCCAAGGTCCTGGACTGAAGGACATTAAGGTCAACAAGGGCGACAAGGTCTGCGAACCAGTTGTGTTCACCGCTGATCCCGCTCCTGAAATCGTCCTGCTCAAGGATGGTCAGCCCGTCGTGGAGACCAATAACGTCAAGCTGAAGGTGGACAAGAAGGACGCAGAGAACGGATTGGTTCAGTACACCTGCACTCTGAACATCCTGGAAGGTAATAGCTGCACTAAAGCTATCGTAAGGGATTTATATAACTGACTAAATTGCAGCTGAGATCAAGGACTCCGGACGTTATGAACTGAAGGTGAAGAACAAGTACGGCGAGCTGGTCACCAGCGGTTGGATCGATGTGCTGGCCAAGCCGGAGATCTCTGGCCTGAACGACACCAAGTGTCTGCCCGGCGACACCATTTGCTTCGAAGCTCTGGTCCAGGCCAATCCGAAGCCGAAGGTTTCCTGGACTCGTGGCAACGAGAACCTCTGCAACCATGAGAACTGCGAGGTCATCGCGGATGTGGACGCCGATAAGTACCGCCTGGTGTTCCAGTCCGTCTCACCCAGCGAGGATGGCAAGTACACCATCACGGCCACCAACAGCGAGGGACGAGCCGCCGTGGACTTTAACTTGGCGGTGCTGGGTAGGGATTCATCCCTGGAGTGGAACCCTTAAGCTTGATTCATTTTCTATTCTTTCGCAGTGGAGAAACCCACTTTCATAGTGCAGCCCGAGAGCCAGAGCATCCACGACTACAGACCCGTTTCCACGAAGGTTCTGGTGCACGGTGTTCCACTGCCCACAATTGAGTGGTTCAAGGACGACAAGCCCATCAACTATGAAGCCATCAACAAGCCCGGCAAGGATAAGCTGTACGCCAAGGAAGACACCAAGAAGGGCTCCGACCAAATCGAAAGTGTGTTGGACATCAAATCCTTCAGAGAAAACGATGTGGGAGCGGTAAGACTTCACTCGACTGGTGACCTAGTGAGCTAGCTAATGGACTCAACTCCCCAGTACACCTGTGTGGCCACCAATGAAATCGGAGTGACCAAGGCGCCCTTCAAGTTGGCTCTGCTGTCCCTCGCACCCAGCTTTGTGAAGAAGCTGGACAATGCTCTGGACGTGCTGCAGGGTGAACCTCTTGTCCTGGAGTGCTGCGTGGACGGAAGTCCCCTGCCCACTGTCCAGTGGCTCAAGGACGGCGATGAAGTCAAGCCTAGCGAAAGGTAGGTTTCCTTTTCATTTTCGGAATCCTGCTAAACCTCCAATTTAGTATTAAGATTTCTACCAATCCGGATGGCCTGGTGAAGCTGGAGATCAACAGCTGCCAGCCCAACGATTCTGGAGCCTACAAGCTGATTATATCCAATCCTCATGGCGAGAAGGTGGCTCTGTGTGCGGTGGCCGTTAAACGTAAGATTCGAAGGAATGTTAGTTTAAAAAGGACATACACTCATATATATAATCTCACCTTTAGCTGAGGAGATGCAGCCGAAGTTCCTGAAGCCCATCACCAGCCAGACCGTTGTCGTCGGCGAGCCCCTGAAGCTGGAAGCCCAGGTCACTGGATTCCCAGCACCGGAGGTCAAGTGGTACAAGGATGGCATGCTGCTGCGCCCAAGTCCGGAGATCAACTTCATCAACAGCCCCAATGGCCAAATTGGCTTGATGTGAGTACAGGCAATATGAACTAAGAATGGTACTTATCCTCTGACATTCCTATTGCAGCATCGATGCTGCACAGCCATTGGACGCCGGAGTCTACAAGTGCCTCATTGCCAACAAGGGCGGCGAGATCGAGGGCGTGTCCAAGGTGGAGATTGTGCCCAAGGAGTCGAAGCCCGTGTTTGTGGCCGAGCTGCAGGATGCGTCCAGCATTGAGGGCTTCCCCGTGAAGATGGACATCAAGGTGGTTGGTAACCCGAAGCCGAAACTTCAGTGGTTCCACAACGGCCACGAAATCAAGCCCGATCCCAGCCACATTGCCATTGTGGAGAATCCCGACAATAGTTCAAGCCTCATCATCGAGAAGACGGCGCCCGGTGACTCTGGATTGTACGAGGTGATTGCTCAGAATCCCGAGGGATCGACCGCCTCCAAGGCCAAGCTATACGTGGCTCCCAAGGCCGATGAAACGGCTACGGAAGAAGCGCCCCAATTCGTGTCCGCTCTGCGGGATGTGAACGCGGATGAGGGTCAGGAGCTGGTGCTCTCCGCTCCGTTTATATCGAACCCCATGCCCGAGGTGATTTGGTCAAAGGATGGCGTAACCCTGACTCCCAACGAGCGCCTCCTGATGACCTGTGACGGCAAGCACATTGGGCTGACCATCAAGCCAGCCGAAGCCGCTGACTCCGGAAACTACACCTGCCTGCTGGCCAATCCGCTGGGCGAGGACTCCTCCGCCTGTAACGCCAATGTCAGGAAGGTCTACAAGCCGCCAGTGTTCACTCAGAAGATATCCGACCAGCAGCAGGTGTTCGGCAACAACGCCAAGATCCCCGTGACTGTTTCCGGAGTCCCCTACCCGGATCTGGAGTGGTACTTCCAGGACAAGCCCATCCCCAAGTCGGAGAAGTACAGCATCAAGAACGACGGTGACCACCACATGCTGATTGTGAACAACTGCGAGAAGGGCGACCAGGGCGTGTACAAGTGCATCGCCAGCAACAGGGAGGGCAAGGACATTACCCAAGGACGCCTCGACATCGTCAACGAGATGTAAGTAATCCTTTGTGCCCCTGAAGTATCCCTGTAAACTAGCCCTCACTACTTTGCAGTAAAAAGCACTCCCGATCGGAGCCACCAGTGTTCCTCAAGAAAATTGGCGACTGCGACATCTACGAGGGAATGGTGGCCAAGTTCACGGCCTGTGCCACCGGATACCCGGAGCCGGAGGTCGAGTGGTTCAAGAACGACCAGAAGCTCTTCCCTTCGGACCGCTTTTTGATCGATATCGAGCCCAACGGCCTCCTGAGGCTGACCATCAAGAATGTGACCGAGTACGACGTGGGCCGCTACTCCTGCCGCATTTTCAATCCGTACGGCGACGATATCTGCCACGCTGAGCTCTTCTACGACTGTAGGTTTTAATAAATCCTCTCCGAGCTATGATTAACCAGCCTCCCGTTGCAGCTCTGGATAGTCAGCAGAAGCCCTTGGAGGACCAGTACACCGATTTCAAGAAGTACAAGAAGTCTGGTGCTCCTCCGCCGTTGTCGGAGGGTCCAATTATTTCACGAATGACCGATCGCGGACTGCTTCTGTCGTGGAATCCTTCGGTGCCATTGACTCCGCGCTATCCCATCACCTACCAGGTAAGTGGCTGACGCATCTAACCCACACGCACAAGACTTATCTTTCATTGACGAACTCCAGATCGAAATGATGGATCTGCCTGAGGGGGATTGGCGTACCCTAAGGACGGGAGTTCGCAGCTGTGCCTGTGATATCCGTAATCTGGAACCATTCAGGGACTATCGCTTTAGGGTGCGAGTGGAGAACAAGTTCGGTGTGAGCGATCCCAGTCCATATACCCAAACCTACAGGTGGGTGAGCATAAAGTTATTTGACTTCCCATACTAAAGGTCCTTCTTTGCAGGCAAAAACTGGTGCCAGATCCACCAAAGACCTACACCTACCTGCCTCCAGGCACGGACTTCAGGCCAGAAACCTCGCCGTACTTCCCCAAGGACTTTGACATCGAGAGGCCTCCACATGACGGCCTGGCGCAGGCTCCTCAGTGAGTACTGGTGTATATCTATGTTTTGTGGTACCTATAGCTTTCTTCAATTTAGATTCCTGCTGCGCGAACAGGACATCAGCTACGGCGTGAAGGATCACAACACCGAGCTGATGTGGTTCGTCTACGGCTATCCCAAGCCCAAGATGACCTACTACTTCGATGACATGCTCATAGAATCGGGTGGCAGATTCGACCAGAGCTACACTCGCAACGGACAGGCCACGCTCTTCATTAACAAGTGGGTTTTAAGGGATTACTTTTGGGTATAGTAACCTCTGATTCTCATAATCCTCCAGAATGCTGGATCGTGATGTTGGCTGGTACGAAGCTGTGGCCACAAACGAACACGGAGAGGCTAGACAGCGCGTCAGGCTGGAGATTGCCGAGCATCCCAGGTTCCTCAAGCGTCCAGATGAGACCTTTATCATGGCCCGCAAGAATGGAAGGATCGAGGCCAAGTTGGTGGGCATTCCGCTGCCAGAGGTGCACTGGTTCAAGGACTGGAAGCCGATTGCGGACTCCTCTCGCATCAAGGTAGAACAAGAGGAGGGAACGCTATAGCTAGTGGCAGTTCCTATATTAATTCACCTTGAAATGCTTCTTACAGATTAGCTCATATGACCCGGATATCTACGTGCTCTCGATCCACGACTCCATCATCAAGGACGGCGGCTTGTACTCCATCAGTGCCAGGAATATCGCCGGATCCATTAGCACTTCGGTAACAGTGCACATCGAGGAGAACGAGGATCAGTATATCTACAAGACCTACGGCAGACATCCCTACGTGCGCTCCAAGCAGCTGCGCTACCAGGACAAATACGACATCGGGGATGAACTGGGCCGTGGAACCCAGGGCATCACCTACCACGCCGTGGAGCGATCCTCCGGCGACAACTACGCGGCCAAGATCATGTACGGAAGACCCGAGCTGCGGCCATTCATGCTGAACGAACTGGAGATGATGAACACGTTCAACCACAAGAACCTGATCCGTCCATACGATGCCTACGACACCGACCGCAGTGTGACCCTCATCATGGAACTGGCCGCCGGCGGAGAACTGGTCAGGGACAATCTCCTTCGCCGCGACTATTACACGGAGCGAGACATCGCCCACTACATCAGGCAGACTCTGTGGGGCCTGGAGCACATGCACGAAATGGGAGTGGGTCACATGGGTCTGACGGTAAGAGATGCTACATATGTACATAGCAATAGTGCCACAGTTTAACCACCTCGATCTTTCCTTGCATTACTGCAGATCAAGGATCTTCTGATCTCCGTGGTCGGCGGTGATATCATCAAGGTGTCTGACTTCGGACTGTCGAGGAAGATCAACAGGCACAATCTGTCGACACTGGACTACGGCATGCCCGAGTTTGTTTCGCCCGAGGTGGTGAACAAGGAGGGAGTCAATTTCTCCCACGACATGTGGACTGTCGGCCTGATCACCTACGTTCTCCTTGGAGGCCACAATCCATTCCTGGGCATCGACGACAGGGAAACTCTGACCAAGATTCGCGAGGGTCGCTGGGACTTCAAGGACGAGATCTGGACGCACATTTCGGACGATGGCCGCGACTTCATCAGCCGCTTGCTGCTTTACAGTCCCGAGGAACGCATGGATGTGAAGACCGCCCTGAAGCACCCCTGGTTCTTCATGCTCGACCGCCCAGTCTACGATCACGACTACCAGATCGGAACCGACCGGCTGCGCAACTACTACGACCACTTCAGGGACTGGTATGCCAACGCCTCCTGCAAGAACTACTTCCGCCGGCGTCGCCTCAGCGGCTGCTTCCAGCATCCGTCCAAGATGGTCTATCCCCCGGGTCATGTCTACACGCCGGAGAACACCCCGGAGCCCCTGCCGGAGCCAAGGATCCGTGCCAAGCGCGAGGAAGTGGTCTCCAAGTACTTGCATCCCGACTACGAACTGGGTCTCATTCAATCGGAGAGTCAGTAAGTATATTTTCGAACTGAAGGCGTATCATCTCGTAACTGCTCTCTGCTTCCTATCCAGCTACCAGTACGGACCGGATACCTATCTACTGCAATTGCGAGATGTCAACTTCCCGGTGAGACTGCGAGAGTATATGAAGGTGGCCCATCGCCGATCGCCGTCCTTTGCTTTGAACGATTCAGTGGATTGGTCGGTGAGTAAAGGGGGAATGGATCCATGTGTGAATGTGTCTAATTGGGCATGTATTCGAGCAGCTGCCAGTGATCCGCGAAAGACGTCGCTTCACCGACATCATGGACGAGGAGATAGACGACGAACGCACACGCAGTCGCATCAGCATGTACGCGGCCAACGAATCCTACTCCATCAGACGTCTGCGCACGGAGTTGGGACCCCGGCTGGATGAGTACACCGAGGCGGACGCCATGATCGAGACCCAGCGGGAGGGCTACCCGCCGTTCTTCCGTGAGAAGCCGCAAACCATTGCCATAACCGAGAACCAGCCCAGCCACATCCACTGCTTCGCCGTGGGAGATCCCAAGCCGTGTGTGCAGTGGTTCAAGAACGACATGGTGCTGACCGAGAGCAAGAGGATCAAGATATCGGTCGACGAGGACGGACGCTCCATCCTGCGCTTCGAGCCGGCCCTTCACTTCGACGTGGGAGTCTACAAGGTGGTGGCCCGGAACAAGGTGGGCCAAACTGTGGCCCGTTGCCGCATTGTGGTGGCCACCCTGCCCGATGCCCCCGACTCGCCCGAGATTTCTGCCAACAGCGGCACCGAGATCCTGCTCCGCTGGAAGCAGCCTCGCGACGACGGTCACTCCACTGTCCTCTGCTACAGTCTGCAGTACAAGCTGAGCAACTGCGATGCCTGGACCACGGTGGCGGACAACATTGACCACGAGTTCTACTTGCTGCACGACTTGCAGCCCAATACCAACTACCAGTTCCGCTTGGCCTCCAAGAACCGCATCGGCTGGAGCGAGATGGGCATCCCGGTGAGCGCCTCGACGGTGGGCGGAGATGCTCCCAAAATCCACATCACCAAGGCCATGAAGCATTTACAGCAGCTCACCGAGAACGGGCATCAAGTGGTTCCCGAGGAGGAGCGCGTCCACACCGACTACCACTGCGAGCGGGAACCGCCTAACTGGGTGACAGACTCCTCCGTCAGCGACAAGTACAGCTTCATCTCGGAGATCGCCCGTGGCGAGTTCAGCACCATAGTAAAGGGCATCCAGAAGTCCACCGACACCGTGGTGGTGGCCAAGATCCTGGAGGTGACCGACGAGAACGAGGACAATGTTGTCGCTGAGTTCGATAACTTCAAAACGCTCCGCCACGAACGGATCCCGGCTCTATTCAGTGCCTACAAGCCGCTGAATGTGCCCATTGCCATCTTTGTGATGGAGAAGCTGCAGGGCGCCGACGTGTTGACCTACTTCAGCAGCCGGCACGAGTACTCCGAGCAGATGGTGGCCACTGTGGTGACCCAGCTACTGGATGCCCTCCAGTATTTGCACTGGCGTGGCTACTGCCACCTGAACATCCAGCCGGACAACGTGGTCATGGCCTCCGTGCGCTCTATTCAGGTGAAACTGGTCGACTTCGGATCGGCCAAGAAGGTCAACAAGCTGGGCATGAAGGTCACGCCCTGCGGCTCCCTGGACTTCCAGCCACCCGAGATGATCAACGACGAGCCCATATTCCCGCAGAGCGACATTTGGTCGCTGGGAGCGCTGACCTACTTGCTCCTGTCCGGATGCAGTCCATTCCGCGGAGCCGACGAGTACGAGACCAAGCAAAACATCTCCTTCGTGCGCTACAGGTTCGAGAATCTTTTCAAGGAGGTCACGCCCGAGGCCACGCGGTTCATCATGCTCCTCTTCAAGCGCCATCCCACGTGAGTACTCATGGCTGTCATCTATGTACATCTCAATGACTCTGTACCTGCACACTTTTCTTTTGAAAATTCAGAAAGCGGCCATACACCGAGGATTGCTTGGAGCACAGGTGGCTCATGTCGTCGGACTACATGGTCAGGAAGCGCGAGCGTGCCATCTTCCTGGGCAGCCGTCTCAAGGTAAGCAATGAAGGTAATCCATGTTTGGCGTAATGCTATCTCCATTCCACCACCAGACGTTCTGCGACGAGTACCACGACCTCAAGAACGCCTCGGCTACGTCCTCCAAGGTCCTGAACACGGTCGCCGGCGGACCTACCCCTACTCAACTACTTCGATCGAATAGCATCCAGGAGGAGCTGCTCACCACATTTTAGTCAATTAGCTGCGAAGTAGTGTTAAGAGGAATGTTGTTTCTATTTCTTGTATATATGGAATATATATAAGTGTACAACATGCAAATTCTATATATATAAATATATTATCTGGTTAATTAAAGCGAAACTATTCAAATTCAACTGTGCTCCACTCAATCAATCAAATGAAAACGGCCTTCGATGCTTGAAATAGCATATCGTATTCGGGTGTTCATAAAAACAACTTTTCAAGTGGGCGTTATAAACATATTCTTTCTGCTTGTATGAGAACTTTCCGTGATGATTTAGAAAATATCTCTGATTTACTAAACTACTACTATAATTGCAATGGCGCGAAAGTCCAAAGCTTCTGGAATTTTTTGAGTTTTTTATAGAGGATATTCTGTAAACGGTAATATTGTGGGAAAACTGCATTGTGGAACTTGCATTTAATCGTTAGACTGAAACATTATACTTAAATTAAGCGTTCTCGTGACTTCAGTTGCAACGATAGTTGCTTATTTTATTTTTTTATTTTAGGTTAATCAATTATTTATTAATTTGGTTCAACATATTTTCATATACACACAGGAACAGACAGCAACCAAACGGTAAACACCCACACAGACCCGTTAGTCGACGAGAGTAAACACAAATCGATTCAGCGAAAGCAACCCTGCGAAAGCTCGCTCTCGGAAAGCTGGCGAAAGCTTTCTTATCACTATTGATTAAATTTTCGTGCACAGCTTATATTTTAGAGTAAGCGCTAGGTACAACACGCAAACACCTCAATTAGCTCAATAGGAACTCAGTTTCGGCACGATGTGAGACGAAACAAAGCAGATCTCAGCGCACTCACGTACACAACCCCCAAGTCCAGCGTTCATTTGCAGCAGAAAAATCAATGAGTGACGACGAGCTCTGGTCACAAGATTACAATCAATCGAAATCGAAAACGTAGAGAACGAGCAAAAGGTATGAATTGCACGTGTGTGTGTACCCACTCCCACAGCCAAACTTATAGGCTTATCTCACCTTTAGAGTCTAATCCTGCTTAGATTTCGGACTGGCCCACCGTTGGCCCGCATCACCGCAATTCCACTCACATGTCTTTCCGTGCGTAAACCTATCTCCACAGCAGAGGGTCAACTAGCAATCAATTAACCCACAGCGACACGCTATAACAATCTGATTCCAGTCGATTAAAGCTGCACCTGCTTCCACACCCAAGATGGCAGAGGGCGACTACGCAGAGCATGTGGAAAGGTGCGTAGTTCAAAATTTTCCGTTTTCCGGTTGACATTACTCATCCGCGCCATATCTTATCACCCACAGAACTGAGCTTCCGGCCCCGATGATTTCCCGCAAGGAGGTCAGCATCTGGGCCATTCTGAAGAACTGCATCGGCAAGGACCTGAGCAAAATCACCATGCCGGTCATGCTGAACGAACCACTGAGCTTCCTCCAGAGGCTCTGCGAGTATATGGAGTACGCACAACTGCTCACCGAAGCAGCTCAGCAGGAACACCCGGCAGACCGGATGAAATACGTGGCGGGTGAGTGTTATCAAAGGTTAGGGCTTATCAAACCACCTGTAATTGATCGGCGTTGTTCCAAATGTCCACCGATTCCTCAACGCGATGCTCAAATTGTTATAGACTGTCTATACCAATAATAGTTTATATGCCCTATAGAGGGGTACTCGCTGGTTATGGTTCCTTTATTGACCACTAAACGATAAGGCTATTGCTCCTGCAAAACGTATTGTCTGTGGTAATGGATTCGTTTTCCGCACTCAATTATGAGTCATTATACTGAGTTCAATGACTACATCTCGAAATATGCATACATCTTAATATCCTCAGTTCATTTGTAATACAATTGTGTGCGAAATGCGAAATTACTAAAAATTATCTTTCAGCTTTTGCCGTATCAGCATTAGCCTCCAACTGGGAGCGCCTGGGAAAACCTTTCAATCCTCTTCTTGGTGAAACATACGAGCTGCAGAGGGGCGACTACCGAATCGTCTGCGAGCAGGTCTCCCACCATCCTCCAGTGTCTGCATTTCACGCAGAATCCAAGGACTTCAAGTTCCACGGCACGATTAGCCCAAAAATCAAGTTTTGGGGCAAGAGTGTTGAGGTGAATCCGAAGGGAACTGTGACCGTCGAGTTTCCAAAGTAGGTTTCCCTGTATACGATTTACCAAAATATACACTTACCTCGGTGTTTTTCCAGATGGAACGAGAGCTACAGTTGGACTAATGTCAATTGCTGTGTACACAACATAATCGTGGGCAGGCTGTGGATTGAGCAGTATGGAAAGATGGAGATCACTAACCACGCCACTGGCCATGTGGCTAGTCTCACCTTCAAGTCCGCCGGATCTGGAGCCAAAAACTTGCACCGAGTAGAGGGATTTGTGAAGGATGCCAAGTAAATAACACATTAAGCAAGTTCGCCAAAATACTAATCCGATACTCAAATCAACCTTAGCGAAACCAACCTATACTTCCTCTATGGCAAATGGACCGAGTTCATTAAATGCTGCTCCGCCGAGTCCTACGTCCAGTTTTTGAAGCAGGGAACCAGGAAGAACGATGACTACGATGGCTCCCCGAACGGAACTCCAAAGAAGATGTTCTCGAAATTGAATAGTTTTAAGCTGAACTCATTTCGCAGTCTGTCCATTCAAGACGTAAGTGTAAGACTTTCTTGAGTTACCCGCGATGAGTATCTCAAAAATTGTTACATTTCAGAGCGATAGTTATCCACCCATGGAGCAGGAAGGCGACATCCCGAAGAGTGACTCCGCGTACTCACTTGACATTCCCGACTCGACGACCCTGTGGAGCTGTAAGCCCAGACCTTCCAACTGTAACGAGGTGGGACATCTCCCCAGAAACCCTGAATCGCAGTCTAATCTCCAGTCTAACTCCTACATTGCAGTACTACCAGTTTACGCATTTTGCGCTGCAGCTTAACGCCATGGATAGCAACATGAAACCACCGCTGACACTATGCCCTACCGATTCGCGACTGCGACCTGATATATTACACCTAGAGGAAGGTAACTTGGATGGTGCCTCCAAGGAGAAGACCCGTCTCGAGGAGAAACAAAGGCACACACGAAAACAAAGAAAGTCCACCAATAGCGATGACTGGTCCCCCAGGTAAGAAAGTCTGATTTCATTCATCCGGTGGATTGCTCATTGCGCCTATACCCATTGCAGGTGGTTTAAATACGCAACTAACCCACATACAAAGACCGACGATTGGCTATACAGCGGGGGATATTGGGACCGCAAATACGACAACACCGATCCGATATTTTAGAACCATTTTGTAGCGGGCTTACGCTTACAGTATATATATATACATTTGTAAAAAGTTTGCGAGCTGTTTAAACTTTGGAACCATTGAAACCTGGATAATTGTAATGGTTGGCAGGCATAGCATTCCAAATCCCGCCGTTTGATACCCTCACGTTCATATATGACCACGTGATTGTACGATCTGGTGGGGCTGTTGACCGCAGTCAATCAAGTCGCACAAGAATCCATAATGATATTTAGTTGAACGCTTACTTTCGTAGTCTCTATGTATGTGTATAGAAAGTTGTTAAATCGTGACGATTCCATACGAAGCTATTAAAGTGTTATTCAGTTATTTGTTGCGCTAGAGCGGAGTGTGGTTAATTTTATTTGGCTTCGAGCGATGAAAGGTAAGAACGCCGCCATCAAAACGCTGTAGAGTAACAATTAAATTGATTTATTCATCTACATGCTTTTCCGCCCCAATACTTAATTGTCCTTTCACAAATGTTGCTATTTACATATGACAGTATGCTCAGATTCGATTTACACATGTACAACGGATATAGAACTTCATTTCAGATCCATCATCTTGGGTTTCGTGCTCACGTCGTGCAGGCTAACTACGTTATAAGTGGAGACGCAGGGCTGAAGCTTGTTCTTGAATATATCGTTC
This sequence comes from Drosophila mauritiana, assembly GCF_004382145.1. NCBI lineage: Eukaryota > Metazoa > Arthropoda > Insecta > Diptera > Drosophilidae > Drosophila > Drosophila mauritiana. The sequence continues at coordinate 22,284,746 of NC_046668.1, read as the reverse complement.
TCGGATTTCGAGGAGCATATTGAACCGCCGATTTCTGGGTGGCTGGAGTCAGGTAACGATACCCTCAGCTCGTGGTTACTCACTGAGGTGTTTAGCTGGAACTGTTTCGCGTAAAGGGTGTCCATTTTGTTGTGTTTGGCTAGAACGACAAAGGGATGCTTTAAAACCAAATACGCAGCAGACGAAGAAGTTCCGTACCTTCATTGACGCACAACTTGTTTCCGGTCCTGTGGGATGCCAATCTGGCGTCATCGCTGCCACCAATCGAGGCCTCCTCGATGTGGGAGAAGCTCTCCTGCGGCGAAATAGTGGACAGCACCGAAGTGCTGGAGTACAGATAGCCGGAAAAATACAGATCCGGATTGGCCTCGTGGGCCTTGCACGGCACTATCCACGAGAAACTGAAAGTAGAGGGATTCACCTCCTGGGTGAGCCATGGATCTGTGATTAACTGGTGCATGGTGCACCGGTACTTGGGATCCTTATTCAGCATGGAGCTCAGCAGGCGGCTCAACTGCTCGGACACAGCTTTCGGTATTTGGATCTCGGCCTTCAATGTCTCCTCCACATCGATGAATGGATTTTCGAAAAACATCAGAACGTAAAGGGTCACACCAAGGGCCCAAATCTCCAGCTCGGGACCCACGTATCTGTTTCCGGCTAGAACCTCCGGACTGCAGTACTCTGTCGTGCCGTAGAACGTGGAGAAGAATTTGCCCTCCTCCATGAAGGTCGCCGATCCGAAGTCAATCAGCTTTATGGTGAAATTCTGGTCAATTATAATGTTCTCGTCCTTGATGTCCCGATGCAGTATCTTCTGTTCGTGCAGATAGTTGACGGCATCGGCCACCTGCCGAAAAATGTAGCTTCCCAGCTTTTCGTCCATCAGGGGCCGCCGCTCTATGAACGTCCACAGATCCATTCCGGATCCGTGCTTCTCCATGACCAGCTGGTAGAAGAGATCGTTTTCGAAAACATCCAGAACGGACACAATGTTCTTGTGGTTCAGGGTCTGCAGCAGGTGGATTTCGATAGGAACTTCCTTGCAGTCGCGGCTCTTGACCATAAACTGAGAGCAGAGCTTCTCCTTGAGAATAAACTTGGTGATCACCAGCAGGCGGTCGGTGTTCCGGAAAGCCATGTTTACATACCCATAGGCTCCCCTTCCGATCTGGCGGATGGACGTGTAGTATTTGCTGTAGTCACCCAGGTACAATTCGTCCTCGTACTTGGACACCAAGGACAGAGAGTTGGGTCTGCTGGAGTTCTGGGCAGCGGTGGTCTTTATCACCTGGCCCAGCGACTGCTCAACAGTGCTGGCCATGCTGTTGAATGTGGACGTTAGGTTTGCATAGTTGTACTTCTCGCCGTCCAGCCGAGTGCTGGGGTTCCGGCACACCCAGATGCAGTACACCCTGTTGGTGCAGGGCAGTATCTGGAGTAGCACGGAGTAGACTACCTCTATGACGGAGCCATCGGCGTGGATAGCCTCTCCCACAAAGCTTCCGTTAATAGAACTAAGCAGTCTGGTGGCGGGATTGCTGCCGGAGGCATCACAGGTCTCCGTGGAGGCGGACTTCGCCTTGTCAAGGGACGCCTCATTCACCTGCGACTGCGATCCTGCCTCAAACTCGTCGGCGGGGAAACTGTTTGAGGCATTAACAGGTGTTAGGATGTCATCTATTGTACAATCATCTGGCTGGCGGAGATCGCAGAATAGACCACTGCTGTTCTCCAGATTGCAGCTTAGGTGGGCATCGCCCACCGAAGACTGTTCGTTGTTGGGTGCCGTCCTGTTAGCAGAGCTCTTCTTGCAGGATTGCAGCGAGGAGTCGTTGTCCACGACGAAGGGATCCGTGTCCGGCTCCCAGTCGTTGCTGGTTATCGAGGTGTTCGAAACATTCGGGCTCTTCTCCTCGCGGGAGTCCTTCCCGAAATTGGGTAGGATCGCCGATATATGCATGTTCATTATCTTGTCTTGACCATATCCGAACATTAGCAGTGAGAAAGGCTGGTTGCACATCAGTATGTTGCCTATGTCGTCTACCACAATCAGGCCACTGAGATTCTGGAACACCCAGACGGTGATGTTTAGCCCGGTTTTTCCGGAATGGGAGTAACCCGCGGAAGCATCCTCATCCAGGGCTATGAGCAAGCACAGGGGAAACTTTACGTTATCCGTAGTTCGTCCAGTGGCTCTCTGCTTCCGCAGGCTCTTAGGGATCTCACGGCTATCCGGGTCGGGCAGTTTTATAAACGGGATAAGGGTGACAATGCTGACACCCACCACGCTTTCGATGGATTCATAAAAGAATATGGTGGCCGTGGTGGAGTCAACGGATGTTATGACTCCAGATCTATCGGTGCTGATGTGGCAAATGTGCCTCTCTACAGGCTCAGCGACGGCTATGTGTCTGCCATCGGTGCTGATCTGCCGGATCCAGAGCGAGACCAGGATCTTGCCGCCCGACTTGGTCTTCATCTCGATTACCTTTCCACTTAGCAGGACGACCCGGCCCTCGTCGCCTTCGATCTGCATCTCCGCCAAGGAGGAGATGTGGCTCTCCGTCTTGCCGTTGAGCAGATCGAAGAATCCTTTGTTCCTTAGCTCCTGGGACGTGTAGCCCAGCAGCTGGCAGGCCTTGTTGTTCACTATAAAGATTTGCCCCGTGTTCGCGTCGATGGTGAATATCGCCTTGTTCGGGTTGATCACCTTCGAGGAGTGCAGATTGGGGGGCGGCATGCTGAAGGAGCTGGCGTCCATCATGTTCAGCATGCCGGACGAGTTTTGGCGACTCTGACTCTGGGTGCCCATAATGGGGTCATCTGGGAATTACACGATTTGTTGTAAATAATTTAGTACCGCTCTTGAATGTACATCTATATAGTTTTACCGTTAGCACATCGGTTTCTGGAGCACTGTGCATTCGAACTACTCAGCTTACCAGCGGCTTGGTCGGTCACGTCGCCCTGATCCTCCATTTAAGCGTCGGATGTTTTCCAAGTCCCAGCGGTTCCAACTCGAGGCCTACAGCTACATCCAAATGAGCGCACTGTAAACATTGGGAACTCTGCTCGTAGAAAATCAATTGAATGGCGCATGCGAAAAGGGGAATTCCCCAGTGGGTCGAACGGGACGCAGACACGTTAAATTGGGCAGGCTTTTGTGGGGTTTCCTTTTGCCTTGAAGTGTTTTTTAAATCACTGTATTCAAATAGTTGACGATAACAATTTAATTAATATATTTTATTGCGAACAAGTGAACTTCCGTTATATATATTTGAATGTACCGCTAACCTTTAGCCTGCAGCCCTGGCGCCGTCATCGATATAATGGCTCTGGGTATCGATTGCTGCCTAGAACGCACTTACATATATATAAACTGGGCCTAGCTACGTGTGGAAAAATATCGGAGAGAGCAATACAAAACGTATTGTTCTTCCAAACAGGAAGGTTTTTTTTCGTTTTCCAGAAAGTATTCAGTGCAGTGCACACTCGAATATAGTTCGAATACGGTGAAAATGCCACGCATATCCGAAGTAGCCGCTTCCGTGGGGCTTCTCCTGCTTATCGGAGTGATAAGTGTGGACGGCCTTGTAAAAGAGGGGGATTACCAAAACTCCCTTTATCAACAGAATCTCGAGTCGAACTCCGCAACAGGCGCAACGGCTTCGTTTCCATTCCTGATGCCCAACGTTTCGCCCCAGACCGTAAGTCCAGGTTCCTGAAAAACGGCATACATATACACCATGGAGTTCCCTCCATATGGATGAACAGATTCGCCCAGCTGCAGCTGCGCGCATACAATTCCAATCAGATTAGAAAAGTCCCTCCATATAGGCTCTGGTTTTCCCTATATCTTCTGCGCGGGGAAAACCCATAAGAGTGCTGTGCAAATTTTTCCATATGGTCAGTTATACCCGAATACACACGATTCGCCACCCACATGTAAGGCCCTGAAACCGAGACCTGTAGATTGCACTTCTCGAACCTGCGCCGTAGATACTAATTTGTTTTTACGAGGGTGGCGAAAAGGGCAAACGGCCCACTGAAGGCCATACTTTAATTTGAATAATACTTGTTGACTAATCCTATATGAATGTTCTCTCTAACAAAACTAACAAATATATATATGTGTACATATATAGCCCGATCTGTACTTGTGCACGCCCATCAAGGTCGACCCCACTACGACCTACTATATTGGTACGTCCTTTCGAATGAGATTAATTCCTAAAATACTTTAACTAACCGTTCTATCTTGAATAGTTGGCTTCAATCCCAATGCCACGATGAACACGGCCCACCATATGCTGCTCTACGGATGCGGAGAGCCCGGAACCTCGAAGACCACCTGGTGAGTTGCAAGTGATGTTTTCAGACTAGTAAATACATGCATATTTTTGCGCACAGGAACTGTGGCGAGATGAACCGAGCTTCCCAAGAAGAGTCTGCCAGTCCTTGCGGACCCCACTCCAATTCTCAGGTATGAAAAGTATGAAAATGTCCAAAAAGGCCGTCAGATACACACCACACATTTATGGGGCCGAAAAATTTCTGGGACTCGAGACTACAGTTTGGCAGGCTTCGCAAATGGGTTGTCCGTTCTCGATCCAAAATTCCCGGGTGCTGATCCTTTTGCGGCAGAGGTGGCACTTAAAGCACTTGGCATGCCACTTGGTGCTCAGCGCGACCACGGCTCGACGATCGATTGGCTTCTCACAGCCTGCGCAGCGGGACGAAAACAGTTCCCGGAAGTGCGCCTTGCAGAACAGGTATCCGTTGACTTCGAAGAAGCTCGCCGAGACCAGCGACTTGCTGCAGCTCACGCACCGGAAACACTTTTGGTGCCACTTGCGCTCCGCGGCAGCCACGCCGCGCTCTAGGATCGGAGTCCGGCAGGCGGAGCACCGAGCGGCATGCTTGTCCAGATAGCACTCGCTGCAGACCACGTCGTCCTCCACCGCGAAAAATAGCTTAGGATCCACCACCAGGCCGCACTCCTTGCAAGTGAAGTGGTGCGGATGGTACGTCTTGCCCAAGCTGCAAACTGCCCGTGGCCAAATCTTCTCGTTGCATCTACAGCAAATCGAAGCGGACATACTAGGCAGCTTTCTGATAGACAAATTATAAATTTTAAGGAAAAAATCAGAAAGATAGTTTTAAAGTCAAATTTTGTCTTGTTATTGACACAAAAATCCAATTCATATATAGTAACATTTCAAAACGATTGATGTATACATATGAATGAAGATCAAAATGCACGGATAATTAGGAGTCAACTGGGCAAGTTTCAATAAGTCAATTCTTGGCAGTCAGCACAGTTTAATAAGAGTTTAAACCTGTTTATCGAATTTTTCCATTAACTAATTGGCAAATGTGCTAATAGACAATTTGCGTCTACTGGACTAACACTTACCACTCAACAGATCGTATACGCTTGGGCCAGAGACGCCCAAAAGTTAAATCTGCCCGAGGGAGTGGGCTTCAAGGTGGGCAAGAACTCGGCAATCAAGTACCTTGTGTTGCAAGTTCACTATGCGCATATCGACAAGTTCAGAGGTAAGTAAAAGATTGCATTCAATATCAGGAAATTTATATGTGCTTTTCTTCAGATGGCTCCACTGATGATTCTGGGGTGTTCTTGGATTACACAGAAGAGCCGTAAGTTCCTTGATAAATGCGTGATTCCCAAAATAATCAGTACCATCCTGGCAGTCGTAAAAAGCTGGCTGGCACTCTGCTGCTGGGTACAGACGGACAGATTCCGGCGATGAAGACGGAGCACCTGGAAACCGCCTGCGAGGTGAACGAGCAGAAGGTCCTGCATCCTTTCGCGTACCGTGTGCACACCCACGGCCTGGGAAAGGTGGTTTCCGGCTACCGTGTGAGGACAAACAGCGAAGGCGAACAGGAGTGGCTGCAGCTGGGCAAGAGAGATCCCCTCACGCCCCAGATGTTCTATAACACCAGCAACACGGACCCGATAATCGAGGGAGACAAGATCGCCGTGCGGTGTACTATGCAGAGCACTCGCCATCGGACTACCAAAATAGGGTAAGTAGGCAGTGATTTGAAACGCAGCTCGAGCAGCGCTCCTAATCATACTCTGTATTGATCTCAGTCCCACGAACGAGGACGAGATGTGCAACTTTTATCTCATGTACTACGTGGATCACGGGGAGACTCTCAACATGAAGTTCTGCTTCAGCCAGGGCGCCCCCTACTACTTCTGGTCCAATCCCGACTCCGGCCTACACAATATCCCACATATCGAGGCCAGCACCTTGTAATCAGCGCTCGCCGAGAGCCAGGAAATCAGCCGCGGAAAGAGAAACGAATGTATACTACCTTACTGTCTGGATTATTTTATCGTGTGCAACAACTAATGATGGTTTAGCCTCATTCTGTATCCCCTTCTGTTGGCCACCAATGATTTATGTAACATATTTGTGTAACGTGTAAATAAACATATGTAGATAATTCGCGATACCCGCTGGAGATCCTATTGAATGGATTTGGGAGCACTTAGCTGATCGCCGCAAGGTTAATCCCCTTCCCATTCGTCGCGCATAGCAGGAACCAGCGATCATTCCACTACGCAGTAAATGAGACTGCTCCGACGTAAATATTTTCAATGCAAAGCATTTATTCTCGCGTTTTTTGTATGTATATAGAATTTATGGAATATATGGTATTATCTGCATACATATACATATTTTATATATAATTTGGTGTAAAATTATAAACGTACAATTAGATTAGTTATAAATTACACAAACTTAAATATCTCTCACATTTTATAATAACTTGCAAACTCGTACTTGTTAGTGTTAAACTCTAAATGACTACCGGTTGGCTGAGGCGGCAAGTCCTCAAACGTGTAGGCTAGCAGAGCTCCGTTGTTATCGTGTGCGGCGTAGTTGAGATCATTGTGTGTTTCAATTACACTTCCGGTGTAGTCTTGTTGCGCGTATGTACAAGTGCTCCCGATGGCGTCCGCCTCCACGAAGCTGCTCCCGTTGAAGCCGATCTGCGGCGAGTTGGAGGTGGTCAGAATGCTGCACTCGCTGTCCTCGGCGGCCGACGGGATCGCGTTGAAGTCGTCGGCCTGGAATGTGGTGTGCCCAGCGTCCGGTCCGCCGTAGGGCAGCGTGCAGGTCATGGTCATGGTCACCGTCTGGGGCCGCACCACCTCGAACTCCACCTGGTGCGAGGAGCTGTCGCCGCCGCAGTCCTCCGCGAAGCAGTCGTGGCTGTCAGGCACATATGGAGGTATTTGATGGCTGGCCGAGTGCAAGTTGGCGTCGTTCACAATGTTGTCTTCGGAGTCGAAGACGGGCTCGTTGAGCGGATTGTCCAGCAGGCTGGACGACTCCACCTTGAGGGTGAGCCCGTCGCTCGAGGGATTCACCTCCAGGTAGGGCAGGTAGCGCATCACCTCCTCGGTCAGCTCCTCGCGGTCGTTGATGGGGCTGATGTCGGAGATGTTGTCCATCAGTCCTGCGGTGGGATCCGACTGGTTGTGTTGGCTCTGCGCCAGGGAGCTGACCCCCAGCTGCGAGTCCTCGTTGCCGCCGAGGAAGAGCGGCAGGAAGCGGTTCACCACCTCCGACAGGTTCTCCCGCGGCTCCAGCGGACCCGAGCTCAGCTCGGAGTGCAGCTTCTCGTCGCAGTCGGCGGTGCTGTGCGTGCTTAGAGGTAAGTATTCAGACGATTGGTAGCTTAACAGATTATCGGCTGAGGGTAGTATAATATCCGCGGAGTTGAGCTGCTCAGCAGACTCCATCTTAACTTCGTACTTAGGCTTGGAGGAGATATCACCCGAGTCGTTCCTCAATCGTTTCGAAGCGGAACCCGATTGACATGTAGAGGTAGATCTTTTGCTTTTGCGGCCGGCAGTGGTGGTTCCATTAATTGCAAGGGTGGTCAGTGAGTTGTTGCTGTTGGGCGTGTCATTTCTGGCTTCGCAGCCGTCCGCGTCCTGGTTGGTCTTCAGCGATCCCGGGGAGCGCGTCTGCTTCTTCTGCGGCCTGTACTTGTAGTTCGGATACTCGATCATGTGCAGCTTGCGCAGCTTCTCCGCCTCGCTGATGTACGGCTGCTTGTCGTCCTTGCTGAGCAGCTGCCAGCGGCGGCCCAGCTCCTTGGAGATCTCCGCGTTGTGCAGGTCGGGGGTCCGCTCGCAGATCTTGCGCCGCTCCATCTGGCTCCACACCATGAAGGCGTTCATGGGTCGCTTGATATGGCCGGGCGAATGTTTCTTGGTCTGCAGGTGGAAGGAAAAGCGGACGGATTAACTATGGCCTCAATCGTATAGCTAGTTATACATAAGTATCTTAGATGCGAATGGGGATCCCCACCCAGTGCTAAGTCCACAGATGTTGGCCTAGGCAAGCCGTCAAGTGCAGCGCAAGGAAAGTGAGTGAGTAATATGTGCCCGCCCGTACGATATTGAATACACTTCCGGCATCTCAGAGCCCGTAAATTAATGCGCTCCCTTGTTTCCACCAACTTATGGAACAACGAAATTGGCTTCACCTTTCGGCAACCGCAGATACGCTCCGTTAATTCGTTCATGCGAAAAACACATTTACCTATTGTACCTGCGCATATAAATATATATAAATGCCGACTGCATATTAACGTATCGCAGATAAAGAGTTAGGAAACAAATTCACGCCAGATATAGTATATGTACATATAGACGTATATAGTACATCTGAGCAGTTCGGCTGTGTGCCCGACATACATGCACCGCTCATGCTCATACCGCCTTGTCTATGGCGGTATGCATGCGTTTGTATCTGTGCGAAATACGTATCCGCCGCGTTTGAAGTTCAATGTCCCTCGCCAAGGTTAATAAAACGCTCCTAAAACGAAATATGGCTTGTGTCTGTGTGCACTTGTACCGAAATGTGTTTCTGCTCGGCGTGTTGCGGCTGCTGCGATGCTCGGACAAGTGGGCCCGCTTCCTGGTTGCCCCTTCATTTGCTCCCAACTTATCCCTAATCATCCTGACCATCCCAAGCATCCAAGCATCCAATCCAGCCTGATCTGCCCACCTGAGATCATATGGAAACTGGGCTCGCGAGGCCAGGAAGACCGAGACTTGGAATAGGTCATAGCGGTGACGCGCCGCCTCGTTTGGCCAATGTGAATAACCGTTTTATTCGCGCCGCGAGAGACGGCAGAAACCACCTATTAATAGCGTTAACTTCGACCTTGCAGCAGTTCGTGCACCTCGCGAGTTCATCCACATCCGAAGCAGAGGCGATACCCTTGGCGCTCCGAGCTGAACCGAACCGAACGCTGAGCGGGCTGAGTGGAGCAGACGTGGTATTGGGGCCGACGGGATGCGATGCTCCATCGGCCATTGGCTCAGCCATTGCCTCAGCCATTGCCACTGCCACTGCCACTGCCGTTCTGTTGCCTTTGCCCTCGCAACTCTGCTCCGAAACTCACTCTCAATGTCGCCGACGTCGTCAGTCAGACGGTTCAGTTCAAGTCTAATAAGCAGCCCGACTCTTGTAGACACAACACAACACACTCTCACTCACACCCAAAGGGCCCAAAGCACACACACACACGCGCCGAGCAGGGCAGAAGTTGCAGACACCCGCATCCGTGAGATACAGATACATATGCAGCGATGTATCTATGTGCGCTCGCTCCGCTCCTCGGGGAACAAGTAAAAGTGATGAAATGGGGCTGGGGCTTTCGATTTTAACCGTTCTTACGCTTAGATCCTAAGGTCATCAGCTCGAATACTATATTAAACACGCTTTTTGCAGCACAGATAAACATGTAGTCGCAGAAGTCAACGACTCAGTTCGTGCTTCCCAATGCCCTGTTCCCTGTTCCCAGCTCCCAGTTGCCAGTTGCCAGTTCTATATATGCGAGTAATACGCAATTGAGCGTTCTGTTCGTGACGCCAAAGGCGAAAGGCAAAGGCGAAGCCATTGCCTCCTCCATCCATCCGCACTAATAACCGTAAAAAACAAACTGCTAAGCAAGGTCAATGCACCAAATGTGCTATGAGTGCCATGAGTGTCGTGAGTGCGAGTGTGAGTGTGTGGTGAACTCACTTGCTAAAATTTAAACTTTTCAGTTAGGCAGATAGTGCGTTCTTGATTTGGACGCGAAGGTGGCCGGTAAACAAGATGACGAATAGATGGGTAGATCGCCATAGGAAACTGCTGTTCCGACGTAATCATATCAGCCAGCATACAGACGTACTGCTCACGAAATATAGACGTACTGTCCGCCCGACCAACATATCCACCAGATACGTATACATATCTACAGGCTACAGCACATCCATCCATACATACATATATGCAAGCTCGACAAATACTGTGAGTCATCGGGGAAGCGAAACGCGAGTACAACCGCCCCGTAAATGAAATGCACGGGGACAAAAACTGCACTGCCACGCGCTCCACGAATGAATCCGTGTATCTATGTATCTATATATCCGTGGATCTATGCATCTATGTATCCATCCATGGTCGCGACTCATCAGCACTCGATGGGCCAGCGCACCCGAAGATACCATCCATCAATCTTGGCTATTTCATCATAATAAGTCAGCAGTGGGTTTGAGCTACAATTCGATTGCTAATCTGCTATAATTGTTGTGCCTGCTGGTATTTGTAAACAAAGAAAATAATCGCAAGGAACTTGAATCTAATCTGCCCGAATCTTATCAGTCAAACTTTTGTTGACCTTTCCGGTCGGCGAAGTATTTGTTTGTGCTCTATAAGTAGGTCTCCCTGCCGAATATCAAATGCGTTCAACCCGCCGAGACAGCTGGGTTCGCATGTATATCTAGTAGTTCCCATTGGGAGAGATAAGAACAGCAACTGCAGCGCCTCGGCTGATAGAGTGGATCTTCCTATCGGACGAACGGATGACCAAATCATGGCTACACCAACAACACATTCCTCCCCTGCCTGGACAGAAATATGCGCCTTGGGGTAAATGGTGTCGAAGGCCGAAATATAATAAGGGTTAAACGGTCCTACCTCCTACTCGATCCCAATTTCCCTCAGTGTAGACAGTGTTACTCACTCGAGTCGCATCCGAGTACGGGGTGCTGGAGTTGACAGGAACCCGTGCAGATCCGAACACCGGGCTGGAATCGATGCCGTTCATGCTCAGTGTCATTTCATGGCCGCTGTGGCTCGGAGATCTTTCGCCGTCCATTTCGGATTCGGGTGGAGGGGGGTTGAAGCGCTGGCTGTGAGTGTGAGTGTGGGTGTGGGTACTCCGGGGTTCCGGGGTCTTGGGGGTCTTCAGTGCAGCTGCAGCAACAGGCGCGGAAGGCGAAGCCACAGCCGCTGGATGAGTAATAGCTGGCTGGCTTTGTGTTTTTTGTGCTCCAGGCGTTTGCGCTGGCGCTGGCGATGGCGAAGGCGACGACGCTGGCGAAGGCGAAGGCGAGAACGGTGGCAAAGTGTGGGGTGGTGAGTCCGCTTTCGGGGCTGGATGCCTTCGCTGGATGGTGATGGTCGCTGGTCTGGCTGGGGTGGTTGCTGGAACCGTTGGCACTGTTCCGGGGCGCAAGCTCAATGGTGGTTCGGTGGTGGCCTGGTTGGGCTTAGCTATCATCTTTCAGTGGGTTCGGGGCCGCTGCAACTGCATCCCAGTCCTGGTGCCCACTGTGTCTCTGTCCCAGCGATGATGTCCCGATCCCCGCTGGAGCATAGTAGCCGGACCAGTGGCAGTGGGTTGCCGATAAGGCGGAGCGCTCCGGTTCTCTGGGGCTTTATCACGAAATTATGTGGTGGTCACTATGTCTACCCAGTGCTGTGCACTATATGCACTATATGTGCACTATGTGTCCGTACTCGCAGTAAGAGTACGATCGGGCTGTTTCATTTGTGTGGACGCGAGTGCGAGTGTGAGTGTGCACTAGGTATTGCTCCTCAAGGTGAAACTGGTTCCTCGTTATTTATTTATTTTTTGCTGTTTCGCTCTTGGTTTTGTTGTTGTTGTTGTTGTTGTTGTTGCTGTTGTTTGCAATATTCCAAGACTCACGTTCGCCTCGTCCGTGTAATGAGCGCGCATAGGTGTGCGTGTCGCTCCCTCACTCTCGCACTTGGTAAATTTTATTAATTTATAAATGCACTGAAACTGAATTAAATAGATTGGCTCGCATTTATGTGCAGAGAGTTACACACGTATGTAACGATATGGCCGTGTGCATGTTTGTATCTGTGTGTGGTCACCACTAATACTGCTGCACTCGCGCTTTCGACTGTGTTTGTTTGCTTTACGTGTGTTGATTTTGAAACACAAATGTTTTGATAATGTTTGAACTCCAGCTGGTTCCGAATGTTTCTGGCCAATCGTAGTGTTATCACTCGACAATAAGCGAGATCGCTTGGTTAAATGTATCTCAGCTCTGTGGCATCCACGGTTTACGCACTTATGTATGTAGCTTTCTTGTTTCTAGTTTCTAGCTACTAGACTTGGCTAGACTTAGTTAGTTCGGATGGTTTGGCACGCCGCGCGATTAGGGACTTATTTGTTCTCCGTGTCCTGGCCAATCTACACTAAACATCGATTCGAATCCAACTGAATCCACACCGAACTGAACTGAACTGTGAACTGAAGAAGCACTGAAAACGAAACTCTCGGCGCAGCGCAACGAAACCGAAGCGATGAGATACGAATGCGAGTTGGGTTTGGATTGGAAGTGGAAGTGGAATCGAAATGGACGGCTGGAGTGGAGTAAGTGAAGAAACGAGCGCGACGCGAGCGAATAAACTACGCAAAAGATTTTACGTTTTTATTTTGTTGTACATTTGTGTATTTGTGATTTTGTTGTACTTGTTTCTTATGCAGCCCCATGTACTGCGCTGTATGTAATTATGCATATATGCCTTGCACATACATATATATGGCTCTGCTGTATCCGTGTGGGTGTGTGTGCTTGGTGTGTGTGAGTGTGTTTTCGATTGTGATTGCTTCCCGACCAACGTCGATCGCTCACAGCTGTTCAAGTGAACTGACTGCAAGTTTACGATTTGAGTTGAGTCCACAGCACGTAGATACAGATACATGCACCCATACCAGCGTCACATACACGCGCTGTCGCTGTGTGCGTGCCAGAGAGAGAAAGAGCGCAGGTTTCTGCGAGAGTGTTCCTGACTCGATGAGTCAGGAGCGGACTTGCGGTTAGTTCAGTTGCATTGGCATAAAAGTGACTTTTGCTTTCCTTATTTTCCATAAAAGAGTTATTACAGTTAGCATAGAATTTTTTAATTCATTTTGTGCCCCTTTAAGTCATCAATTCTTTATAGCGCCCTTCTGGCGGGCGCCACCCGCACTCCGCCCCAGGGTTTGTTGATATCAACTGTTGCAGTAGCGCAACAGTGTTGGTGTCCGGTGTGCGGGGAGGGGTGTGTACATGTACACTTATGAATCAGCTGTTCCACTGTGTATTAATCATATGGCTGTTTGATTAATCTGTACGTGTGTTTGTGTGTGTCTGCATATACTGGCGAGAATAAATACACATTACGTACGTATATATGCGTGCAATGTATGTGCTCATGAATATAAATCTGGCTTCTGTTTATTTCAGACGATTCCGAACGGTTTCGAGAGCGGAAAATCTGAATATTATACGTAAATATCAGATATAATATGTATGCCAGTACATACATCCTCACAAAACATATGTATGCAGGCACTATGCTGCCATATACGAGATCTCGAATAATATGCATAAATGGCATGCAGTTAACGTAGAACACTCGAATATTATGCGAGAATATAGAGATAACTATACATATTTACAGATACAAATACGATGTATGTACATATAGTATTTATCTACAGAATGACGCAGCGGAACATGCACTTGCATTTTCATACAGTGTCAGGTATAAATATCGGTTAAAGACCATGTACATGCAGTATACATACGAGTATGCATGATTTAATTGTACTCGGACACACGGAAGTAATCGAGTTGATCGCTGCGACCGCAATATTTCATCTTAAGTTTTAAGGCTACGATATATTTATTCACATTTTAATCTTAGGTTATTTAATTTAAAATAAACAAAACATATTTCTACTCATTGGAGTAGTACACCTAGATCTCTGCCTTCGTTGATGACTCTGCAAAAACCAGAATCATGAACGATGACTCATCGATCATATGATCAATTTTTAAATTGGCTTCTTAGAAGTTTATGATTCATCAATTCGTACATCGGTGTTACATCAAGCTTAAATAAAATAATACATTAACCACCGTTTCTCAATATTGTTGTATCAAATAATTATTAATGGGCAATAATATAGCCAAGTTGGATTTTATTGAACTTTAAAATCATCACTCACGGAGCAAAATCAGATTATCAACAATAAACACATTTTCAATCAGTAAGGAAAATTTATTTAAAATTTAAATACAAAACAACCTAATATTGTTTAAAAAAAATAATGTTTAAAATCCTCTTATCTAAATAAATCTTGAAAGCCCGATTAAAAATTTCAAAATTAAATGCCTATCGATAGGCTGCTATTGCCCGTTTTGAATGGGACGAATTTGTGGGGTGCGTGAGTGAATGGTCACAAAAACAACTATACCCAAGGTGATTCAACGTCTGTTATCGATATATTTTCAGCTCTAGTGAAAAAGTATGGAACTATTCTGGTATAAAACGTGTAAAACTCTGAATATTATTGTGCCTGGACTCTATATTTCGCTATATACGCTACAAACGAAAGCAGAACTAGCCTACAACTGAAAAACAGTAAAGTGCAAAGGATCGGATGCACGACATACGTAACATTTCACCATATATGTGCGTTATTTCACTCCATATTACATTAGTTAATCGCAGTAACCATGGATAAGTGTGTCTCAAATTAAGCTGGCCACCATGCCCCCCAAAGCCAAGTTCAAGAAAATGGCCATTCGCAAGGGATTCCCACCACACCAAACGCATACTTGTGTATTTAAGTTCAGATGTCGAAATTTCATACCCTTATGGGCGCGCTGTTTGACCCCTTCCTCTTTGTTCTCCGCCTGATTGCAAACATGAGTTCCCCTATCTACGAGCAATATCGGTTCGGGCCGTCACGTCCCCTCTCCGCTGGATCACGTACACTGTGGAAGCCAAACAAGGTGCATCAGGAAGCACCCGAGGTCAAACCGCTCGAGGTCCCCGAGGATTTAAGGATCCCAACCCTGCAGCCAGACCCCCTGAATCCGCTGGCCACCATGATGTCCTTCAAATTAATGGCCATGGACGTAGTAACTCAAATGCAGACCGCCCTGCACAAGTGCGTCAACGCCCAGAGTCCGCCGGGCGCCAAGATGGCGGGAATCGAGTTGGACGCCTTGCGGCGTTGCGTGCCGTCCTCGTGCTACTTCTTTATTGACCTGCATCCGCACCACGGCTTTAAGGAAACCGCGGAGGAGTGCCCCACTAGTCAAGCCTCCAGTGACCGGAACAACAACGCTGGCTGTTCGCAAGGATCGAATCCCAAGAGCTCCTTGCAGCGGCAGCGTAGTATTTCCGAGTGCAGTGAGGACAGCTTCATTTGCTTTGAGGACGACGCAGAGCAGGCGGATGAGGATGTCGAGGAAGACGAGGATGATGATGACGACGACAGCAGCGTGCAGTTTACAGCATGCGGTGAGGATGAGGATACCGAGGAGCTAAAGGCCTGCCAGTGCAGCGACGACAGCTCGACTCCTGTCAAGAAGGTGAAGAAGGCTTTTGCGCAGCATAAGTTGGCGTATCTAATTTTCAATTTATGCCCACAGGTTCGTTTCAACATGAAACCCGAAGTTCACGTAATGCTCGCCTGGGACTACGCTTATCGGGCTGCCAGGAAGAGCGAATGGCAGGTAATGGCGCGGGATCGGGATCGCTTTCAGCAGCGGATTCGACGGATTTCACCCATTCTCAACGCCGTCCTGACCCCAGTTCACCGAGAACGTGTCTACCAAGCTCGATTCTTGCACGAGGACTAGCCGGTCCGCATACCTGATGTAACTTTTGATGTACAGATTACAGTTTAGAACGATTACAGCATTAAATTACAAGTTGTTTGCGTGTATAAAGGGATCGATTTAGCCACTGCGTTCGTGATTGATTTTATGAAGCCAAAAACTGTTTAACCCTGTAAAGTATATCAAAACCAAGTACACCTTTCTTCGCCTTTAGTTTTAGAGCCCTAAGCAGTTTGAATTTGTTGATAACGGGATTAGCATATACCTTAATATAACTTGAAATAAATTAAGCATTAGACGTATTTTACTGTGTGTTCTTTTCACATAAGATTGCTTGCATTCTGTTCCGAATTCCCAAGCCAAACAAGTTTGGGCAAAGGCTGTGTGTGTACGTGGGTGAGAGAGATAAGCTCTGAATAGAAATAGATAAGACGGCAGTTTGGAAAAATGTACGTTTAACATGGAACAGTAAATTTCATAAACGTTTATGATTCTTGCGTTTATTCATTATTTATTTCATGATTCCTTCAGTCGTTGCAACTTGGTTTTGGTAATCTCCGCAACTTATTTGGCCAATTGATAAACTCCACCCGAGAATATTAGCTTGTGCTCCCTGACTTTTCGCTGCAGAAAGTGTTTCAGCTCATCCTGAGTAAACTCCACTCCGCCGCTGTGGGAGGCGAACAGCTTCAGCATCTGGTGGATTCGGTCAATTGGCATGGAGTCCAGATTCGTGAGCATTCCAACAATATAGGACCAAAAAACCTGCGTGGCATAATTGCATAAGAAAAACCCGGAAGGAGGCACTTTTGCTACCACTTACTTGGAGTTCTTCTTCCCTTTGATCGCTGGCAGAAGCCATTGCGGATTCCAAATCCTCTTCGTCAGCTTCTGCCAGACTCATGTCCTCGTACTGAGACTTCTCCGATTCCTTTTCCAGCAGCGTGAATATTCCGGGGGTCGTTTCCGAGATCAACCCGTGGTTTTGCCAAAAACTGAGACGACGCCGCAGTGCAGACGCTGGAACTTTCGTAATGGAACTAAGATCCTCGATAGCCCATTCATCTGAAAAATATGACCATGCGGTTGTAAAACTGTAGAACTTCACTGCCCTATAATAACGTACTCTTATTTTGAAAGTGGTATATAATAACCGCCAAAATGGGGCTCACAACCATTTCCATGGTCCGATCCCCGATCTCGATTTCAATATTGACACGACCCGTCACTGTACGCCAGTTGAGCGTACGGTTTCCCTTGTACGCCTCGTAAGCCTTGGTGTACTTCTTAAACTCATTCTCAATCTCCTCAGGAAGTTGGAGGCTTTCTTTATTGAAGGACGGCCAAAACTGGGCAGAAACAATCAGAGAGGAGATGTCGAACAACTGATCTAAAATGAGATGTTTTCGTTAAAGCCACGTTCACATTTTGAAGGTTAAGAGTCACTCACTTTCAGTTCGGTCGCCATCGCTGTGGATGTGCGCGTTAATTCGCTTGGAGTCGGTTACGTCTTTCAACATCACCTCGCAGCTGTGCAGCAGCGATTCGCCAAAGCGGATCTTCAGCAGTTCCAGATTTCGAATTTCCTTTTCGGAATTGAAATCTAACTGGGCCAGCAGTCTGTCCGCCATTAGATTGCGATACTCTGTCATGAACAACTCCTTGCTGCCGTATATGTCTACAACCATCGATATAATGTCGGCCGATCTCATCTTCCGCGAGCTGTTGTACTGCATAATGCTGGCATCTATACCAAACGGATCGGGTTGCCAATTTTCCCAGTTGCTGAACTCATCGGCACCCGAGTCCTTGCATTCCTTAATTGTTTCTCCCTTGGCGAGTTCCTCGGACAAGTCCGTGGGCCCCTCTTCAGTCAGCCCAGTGACTACGCGTCGCACTGTGTCGTTTCGTTTCCGCAGGTAATCTTTGATTGGAGCCGTTACCATCTCTAAGATGACTCCGGTACTATCCAGATGGCGAATAGCTTTGATGGCTGCCACGTAACCCGTTAATATGTCCATGGTGTTGACTCCAGGATGCAGAATCCTTGCCTCTAGCGAGCTCCTAAGGGATTCAGTGAGGTAGACTCGCATATCGATTTTCTCCATGCAAATCTTTAAGTCATCTATAGCCGGAATGGAATCTGGATAGTCTGTTTACAAATAAATACATGTAGTTTGGGGACTCTTGACTGAATCTAAGGAAACATACCAATTATAATGCTGAAGAACTGACCAATAACGCTTTGGGCAAACGTTTCGTACATAAAGTAAGTCAGTTTGACTTTGAAGGATTTTACAGACTCGGGAACTTCGATATCGGTTATGCTGTCCTTAGACTTCCATTCCGTGAATATGTTTGTGAGCCATGACATTATAACATCCGATAGCCACTGCAACGATAAATGAGTTACTTAAGTAGTTAATTTATGGCAACAGAAGGATATCCCATTCCACTCACAGTTTCCAGTTGCTTAAGATGACTTCTGTCGAAGATTCCCATGCATGTGTCGCTGATGTGCTCCTTGATTTTGAGCTTGATGAGAGCGGTTAGAGCACTCCCAGTTAGACGGTCTATGAGATTCATCTCAAAGAGCTTCATGTTCGTCTTGTTAACCATATCCGTCAGCCTTTGGCAGCAGCATTGCTCTGCTTCGAAGTTGCAGCCAACGCAGAGGAGCTCATCGAACACATCAGAGTCTGAAGTGGAAAGCAAGTGAGCATGGGAACCACAGGAGTATGTATCGGATCCATACCAACTGTGGTCAAGGCGAGATTTGAGGCCTTGGTGAAGAGCTTAAAGTGCACCCAGTAGAAGGCCCCAACGACCACACTGAAATTGGGTGGTAGTTGAGCCAGCAAGCAGTCCCTTAAGCAGTTCTTAATGCCATCCTCCTGCATGAGCTTCACCGTCTTTCCGGCGGGCTTTTTCTCAGCTCCAACTAGCTGGATCAGCCTGGGCTTCACCTGCATCAGGCTCTGAAAGCTGTCATGCAGCTCATTGATGGCGTCGATGAACTGGGTGAACAGTCCGTTCTTATCGGGCAGTGCTTCTATGGCCAGAGCTTGGTCGTTAATCCAGCCCTGCAATTTAGACGAGACCAAGCAGTCGTGGATGTGCTTCCAGAACTTCGGCACCAGGACATTCCGAATGGTCGACTGGATTTCCAGGTCCACAAGCGCCGCGAAGGTGTCTATGCTGCCCAACATCATCAGGTGCTGGCGAACATTTTGGAATACATTCTCCTCAACCGGATCATTGGATATAGCGTTCTGTAAGAGTTATTGAGTACTAGCGCCAATCCTTATTACTGAACCGAAGGAATAAACCTACCGCTCCACCCAAAACCGGAAAGATTCTCAGTACATCCGCCCACAAGGCGTCAAAGTCGCACATCGTGTAATTGCTTTAGGCAGTGCAAAACATTTCTTAAAACTCTGAATCAAACGCCAATGGTGATGGTAGTGCTATTATCGATAAAGCGATTCTATCAACCGAACCGATAGACGATGAATCTTTGATTTATCAGAAATTATACATATATCTATTATTCATTCCTATATGCCATTCTTAATCATTTTCTAAATTCCAAACTGGAATCCTGATCCTGATGAGCTATCAGTTCCCCATCAATTGGCCCATTAATATGTAAAACAGGTTTACTAAAATAAATTATATTAATAGATACGGGGAGCTTAGTAGCCAGAAAATAAGAAACAGCAAGAGTTTCAGAAATACAGATGTATGTCTTCATGTTCTGGCAAACACAAACAGTTAGAGCTAAAATTAAATTGCATACGACTTATTTACATACATACATACAAATTGAGATTTGAGAGCCGGCGCTGATCTTGCATAGGAATATAGTTAGATTGCGAATTTATTTAATTTTATTGTACTGTGTGCGTCACCCGACACACGCCCGTGTGGTAGCCAATATCGATTGGATGCGGATGCCAATGGCTAGCGACTTAAGGAGTAAGGAGTAACTATGAAACTATCGTATCTTCAAATGCGTCTGCTGGTGCTTTTTCAAGTGGTCGCTCCGCACAAACCGACGACAGCACTGCTGACAGGCGTAGGGCTTCTCTCCGGTGTGCGTTCGTATATGCCGGTTAAGGTCGTCCTGCCGCTTGAATCGCTTCTCACACTGCCGGCAGTAGAAGGGCCGATCCTGGACGAACTGGGGCATTCCGTACGTGCCGGGTCCGTCCGCCGGCGGTAGCTGAGAGAGGGTATTTACAATTTCTTCGGTCGGCTCGTATTTTACCTCGGGCTTCGCCTGGTTAAGGAAATCGGGCAACTGGCTCTGGTTTTGGCCATGGTTCTCCATCTGGTGTTCAGGAGCCACGATCTGGTACTTGTCGCTGTGCTCTGGCCGTTCCAGCTTAATCTTTATCGGCTTGTGGTGTATGTCGATAATGCTCCCGGGCTGCTGGTGCTGGTTATGCTGCTGCTGGTGGTGTTGCTCCATGCTCGGCTCCCCGCAACCAACCATGGCGGCCATGAAGTGGAAGCCCGAGTCCGACTCCGAATGAATCTGCTTCTTCGGAGGCTTGAGACGGACTCCGCCACTGCTGCTCGGTACTGTTCGCTTCGGGGTGCTGCCCTTTAGCTGGCGGTCGTGGGTGGCCAGGTGCTTGGTGAGGTGGTCGCTGCGGGAAAACTTCTTGGTGCACTGGATGCACTCGAAGGGCTTCTCGCCGGTGTGCGTCCGGAGGTGCCGGTTGAGCTCATCGGAGCGCGTGAATCCCTTGCCACACTTGGGCTCGCTGCAGACGAAGGGCTTGATGCCCGTGTGCCAGGTGAGGTGGGACCGCAGGTGGGAGCTCTTGCCGTAGCTCTTTGTACAGTTGTCATACGGGCAGACGAACTTGCGCTTGGGATCGGAGGCGAGCGCCGTGGCCATTAGCTTCACACTGGGCATTATGCGGATCTTAGAGTTGCCGTTCCCGCCGTAGTGCGAGTCGTCCTCCGTCTCAGTCTCAATTCCGTGATGGGGCACATTCTCCACATTCGCCTGGTCGTGCTTGACGTCCTCAAAAATCGTCGAGGCCCGCAGTATCAAATCGGACGCCTGCTCGTGTATGTTTGCGCCGCTCATCGTGGGAAACGCTGGTGGTGGTTTCATGGGTTCTATGGGCGTTGATGTCGTCAGCATTTGGGGTGTGGGCGTGTTTGGTATTACTTGTGACATTGCGCTTACGTTCGAGGTTCGCTAGCGCCCTATCCGGTATGTCTGGAATCGAGAGTGGAGGTACTTTACTGCCAGCTACGCGCCTACCGCTCCCTAATTACCAAAATTGCGTTTATCCAAAACTACACTCCTGTACAGGAAACTGTGTTCAGTGGGCGTCGGCCTAGGATTTATCAGTTCTGTGGTCCCTCGTCACCATAGCCAGCGCGGAAAACGGTCTATAGTCGGTCCTGGTGTCCCGCACACATTTTCCAATTGTTTTCGCCTAACGCGCTTGCATATTCCAGCGGATTTGCTTATTTTACTTTATTTTATTTATATACTGAAGTACATCCATTTAATTGCGATGAGAATTATCGACTAGTCGATAGGACCGAAAGATACGACTGAATGGTGTGTACGGAGCTATCGGATTTCAATGTTGTATTAATTGATAGCTATTACTTTTGCTCAGTTAAATATCTAAAACTAAATTCTTAGTTAATAGATCATAAAACTATTCATCGTTTGTTTTTTTTTTTAAGTACTTGAAAAAATACTGCATTGCTGTGATGAGGGTGCTATCGATTGCTGTTTACTTTCGATAGTTCAGACTCGCCCATCCCAAATGTGCACTGTAATAAAATTCGATGCATATTGACAGTTTGTTGTTAGTTTGCTGAGATGCCAAATAAATCCGAGGAGCTGGGCGAAACGCAACTGACCAAAAGACAGAGGAGGAAGCAGACGATCTGGACGCGGGAGAAGATCGCCAAGCTAATCGAACTTTACCGCTCATCGGACTGCTTGTGGAACCACTATTCCGAGCTGTATAAAAACAAAGATTGCAGGGCTAAAGCCATCGATTCCATCTGCGCTTCGCTCGGAATAACGAAACACGACTATGGCAAGAAGGTGCACAACCTGCGCAATCAATTCAATGCGGAGTTCAAGAAGTTGGAGAGGAGGCTCGAGGAGTCGGGAGGAGATCGAGATTCCGAGAAGGCTTGCCGATGGGAGCACTTCAAAACGCTGATGTTCCTGCGATCTGTTATAGAACCACGACCAGGCTATCAACAAGGTCCTCCGGGCAAGGTGGGCTCTTTAATTCGAAATCTTTAGCCCATAAGTTAACCAATCTATCCTGGTTTTTGGTAGAAATTGGTATCGAAGCTGGACATGTGCTACCCAGATCAGGATGTGGAAAAGCAGAGCCAATCCTCTATAGAAAGTCTAGAATCCATGATCATAGAGAACGATGCGGAAATCTGTCAGCCTCCGAAGGTCAGCGAACCCATTCCCATGCCTCCTGAACCTGCGCCGTCTTCCAAATTCGTTGATCCAAATCGAACTGTCGAAGCTCCAGCTGCTCCCGCTCCCGTCCACATACCATTAAGTGGTCGGGATCAATGGGACGCATTTGGCGAACTAATCGCCAGTGAATTCCGCAACCTGAACTCTGAAGTATCGCGCAAGAGGTTGAAGCGGAAAATAATGCAAGTTATGCTGGAAGTCGGCGAAGAAGATGATCTTGCAAACAGTTGATTGTAGATGTATGAACATGTTTAATGCAGCGGACACCCTTTTAGGTATAAATCTTAAATATATGCAGCACACAGATCATGCGAATACGCAAGACAATTTGTATGTACATTTTAAACACCATTCTATATAAAACGGAAGTGGGAACTTCGCATTGTTAAGCTATCAAAATCGTAAGACTTGTTCTCGCTACTGGTAATTCATTTGCATTTTTATTATGGTAGGGGAGTTATATAGAGTACGTGGGACCTAATATTACGGAACAGTCGACAGCTGTTGGAAATTCATGAAGGACTGCGAAAAAGCACTAGATTCAACAGATTACGATAGAGTTTTATCAGACGTACATTTGTCAGAACTTAAAGTCCTTAATGGCCTGTGGCAGATCAGGTAGCTTGATGTCTTTAATCTGTTGCGGAATGTTCATACTCTTCACGGCGCTCACAGCACGGGCAGGTGCAGCCGAGATGCCCGCCTCCTGCTTGACGATCTTGTTCTGCTCCTCGATCCTGGCCATTATGTCGTTCATATTTGTCTGCAGGACCATTCCGCCCATAACCAGTTCTGAAACGAAGTCAATATAGCTCAATCTGAATGAATTGCTAAAGTGGCTTGTCCAACCTGAGAGGATGTGGTGGACGGCATCGGCGTGGAATATCAGGTCCAGCTCACACACGTTTTCGAAACACTTGTCGAGGGTTTCCACGAACACCTGGATCAGGTCCAGGATTCCCAGTTCGCTCTCCGAGGAATCCACGCAGAAAACGAAGTACAGCGTGGCATAGTGTCTGTAGATGAGTTTGTAATCCGATCCGCCAATCAAACTGGTGGAGGTAGAGGAGCTTTAAGATATTCCGGGTATTTGCTTAATAGTATTGCTCACCTTCCGCCCTCCAGGAAGTTGCAAACATTATCGTCCCGCTTGGACACCAATTGGAAAGTCTCCTTGATTATTTGTTGCTGCAGGCTTTCATCCTACAAAAGATAGTGACAATTTATTAGGAACTGGATTATATGTCGCAGTACTTACGAAATACTGATAGAACTTCGATAGCCGCGGCTTCCCGTGATTGTTAAAAACGAGTATGGCTTTTATCATCTCAACTTCAAAGATAAGTCAACAAAAAAAATGAAAATGTTGTTTAAACTGCCAGCTGTTTTGCTTTTTCGACGAGGGCTGCAAAATCAATACTTGGTCTTGTATCTATAATATCGATATATCTTTATCTGACGGGTTTATTTCAAAAATCTAATAAGAATCATGCATATTTTATAAAGTTAGGAAAAAAAGCTATATTTTAGAGCGATTTCTTAAGTCTGGAGTTAAAAATCTGTACAAAAATATTTTAGGTGATTTTTGATTGTTGCCCATCTCTAATGCCTCTAACCTCGCGGTCTCCGATTTGTTTATGTCCTATTTTTATTGAATTATGAATATTTTGACAAAAGTCAAGTACAGCTGCAGGTACTCCTCGTTTTATTTTGTAACTCCCTTTAGTTAACATATAGTTTGCAGGGTGAGCTCGGTTTTAAACAAAGATGTGAAGCAGCACGGAAAGCAGTTCATGTTTGATACGCGGGAAGAAACTTCTTGGAATTCAGATGAGGTATCATCCAAAGAATTAAGAAAAAAAAATAATTTAACTCCAAACGGCCATTTCAGGGAACCCCCCAATTCATTACCCTTAGCTTGGAGGAGCCACAGAAAGTCTCAGGATTTAGTTTCCAGTTCCAAGGCGGATTCTCTGGCCAAAAATCCGAACTGATCATGTACTCCGCTGACGGAGCCCAAATTCACCAAGAACCGTTCTACCCAGAAGATATCAACTCCCCACAGGTCTTCCCGATCGCGGAATCAGTCCGGGAAAAAGCCTGCTCAAAGCTGAAGTTCGTCTTCGAGTCCAGCACTGATCTCTTTGGTAGAATCATTGTTTACGATCTCCAGCTGTTAGGCTAGTCTCTGGCGCTATAGATCTTACTAAATGTGTACAAAATCTACTCTAATCAATGTGTATAAAATCGGAGCATTATCTATTGTGGTATTATCAAAAACATTGGCCCGTAATGGGATGGTCATGGTTATCAGGAATAATTGTGCTGATTCACCCTGCCTCTGCTGAAATTGATATGCGACTAATTTCATATAAATATTTCAAACAAGGTAAGCCCTTTAAGTGCTTACGAGTGTGGATCAAGGTTCAATGAAAATATTTCCACGCAATTCCCCAATTTGAATACCATTTGCATGAAGCTGGCACGAGAAACACGCAACTTCCCAACGAAGGTGACACTCTCTCTAGTCCATGTCTTATCACCCCCTATAGAAGCGTCATCAATCAGCTTAGCCCATTCCAATTGAAATTTCGTCATTTATGTATATTGCACCAAAACCATTGTTTATTTGTCCAAAACCGCACAGATAATTTAGGCATAGCTTTATAATTCGAATGCTTCATTTAATGTCGTGTTTCCAAGAGGCAACTATGCTGCAAGCGAGATCTCCAGGCGAGGGCAGTTGGGAATGCCACACTCCAGGTCCGGCGAGGTGTCCTGGTGCCAGCAGCTCTCCGAGTTGCAGAACATGCATGCGTTGGGCGAAAGCGGGACGTTTGTAGAGAGGTCCACCATTTCCCACACTTTCTTCAGATCGGTAACCAGGGCGTTCATCATTTCGAAAGTGTGGAACGGGGTGGGGGCCAGCCGCAGTTTCTCCTGGCCCCGGGCGACGGTTGGGTAGTTGATCGACTGCAGGTAGTGTCCGAATTGTTCGATCAGCACGTTTGAGATTTGACTGCTCTTCAGAGGGTCTCCGATCTTAATGGGAATGATGTGGCTGGGCGTTTCTTCGACGGGGAAACCTGAAATGGGGCCAATGTATATGTGCAGTCAGTAAACTGAAAGTTAAGTGTCTCTTTCTATATTTATATATGTATAGCCATTACTTAAAATAAAACGAAAGTGCGAGAATAACCTTCAATTCGAGTTACATAAATGCCAGAATTACGTCTTACCTTCTCGTTTCAGCAGACTCTTGAGGTAGGAGACGTTCCGCTGGTGCAAGTGGCGCAGCTGGCGACCCTCCTCCGATGCCAGGATATTGACGGCCTCCAGGGCGCCACACAGCACAGTCGGCGGCAGTGAGGTGGTGAAGATGAAGCCAGCCGCATACGACCGGATCATGTCGACCAGGTTATGGGTGCCAGCTATGTAGCCACCAATGTTGCCGAACGCCTTGCCCAGGGTGCCCGATATGATGTCCATTTTGTGCAGCACACCATCCCGTTCACCGACACCGGCCCCGTGGTCGCCGTACAATCCCACGGCGTGCACCTCGTCGATGAACGTGATGGCCCCGTGCTCGTGGGCAACGTCAAGTAGCTCCTCGAGCGGGCAGATTGCCCCCGTCATGGAATGTACCGTCTCGAATGCGACGATCTTGGGCACGCTTTTGTCCGTCTGCTTCAGCAGCTGATGCAAGTGGTCCACGTCGTTGTGCCGGAAGATGTGCTTGGGAACCCCGCTGTTCCTTATGCCCATAATCATGGAAGCGTGGTTCCCTGCGTCCGAGAAGATCTCGCACCCAGGCAGAAGCTTGGCGAGCGTAAAGAGAGTGGAATCGTTGGCCACGAAGCACGACGTGAACAGCAGCGCTGCCTCCTTCTGATGGAGCTCAGCCAGCTTACTCTCGAGGCGCTCGTGGTGAAGAGAGTTACCCGAAATGTTCCTGGTGCCGCCAGCCCCCGATCCGTGCCTATTGAGCGCGTCCTGGACGGCCCTCTTGACGCCGGGGTGGGCGGACATGCCCAGGTAGTCATTGGAGCACCACACCGTGATGGGCTTCTCCGTCCGCTCCGAGTACTCCAGGGCGTGGGGGAAGAGCCCGTCGCCCGCCAGGCGGTTCACCTTCTTGAAGACCCTGTAGGAGTGGTCCCGCTTCTTCTTCATGATCTGCTCGTTGAAGAAGCGCTCGTAGGGAAAGGTCTCCTTGGCGGATGCCTTGCCAGGATCCGCGGAGGCGGGGACAGGGGCGTTTGCAGGTGCGGGGCCACCAGCATTGGCATGGGCGTTCGCCCCCGTCGAGTGAGACCTTGTAACACTTGCGGCGACGAGTGAAAGTTTCTTCTCGCCGGAGACCAAGGTCTTCCCAACTACGGGACAGTGGCTCCCGTAGGATTGGCACAGCGTCTCCGCGTAGTTGCGGATGAAGCTGGCGGTGAAGCGGTTCAGGAACGGACACTGCATGACGAGGCGCTTTTCCACTTTTGAAGACCCGACCTAAATCAGCGAACTTTGAAAGCGAAGTGAGGTGTTCCGAAAATTATGCAAGAAGGTGATTGCGAGGAGACGGGCGAGTGTGGCCAGAGCTGCTGAAAGTGCGCTGCCCGCAATCAGCTGTTTGGAAAAATACCAACAAACATGTTCAAACAAATGTTTGCCGGCGTTCAAAAATTGTTTGTTCGAGAATAAAAGTTCATTTTTTAAACTGTATGGAATACAAGAATTGGAAGTGTATTTTATTTCGAAGGGAAGTCGAAAAATGCCGTTTTTCAATATATTTCTCCTTTTGATTATTCATTCAGGATCTAGTTGAGCTTAACGAATGTCTCGTCGTCCAGAATCGCGAAATTGTCCTCCCGGAAATGGAGCAAGTTCTCATTGAAGCACTTGCTGCTTTCGTTGTGCAATTTGGTCATCACAGGCTTTATGTTCTTAACTCCTGCAGTTTGCGACAAGTCCGTGAAATAGTCGACCTTGATAATTAATAATAATGAAGTTAATAACCAGATAGAGCAGTAAGGTCAACTCGCATCTCACTTGCTTGGGACCCAGCATGTGGCCATGGCGTTTCCTTAGTCCCTCCGCCCACAGTTTGCCCATCCTATCGCGCGTGTCCTTGAGCATATCCTCCGTGGACGGCAGCTCGTTGGATCTGCTGTAGTAGCTCATGATGAACCTCGCTTGGATGTCCATCATTTGGGCGGCACAAACGTAAAACGGCAGTCCGACCAGAGCCATGGAGGGGTTCCTGATGTTGATGCACTGCTTGTACAGCTCCTGGACGTAGTTGTCCTCCACATAGATGCCCGAGTCAACGGTCAGGAAGGGAAAGGCGTACTTGTAGCCCGTGCAAAAGAAGACGGTGTCAAACTCCTGGTAGGATCCGTCCACGAAGAAGGCTCCCTTCTCATCGAGCTCCCGCACATCGGGCTTCTGCTGGACGTTCTCGAAGAATATGTGTTGCCCGATATCGGTCAAGTGATGACTTATGGTAACCCGATCCGCCGATCGGGAAATGATGTTCGAAAGGTCCATACCACTGGGACCAGCTCCAATGACCAGAACGGATTTACCTGGAGCGGAATAGAAAACCATGTGAAATAACCTCTGCTAATAGAGGTTCTTCCTTAATTACCTTCGAAAACCTCCCTACTCCTGAAGTCGTGGCTGTGGAGGAACTGCCCTTTGAAGCTTTCCATATTTGGAATTTTGCTATAGTTCGGGGTGTGGTAGTGGCCATTGGCCACCAAGACCTTGTCGAAGTACTGGAACTCTATCTTGTTGGTGGCCAAGTCTTTGAAGAGCACCTGCAAACGTTTCAGTTAGGTGGATATACTACATATACCATATGTGGCTAACTCCACAACTTACTTGCCACTTTGTTTTCCTCTGCAACACTCGAATCACATAGCTATTGAACTTGATGTGCTTCTTCAGGTCAAAATGGTCCGCGTACTGGTTGAGGAAGTCACAGATCTCGTCGGATCTCACGTAGGAAGCCTTGTTTTCCCCGATTTCGAAGTCCGGAAAGCCCATTACCTCCTTGGGCAGGTTGGTTCTTTGGAGAAGCCCGAAAACACTTAGAATATCAAATGATTTATCGAAAGATTTTCGTACCGTAGGTTCTTGTACATGCTGCTGTGGACATCGATGCCATTGACCACCCCCGTTGCCTCATTGTAAACCCAGGTGCCGCCGATTCGGTCAGATAGCTCGAACACAGTGGTCTCGAACCCATTCGCAATCGAGTGGCGGGCACAGCAAAGACCCGCGGTTCCGGCCCCAATTATGCAAACGCTCATCATATTACGGTATTGGTTACAGCTTATAATTTTATTAATTGCTAGCTGCGATCCTAAGTGCGATACGCCGGGATTGCTTTCTACACGCCGATTGCCTCCACGAAACTGAGGATCGCACCGTGATGAACTTTATGGCTTCCCCGCCCGATAGCCCTGCAAAAGTGGGGTACTTGGACTTCGTTGAGAGCTTCGCTCGCACAGCCTATTGGGGACTTTCAAGTAGTATAGTTAGGTAAGTCCAATCAGAGTATCTTGCGATCGCAATCCGGATGGATCGCTGTGCTTGTTTTCTGTAATCGCGCTGATAAGAAAGAGCATAAAAGCCTCTGCTTTTGTCTCGCTTTTTGTTTATGGGGCATATAAACTTATATATTAATTAAATAAATATTTACACTGCTGATAGGAAGCATAGGCGGCACAGCAATTGCCCACAGATGCTCAGATGTACTCGATTCGTTCAGCAGTTCAAGGTTTGGGCTATTATGGGCTATGGGCCATGAGGCCAACTTCTTTGAGTTCGTCTTTTCCCACGCTAAACTGCGAAACCGAATGTGAGAAAATTTGCATGGGTCAGGCGGATTCGGAACGTACGTGCTGCAGTAGCAAAGTGCACGTCAAGATCGTCTAACATGGGGCTACCAGCATGCATCTGCACCAAAGTTCTCCAGCTGGCGAGTATCTTCGAGTTAGAAGGAGACTTTGAGTAACCTTGAATGATAGAGATATGTACATCCCCATTAGATTGCCACGGTGGCGGCCCTGATTGTGAAGCGATTGTCGGACAAGCACTCGGAACGGGTGTTCGCCATCAACAAGAAGCAGTCCAGGGAGTGGACCCTCCTCAACAGCATCTCCTGGTCGAAGGAGGGCGATGACTTCGGCACGCTGACCTTCGTGGGCTACACCTTCATTGCAGCCGTGCTGCTGCTCACAAGGTAACTGTCCAGTGACTATGAACATTCATGCTATGCTAAGACCATCTCCCCTTAGGATCATCGGGGGCACCTCGAACTATGGCACCTGTGAGATAATTCTGTTGACCTGCGGCGTTCTGTTCTTCACCATAGAGGGTAATATGGCTCCTAGGATGCAGTAATGTCAGAGTGCTGAACTCTCTCCTCCAGGACTGCTGATATTCTTCACGGTGGAGCAGCTGTCCGAGGATCTGCTGGTCTTTGCCTACGCATTGGGAGCACTTTGCTTCGTCTGCGCCGCTCTGTTCGCCCTGGACCTGATGTTCTTCAAGAACCTGCTGAAGCTGAGGGACTCCACCGCCCAAACAGACCAGTCGAAGGAAACAGTGGCCCTCAAGGTGTACAATCTTTCGCAGGAACCGAAGACGAGCTGCTGCAACATGGTGCCCCGCACCCACATCGTGAACGAAAGCAGCAGGAACTATCTACGCACCGACTTGTAGACCCAGTGAAAGAGCTCGAGATACATATGTATCTGCATCTGCGTTACCTTTATTGCCGTAACTTCGAATGTAGTGAAACAAAATATGCATATAAGATCGTGCTGCTGAAACAACTAATTGGACTCGTATGTTAATAAAGTTTTCGACATTAATCAACGCTAGAAGCGGCCGCAACTAATACGCGTACACAGAACGGAATGCAGTGCCAACAGTGTAGACTACGATAGCAAAACCCCCGGGCTCCTCTCAGAACAGCAGGAAGGACACCCTCGTCCTCCGCGCATCCCCCTTGGCTCGGCGAGCCATCCCGTAATGTCAGGGAATGTCGCTGCTGCTCGTCGTCCCCTTGGAATCGCACATGCCGCCGGCCATGTTCTCGTTCGACCGCTCCGAGGTGAGTCCTCCGGTTATGCCAGTTAAATTTAGTTTGTACTGCAAGGCGGAGCAAGGATTAGGATTAGGGTGGAGTTAGTAGAGGAGCTGGCACTGCAGCTCATGAGTGGCCAAAACCAATCGTTGGTTAAGGCTCACAGTTGGGCTAGATAAACACACTTTGGGGGATCTTATCAAGCTATCAACTCAACTCAACTCAAAACTCAATACATCAAGATACATATGTACATACATGCGTAAAACAGAAAGTTAGCGATTAAGATTAAGATACAGCGCCATCTACATTAGCAAAGTCGAAACTAAGAGATGTAACTAATAAGATTGAGAGTTCAGAAACGGGGATTGGAGCACATCCTCAAAAACCAAAGGCTGCTCCTGCGCCTCTGGCAACAAACGAAAGCTCTAAAATCATACCTGTAATAATGCATGCTTTAATATCACAGTAAACTATAGAAATCATACACATCGAAAGAGTCTGTAGTATCCACTACATGTAGGAAATGGCCGCGTGGGCCTGCCTCGGCCTATTTACCTTAGTTGCGCACTCAAAGCACTTCGACACTACTTTGTTTATAACGTTCATAAGGTTCTTGGTTTCCCTGATGACGTGGTCGACCTTCACGAAAGTGGCGGCCTTCCCAACCGTGTGGTCTTTGACTGTAAACTGGAGTGCTTGGACAAAAGTCGGCACTCTATCTAAAATGTTGAGGAGATCCTTTTTGTT
Organism: Drosophila mauritiana; assembly: GCF_004382145.1. NCBI lineage: Eukaryota > Metazoa > Arthropoda > Insecta > Diptera > Drosophilidae > Drosophila > Drosophila mauritiana. Next base: position 22,253,429 of record NC_046668.1, on the reverse strand, counting down.
GTCACTGGCGGGAACCTAAACAAGTCCAGAGTTAGCGACATGGATGCCCACTATCCGCCGACAATTACCTGGTATGAAAAGTGGCGGAGGACCTTGTAAAGTCGATTGGCCTCCTCCGCAAAATATTCGGCTTGAGTAAACAAATCCTGAGTTGTTCTTAGAGAACCGTTGCCCTTGGTAAACTGATACATTAGGAAAGCCATCGCGGACATGTTCTTGGCTCTCTTCAGTATGTCGTTGTCGTCCGACAAGTCTTCGCTCCATTTTGATTGATATGTGTTCAGATCTCCGTTGTTCTTGCCTTCGAGGCCAGAATACTCAACCATTTCTCCGTCTTCTGTTGCAGGTACACCGGATTTTGTTAGTTTGTCTGAGGAGCTCTCGCATTTCTGGGGAAGATCGGAAGTAAGTTAGTGACTACCTTGCCCACTCTGGGCAGCAACCCACCTCAGCATCAACCTCTCTGTCACCCTTGGTGGTGTTGATCGAGACGAGGATCTTCTTGGCGATCATGGAGATCTCGTTCGTCAGCCACTTCCACATGTCCGAGAAGGACTCGAAGTTCTCGTTGGCCGCACTGCTGTTGGAGTACTTCCACAGGATCTTGGCCGCGATGAAGACCTGCGGCCCGTAGATCCGCAGGTTGATGGCCAGGCACTTGGCCTGCACCTGCAGCCGCTCCGTCGGCGCGATGTGCTGCAGCAGCTTGCAGATGTCGAAGATGTGGTCGCAGCAGTCGTGGAACTTCGAGGAGCGCTGGTTCAGATTGTCGATGTCGTAGTTCGTTGCCAGCACGTGGAACGACTTGACCAGCTTGGAGCAGATCTTTAGCGACTCGTTGAAGTCCTCGATCTGGCTGGACACGGAGACTACCAGCTGCTTGCACAGCTCCTCCAGGCTGCTCAGCATACCCAGTTCGGGATCTGACCGACCCTTCACCTGGCCTCCGCCCACTCCACCCACTCCACCCACTCCACCGACTCCGCCGCCGCCCTCGTGCTGATCCTTCATGATGGTGTTCAGGTAGAGGTCGAACTCCAGCTTGCAGTTGTCGCAGTAGGAGAGGATGTTCTTCCGGTGGTTGTGGCTGATGTAGGGGGAGTCGGTGAAGTCGTGCGCCTTCTCGAACAGCTTTTCGAAGGCGAGCGAGAGCTCCTCGCGCAGGTCCAGGCTCTCGGAGCTGAGGTGCTTCCTGAAGTTCGTGTTGTTCACCATGCGGCCGCCGCCCGCCGCGGAGGGCAGGTTCTTCTCCGACTTCCACAGGTCATCGTCCAGGAAACTGAAGTAGGCGTCGGAGTTGTTGTTGCCCTCGCCAGAGCCCTCGTAGTAGCTCATCTGGTACTTGTACCGCTTGATGAGGTTCACAATGCGCTTTATTGTCGTGTAGATGCTCTCGTTCTCGTAGTTCGGGTTGCTCGCCTGCTTCTCGAAGGGCATGTGCTTGGCCGAGTCGAAGATGCTGTCCTTCACCACGAAGTGGATGAGGTCCATGGCCCTGCGGATCTGGCAGAACACCGTGTCGCGGTTCTCCTTCACGATCACGCAGTCGCTGTGGATCAGGCTGTTCTTCGAGGACGTCAGCAGGATGGCGATGGACTTCTCCAGTATCTGGCGGGCCGAGAACATCTGCGCCCGCCGCCGCTCCTCCTTGAAGGAGTTGCGGTGGTGGCCCGTGAGGTAGGCCAGCTCAATCATCTCGGTTCCGAACACGGAGAAGGCCCGCACGAACTCGGTGAAGTTCATGACCGACTCCAGCTTCTCCAGGCTCTCGGAGGCCCGCTTCTTGGCGGTCAGCAGCTTCTTCACAACTATGATGTCGACCAGCAGTAGGATGCGCGTGACGGACGACAGCAGGGAGCGGGCCGCCAAAATGATGGCTCCATAGTCCTTTAGGGGCTCGATGTGGTGGCGCAGCTCCATGCCGCTTAGAGGTGAAATATCACAAAGTCGTTCAATCGATTTTCCTATCACACAATGAAATACAATGAATGGGATGTACCAGGCTGGAAAGGATGGCTTCTTACCCGCATCTCTGGCCTCCTTCGCCGCCTCGTACATGTCTCCCTTGATGTCAATATTCTCCTCGGCGATGATCTCGCCAATGGTTATAAATCGCTCCACGGCAATGTTCAGCAGGTGACCTATGTTCCCAAAAGTGGACATGATCTGCTCGTTATCCATATCACGAACTCGAAAGCGTTGATTCTGGAGAGGGGAAGAAGGAGAGCCCACATTGGCAGTTGGTTTGGTTTCAAGGCCAATCAATAATCGCTTAGCACTAGAATGGAAAGTTATCCCGGACAGCCGGTTGGGTACTTACGTTCACAGTTGATTGAGTGATTCCGTACATCTTGGATAGCTCAGTTACCAATAGAAAAATTGATTATACGTAGTTAAAGAGTATCCGCAAAGCGAGTTTCAGGCATGCAGCATTTTTATTTACTTCCTATTGATTTTTCTCAATACTAGGGCTAGCAGAGTCGAGTAGACATTGCAACTAAGTCGAGAATTTGGCACTCAATAATACGGTCACCGATTAGCGCGTCATAGTACGAGGCTCTATGGGTTTAAGCTCAAATAAAAGTCGATTTTTCAGCCAGCGAAAGCTCCCCAGCTCAAATTAGTGTTATATAGCTGGGTGGCTGTAAACAACGTGTTTACCTGCAGACAGATATATGTGTATGCCCCCAGATTTGTGTGTGATTCGAGCTTGTAACAAATTGGTCTGCGCAGCAAGTCTGCGCACGAAACCATTTAGTACTGTAAAGTGCAACAGTTTCTCGTCACACGCCTCCTGTGGGATTCGATGCGGATGCGAGTGCCTGGATTCGATGCTTGTTGAGGTACAAAACATTTATCAGAAGAACAACCAAGAAAACCGCATAAGAAAACTCTAAAACCATGTATTTACATAGGTGAAAAGCTTGAAAAAGTGTTTGAGCTTATCGAACTTTCAAAAAGAGACAACATATTTCATGTAATGAGCTTGACACACTAAATTCCACCCAAATAAGTTATATTTTTCGTATCTCACTTCATGACTTCCGGTTGCGGAAGTTAATTTTTGAAACTAATCGGGTATGACAGCCCTGGACAACGGGAGTTCCCCTAACATATACACTGGCACTCTCAGCCATTAGGTCGTTACACACAGTCTGGCCACACTGCGGCCCAACGACCATATGATTTTTGCCGAGTATTTTATTTCCAAATGTTGTTACCTAAACACGAGCACGTCAAATTCCTGAGGGCCGCAAACGAATAATAGCCGAGTATCCAGGATCTAAGTCCAATTTGAATGGTGTGATCTGCAGACGAGGCAGATCTGATTCGAGGGAAACCCAGTTCCGGTGAAGGAAGTAGCACACAAAGTCCTTGCAAGATGTTGCGAAATTTCGGGATTTCATCAATAAGAAGGAGCAGCTGGATGGCCAACTGGTGCTCCAAGGAGCGGGCGTGGGCGTCCGCCATGCGGCTAAGTGCTTCAGCGACGGCGAAGTGTCCACAACAGTTGTTAAACAGCCATGCCGCCAATAACCTCCAGCAAAGTCGAAGGGCCTACGAGAGCACCAACGCGGAGAGGCTGCCTGGGAACCCCAAGGAGAACGAGCGTAAGCCCGAGGATTTGGATAGAGCCTACGAGGTCCTGAGGACCACGCTGCCAAAGCTGTTCGTGGAGCCCCTGGACTACTCCATTTACAGCCCGGGCCTGATCTTCCAGAACAACATTACGGGCAAGCACACTGTGGGCCTGTACCACTACGTCAAACAGATCGCCATCCTGCGGACGGTGGGCCATCTGAAGTACGCCTACGTGAAGTTCGAGGTGCTCAAGATCACAAAGCACCAGGACGACTACACAGTGCGGATAAGGTGGCGAGTGCGGGGCATTTCCGGCCTGAAGGTCATGTTCCAGTTCTGGAAGTACAAGATCTGGCAGCTGAAGGAGGTGCTGAAGGATCAGGAGGCGTGGTACGACGGCTACTCCGTCTGCTATCTGGGTGACGACGGGCTGATCGTCAAGCACGTCGTGGACAAAGTGATGCCGGACGAGAGTCGGGAGGCGGTTGAGAACCCTTCTGCGACGGCCCTACCTCCCGGATCCTTGGCGGCGACCTCTTCCCAGAAGATCAACTGCCAATGAAGCCGTAGCTAGCTTTAAATGTTACTTATTTATTGTATTACTAATCGTAATAAACGCAACTGTGAGAACGTTTAGTAACTGCATTGGCGCTTTGTGTTGTACGAATTCGTTTTTCAACTGTCACTGCTTGAACGCGAAGACCGATCCCTTCTTGATGTATTTGTAGGGGCGGGAGCGGCTCCGCTTGGCGAAGGCGCTTATGTAAGGCTTCTCCTTGTTGTACTCAATGGTGTTTTGCATGGATCCCTCGGTCTCGAGGAATATATCGAAGCTGTAGATGGTGCGGAAGAGCTGCGCGTACAAGACGCAGTGGTTGGGCTCCAACTGCTTGGGCTGCAGGGAGTTGGTCCAGAACTCCATCATCTGAGGATTACAAGTTTAAAAGCTAATTCAAGGATAATGATCGACAAGCTCAAACCTTGATGGCCGAATTGTTTTGCGCGGTAAGGCATCCGTTCCAGTGCACATTCAGAATCCATAGAGGCATCTCCAGTGGATAGTTACTCGGTATTCTGATGAAGCACTCCATTTTGGCGGATCCCCGGACGATGACAGCGCGGTAAGAGTTGTACGTAATACCCTTGTCCGCTGTCGAAGTATTAAGTGCGTCTGAGATTTGCGAGTGAAGCTCCTCGTGTGTGATGGCAGTCCATTGGACGAGGCTGCACGACAGGCCGGCTGGATAGATGTTCTCCTTCAAGCTATACAAATCGATATCCTTGAAGGTCAGCCCGCGAATCTGCTGGCTTAAGCGCTGCCAAGAGTTCAAGCGCCTGGCAATGCGGTCAATAATCTCCTTGTTGTTCTTGTTCAAGTTCAGTTCGTGGTTGTACAGCATCGAACTGTTGACGGTTGCAATCGAGCACATGCTTTGCAGCCAACAGAAGGGTTTTCCGTAGTCCTTGGCCTTGAGGTAGCGCACACATTCCTCGGCTGTTAAATCCGAGCTTCGTAGCTGGAAGAGCGTAGTTTGATTAATTGTCCAACGTTGGATACGGAAGATCTTACCTCGTATTGGATTCCCGGAATGGGTAATTCATTGCCCAAGTCATTGGGGTACAAATGCCGCAAGAGGTGGTGAACGAAGTTTGCGTCACTGTGGAAAAATGCCAAATTATTTATGCGATTCTTTCCCAGGTGTGTTCCAAACTTACGCCTGGCCGTTGGAATTCCCGGAGCAGTTAAGTTGGCCCCAGACAGTGGCACACTTGATGAAGTCGAAGTAGCGAATCTGCAAAACGAGCTGATTCGATCCAGCGGCTCCAATCTTCAAAGTTTAGATTAATAAATGTTTTGGAACTAGTAAACCGTGGCTTCCTACCGTCAAGCAAATGTGTAGTGGATGAGGAGCAAGTGCCTCGTCCAAGTTGGTTTTTTCCGCAACCTTATCCCGCTCTCCACTTTCCTTCTTAGTGTGTCTGTAGTTCAACGTGGAGAACTTCTTTTCCTTAAGCAACTCCTGCATTTGGGCCTCGCTCTCATAGCCAACCACCTCGGCGGTGAAGGACTGCTCCTCGCTGACCCGCTGCAGCGATTGCAGGACAATGAACAAAACGTAGAGCGGCTTGGGCAGGTACTTGACCACTGCGCTTAGCTTCCATTCCACGTCTAGGGATAGCTGGAGTGCATCGTGCAGCGGCTTTGTGGCGCTCTGCAGAGTGCGCAATGCGGGTGCGAACGAGACGTACCGCTGGGCGTGGCTCAGATTGTCCTGGAGCAGTTCCTGCTTGGAGCTCAGCAGGGCGCTGTACTGCTTGTCGAGTGCCTTTCGCAGACGCAGCTCGCAGTCGAGGCGATGAAGGTGCTGCTTGTGGCTGGACAACTCCTCCTCGTCCTTGGCCATGTCTGGCAGCTCGCTGGAGTACTCGGCGTCCGAGAGCAGCTCCAAGCTGGTGTCCCTGCTCTTGAACTTCTGGCAGCGCACAATCTCCTTCTTCAGGTGGCTCACTTCGTACAGCAGATTCTGCAGCTGCAGCCGGCTGAGGTCCACCTTGCACTTCTCCAGGTGCAGCTTGTCGCGCCCCGCCTTGATCTTGTGCTTCACCTCGCGGTTGGCGTGCTTCAGAGCCACGAACATCAATGTGGTGGCAATGCGAGCCTCATCCGTGGATTGTCCCTGCTCGTGACGGATTTGGACGGATTTAGAGCTGTACTCGGGCACGAAAATCGGACTTACCTTGCTCTTCGCCTCCTTAATTCCCTCTATGGCCTTTTGTAGCTGATCGAACTGCGTGTTCAATATTGTTTCCATTTTTTTCGGCGAAATTGTAAATAGGAAGCCGCAAAAATTGTTTTTATTAACAAAACTGCTATAATGTGGCCAGGCTATCCAGCCGGTACTTTTCAAAGTGATTTTAGTATATGCGCAAGCCTGCGGCTGCGGTCACACTTGCCAGCGGCTTTGTAAATATAGTTAAAAAACAAAATATAGCCTTAAATATTCGCTGTAAGCATAAGTTAATCTCTCTTAACTTGAAATAACACAATGCTGCGATTGCTGCAGAAGAGAACCAGTCTCATAAAGCTAGTGGTACCCGGCCCCCGACTTCATCAGACGATTGCGCAAACAGCGATAAAGGTTCACACTTATTACATATAAAAATGAGTTTTGTCATAAATAAATTAATATTTGTTAATGCCCCCCACCTTGCAGGAAATCCCAGCGATAAAGCCCATCAGCACTGCGAAGAGCGACAAAACCGTCGGAAGATGGTTCCTGGGAGTCAGCGGCATGGTCTTCGTGGCCGTTGGTCTAGGTAACCGATAACTTCATGTAAAGTTTGTAGTTCCTTGCGAAAGTGAATCCCTTCCAGGCGGAGTAACCCGACTGACAGAGTCCGGACTGTCCATGGTCACTTGGAAGCTGACGGGTGAACGTATGCCCCGAACCCAGGAGGAATGGGTGCAGGAGTTCAATCTCTACCAGCAATACCCAGAGTACAAGCTGTGAGTACTCCCCAGATTCATCGAACGCCAGGAACTACATGCAAACCTCTGCTTTCAGAAAGAATGTAAATATGACCGTGGAGGAGTTTAAGTTCATCTTCATGATGGAGTACATGCACAGGATGTGGGGACGTGCCATCGGCGGGTTCTTCCTTTTGCCCGCTGTTTACTTCTGGAGAAAGGGATACTTCTGTGCGAAGACCAAGAAGAGCGTCCTGCTGCTGGGCACTCTGATTGGACTGCAAGGTCTGATGGGATGGTACATGGTCAAGTCCGGGCTGGAGGACAGGTTCCAGGATCCCAACGACGTGCCACGGGTCTCCCAGTATAGATTGGCCTCCCACCTGGCAGCTGCCTTCGTCCTGTACTCACTCTCCCTGTCGAAGGCCATGTCCCTGCTCATCCCCACCAACACATTCGTGATAGCCAAGAAAGCATTTAATATCAAGGGCCTGACCCATTTGACGAAGGCAATGGTCCTGCTGACTGCCATTTCTGGAGCCTTTGTAGCCGGACTAGACGCCGGACTCGTGTACAACTCGTTCCCGAAGATGGGTGACAAGTGGATTCCCGAGGACATGTGGACGTTTGCGCCCATACAGAAAAACATCACCGAGAATCCAACGACGGTGCAGTTCAATCACCGCATCCTTGGAATTAGCACAGTAACGCTCACCACCGCGCTGTGGCTGGTGACCAGAAGGATGCAGTTGCCCAAGCGCGCCAACTGGGCCATCAACGCCGTGGTGGCCATGGCCTGGACGCAGGCCACGCTTGGCGTAACCACCTTGCTTAACTACGTGCCCGTGCCTCTGGCGACGGCCCACCAGTCGGGCTCGCTTATTCTGCTGAGTTTCGCTTTGTGGCTGTCGCACGAAGTTCGACTGTTGAAGTACCTTCCGAAGTAAATAAATAGGACTTTGTTCAACCGAAATCTAATATCCTCGCCTTGATAATAACAACTATGAGTGGGGCAAATGTAATAGCAACAACCGTTTATTCATTCCTATTCAATATTCATTTTCACACTGCTTTTATCCTCCTGCAACTCCTTGTACTCAACACTCTTTGCGTTCAGGCAGGCGCCCACACCCTTCACGTTTTCCGATGACTTGGTGGCCTGGTTAGAGTGGGAAACGTGGTTGTACACCGCCAGGGCCTGGGCCACGAAGCCATTAACATCCCCGGGATTCGAGGGCAAGATCATGGTGTTATTCGTCTTGGCCAGCTTCTTGAAGGCTCCAATGTACTGCTCCGCCAGCGTGAGGGAAGCAGCATTCTGTCCATCCTGAAATGCAGAAGACGAAAACGACGATCTTAAATGAAGAGACATATGAGACTTTAGATGGTAACAAATATAATTTATGGTATCACAAGGAATACGTCGCAATTTTGTCCTCATCTTATGCCATTAAACAAACGGAGCACGGAGTTTGGCTCTTTGGATATTTTCTGTTTGGTGAAAACGGTCCAGAAGCGAAGCGTCTCATCTGCGCCGCCAGTCACTATGGACTCGTTGTCCGGGCTCACGGACAGGTGGAGTACCCGCTGCGTGTGCCCGGAGAGCCTGGCCACCTGCTTCAGCGAGGGATAGCGCCAGGCAATGACCTGTGGCTGCGCGTGTCCGTGGGTGGTAACCAGCTCTCGGGAATCCCTGGCCCAGGCCAGGTTGCTGATCTGGGCGCCGGTGTTGATGCACTTCACCAGCTTCCCGGTGAGTACGTTCCAAAAGCGCAAGCAGCGATCGGCGGACCCACCGCCACTGGCCAGAAGACCGGACTTATGTGGCGACCAGCCCAGCGCCTTGACCACCGCCTTGTGCTCGTCGAAGGCGTAAATGGGCTCCGGCCAGTCGTCGGTCCAAACCAACAGGCGGTTGTCGCTGCCACCACTGGCCAAGTATCGATTGCTGGGCGACCACTGTAGGCCACACACCTCTAGCTTGTGTCCGCGCAAGCAGCGGGTTATGTGCTTCGGGGGATTGCGGACATCCCGCTGCAAAATGGAGCGGTCGCGGGAGCCACTGGCCAATTGGTGGCCGCACCAAGCTAGAGCCGTTACACGCGCAGAGTGCTCGTCCAGTCGGCTCATCTGCTTCTGGCTCTCAGCATCCCAAATGGTCACGTACCCGGATTGGGTGCCAATGGCCACATGCCGGCCTTCACCGTGCCAGCTAACTGCTGTAATCAGGTTATCCTCATTGTTGAAGTCGCATAGTCGCGTCACCTGACCACTGACGGCACTCCAGAGATAAACCGAGCACCCCAGACCAACGGCCAGGGTGTTTTTCGACGACCAGTCAATAAGGTTCAGGTAGAAGTCGTCTTGCAGCTCCGGCGCGTCGAGTATCTTGTACGGGCGACGTGGTAGTCGGCGCACGGGTCTCTTGAAGATGCTGAGCAGCCGCTGGCTGCTCTCGCTGATGTTGGCGAATGGTGTGCGTACTGGCGACGAAGAGCCGCTGGCAAAACCAAAGATACGATTATGCCGATTCCTAAAATCATCCGTCTGGCCATGAACCTGTACGCTCTCCTCGCAGTTCTCCAAGGAAGTGATGTTCTCGTCCAGGAACTCGTTGCGCAATAGACAGGAGTACACGGAGCTCTCGCACACACTGGAGTTTCCCGGAGCATTGACAAAGTTCCGGTTCCAGTGGTTACCAGCTCGTGTGGGAATGCAGCGCAGATCGAGATCCTCCCTTTTGCCCCCGGCGACGCCCGGAAGCAATCGTTGTTGATACTCTGATTGAAACATCTCCAAATTCGAGTATTTGTTTGTTGTGTGATGCCAAAGAGTTTTTGAAAGAATTGGCCTAGCATTCTACCTAACCGAAATTGAGAGTTGGTGGAGTCCCACGTCGAAATACTTACAAGGTGGGATAAGGATTTCGCTATGGCCAGTAGACTGCGTGCTCTGGCATCCGCCACGGCTATAATGGCAGCCGCCTCTCCGCTGGCCTTGTTGATGTGCTCCTGCCGCTCGGCCTCTGTGAGAGAAGGAACCATGAATACACTACGTACATTCTGTGAGGAACACAGCCGCTTACCGGAGGCTAGAATCCTTGACTTCCGCTTGCCCTCGGCTATGTTGATTTCGGCCTCGCGAACACCCTCCGATTCGAGAATAGCGGCTCGCTTTCGCCGCTCGGCCTCCACTTGCATCTGCATCGCCTCGTGAACCCTGGTGGGCAGCTGAAAAGGGACACGATCCATTAATCTCTCTACTTGAGAGTCAACTGAAGGATGTAACCTACTCGGATATCACGGATCTCGTATCGCAGACAGGCGATGCCCCACGCCTCGCTCGCCTTGTTGATCGAGTCGACGATGCTGACGTTGAGGGACTCCCTCTCGCGGAAGACCTTGTCCATGGACATCTTGCCCAGCTCCGATCTCATCGTCGTCTGGGCCAGTTGTGTTATTGCGAACTCCGGATCCTCCACGCCGTACGAGGCTTAACGGTGATATAACAGATGTGGTGACGTGCCGGTGCGTATGAATTGTGGACCTACCTTTGTACGGATCAATGATGCGCAAGTAGAGCACGCCGTCGATGCTCAGGGTCACGTTGTCGGAGGTAATAGCGCTCTGTTTGGGCACATCTATGGCGATTTCCTTCAGGCTCTGAACGTATTTGATTTTGTCCGCCACCGGGACTAGTATGTTGAGTCCGGGGTCCAGAATCCTATGAAAGCGCCCCATGCGTTCCACCACCCAGGCCTGGAAAACGGAGCGGAGCCGATCGGATTGGAGTGAGCTGCGGGCGACCGTGGTCAGGCAATGGAACCTACCTCTTGCTGGGGCACAAACATAACACACATGTTTATCGGGGTGGAGGCTTTTCCCCTCCGAGATTGCGACGGAATCCATGAGCCGGCGAGCAGGAAGTCTTGCTGCAAGTAGATATATTAGCAGGCGTTAAGCCATTGCAGGAATTTCGAAGGTTCCAGAACGTACCTGGACCAGGCTCGGAACGAATCTTTTGTTCAGAAGAAATCTCGACATTTCGCAATATATGTGCCGATTTTACGAGTCGAAAAATACTAAGAAGAAAACATTATGATAGTCGGTAAACAGGGTGATTCATGTCGCATTTGCGTGCAAATCGATTAATTTTTTCGTTGGGGGTATCTAAAACGGTAAATTTCGGAACTCTTTTCGAATCGGAAAAGATGACTTCGAATATGTCTTTTAGTTTAAATAAAGTTTTTTTTGTGAAAAGTGACAGTAAGTAAAGAGCAACAGCATAATAATTGTTTTCCAATTTTAGCCAATTCCAACCCGAATCATAATGGTGATATCTCGTCACAAAGGAAAGTCAGCTTTAAAATATTTCACATACCAACCAACCAACGCTTGCAGATGAATGGGATTCGCGGCTAACTCAATTAACCGGGAACCGACGACGGCAGCAGACACAGGGACCTTTATGGTGTTGTGCAAATGAAAATTAAATCTAATAATCGAACATATGTGCGAGTGCACGCATGTTTGCTGAAATCTTGACACTCTCGCTCTGTTTGTGGGAGTACTTACCATTAGTGGCTAGAAATATGGTGCAAGTGACGCATTAAGAGCATAAAGGAGACCGCACTGGGTCGGCCCACCCAACCCACGGCCATCGAGCCATAGAGCCAGAGCCATCAAGCCATCGAGCCACTAAGCCGTTAATAACGGGTGCGTTCCTGCGGTCTTTTAGCTGTCGTCGGTGGTTATCTGTATCATAAATTTGCCATCACCCTGTTTAAGTCAGAGGATGTTTGCCCCGAATCGGGTATAAAACGAACCGCGGCGCGGCAAATCGGCACAGTCATCTTCAAATCGCTCCCAAGTGCACCAGGCTAACGGTCAACGGCTGGAATCATGAATCTATATGTGCTCCTGGCGGTGGTATCGGTGTTCCTGAACTTCATTCACGCAGCGCCGAGTGTGGTACGTACGCAGATCGAATGGGTTTTTGAAGTGCTTTCGAGAATATCCAGCGGAAAGCTACGGGCTTCTGTAAACGGACTACACTTACTATAGCTCTGACTATGTTTTAGGATATTTCCAACGACGAACTGCTGGATGGAAAATATCTTTGTGAAGGTAACAACGAGGCATTGAAGGAAACTCACACTGAGAACCAGCTTGTACATATATATAATCGAACTTTTCCATTTGCATAACCAACAGCTTAGCTTGTGTACAAAGCCATTAAGTCCTAATTTCTTATTATTTCGATTTCGATCAGATCTGCCAGTGTTAAGAGAATTGTGTAACGGAAACGGCGTGAGTTTACGACAAACCGGACTTCCCAACGACGACCTTTCCACATCGCCGTTGTTTAACGAGTTTTACAAGCTCTTCCAACGAAATGTAAATATTTTTCTGTCCAAAAACAAGAGCCCCGAGTCCTTGCAAGAGCGCTTCTCGAGAACGGTTTCGAAGCGCGGCTTGGACAGCATTGGCGGCGGCCACTTGATAAAGCGGACGCAGAGTAGACAGCTGCTAAGCGACTAGAAACCGCCACAGACCCAACTTCCGCTTCCGCTTACGCAGCACTCCATTGACTTTGACAATATCGAGGACCGAAATGAAAATGAAATGTAAATAAGCAGCCTGGTCTTTATTTTATATGTGCATATAAAATGATGTAGCTCCTAATTGTTAATAAATTATTGCATTTGTAAAGAGTTTTACTTTCGCCCTCCAGAGGAGAGTCATTCATGTAAATTCCAAAAATCTAGACTAATCCCTTACCACTGCTAACACATGCTGCCCCAAAAAGCTGGCTCGAAGAAGTACGATGGACCCTTTATAGTGAGGTGAGTGATATTGTGGCACGTGAATGCCCATCGTGCGACAGATATATATGTAGTGCTATCAGATATCTGGGACTGGGCTGCTGCTATCAGGTCTTATCCGGATGTTATCGAAATGGGCGCTATATATAATGTATGTAAATATGCAGATAACAGATCCGAATAATACGTGGCTACACCGGCAGCCGAAGTGCCTGCTTGCCCGGCTATTTGCCATTACTCACTGAACTCGCTAATCCCCTCCCCAATCACTGAAACATATGCCCTGATCCCCAGATTGATTTCGGCTGCCAATGGACAAACGGTCGTCTGCTACGAGTGCAGCCAGTCGGAGTTCAAGACGAAGTACTCGGTGAAGCAGTGCGCGCCCGGCAAGATCGGGTCTGGCCACCACCGGGACCTGGTGCCCTACCTGGTGAGGATGGACCCCCTGTACAAGGACACCTGGAGCAGTAAGCTCAAGCGGAACTTCGACGAGATCGACAAGGCCTCCGCCAGCTTCAGCATCCTCAACCAGCTCGTCTAGTGATACCTCCGATAGCGCGTGAATGTTAATGCCCACGGATACGGATACGGATAAGGACTCTGATAGCGGAAATACACTAAAATGCTTCATGTCAAGGGACTATAGAAAATAAAGCAGGTGCATCCTGGTAGAATAGCCAAAGTAATCGAAACAAGCGTGTCTGTTATTAACATGTTTATTTATTATTCTTTAATGTTGAGTTTTGTGAAAGGTCATACCAGATCTAAATGCAGCGAATTTTTTGTTTTAATCAAGGGACTATTTAAATACAAATTACATTTGATAATTATATTTAAAACAGTAAGTCATTAATATTTTTATTTACTTGCATTACGGCGATGGGGATAACCTATAACAATTCATATTGACGAAGGTGCATCCTTTGAATAATGTCTCTGCAATCATTAAACACACGTTTAATGTTTTCTGTGTCAACGGCGCATGTGAAATGTGGATAGCAGTAGTGTTTTCCGTCTCCGCTAGCGGTAGATATACGCTATATAAGAAAGAGATCCCATGAGTTAAGTTGGCGGAGGAAGGAAGGGACATATGATATAACCCACCAGAAACTCGTCTCGTATGAAATATTTTGCTCGTATTACTTCTGGGTCGTCATTGGATTCCATTATTGCGTCACCTGTGTCGACAGCACATTTGAAATTAGACAAAACACATTATCCATTAAATTTCTTAAGTTAACTTGGGCATGGTTTGCGAATTTGAAGGAATGGCGAATTTCTGGGCCAGATCTGAATCGGATCTGATGATCTGATGACTCCCTCGCCGACTGGCCACTGTGGGTTATACTATTTTACTTACTTGGCGTTTGGTATTTGTTAAACTCGGAGAAATATTCCGACAATTTACTTTTTCCAGCCTTAATTTTCTCTGCTAACAAATCTTGCTTATTTAAAAATAGTATAATAGAAATCGTGCGAAGCCATCTGAAAGAACAACTCGTTAGCTTCCATTCCTCGAGATTACGCCAAGTGGCCAGTTTCACCTGTTGTTCCAAATACTCTTGAACAAATCCAAAGATTCTCGAAGTCGGTTCTGGGTGGGATCTTCCCGCAAAACCATGTTATAACTTGAGCACGCAGTTACGAATATAATAGCAGTTACATCATTGAAACACTGAATCCATTTCCTACGCTCGTCCCGCTGGCCACCGACATCGAACATGCTGCACGCGAACGGATCACATCATTAGAATGGAATATAGACTAGAATATGGGTATATCACTTGGGTTTACACTTACTGAAAGTTTACTTTGTCCACTTGAAATCTTGTTTCAAATATTCCAGAAGTCAAAACACGGCACCGAAGAATATCCTGCTCATTAGGGGTGTAGTTTGGATTCTTGATTGTGCTCACTCGGTCCAGGAAGCTTCAAAGTGGAATATGAAGTGCATAAGTGAGTACGAATTTGTTTTCAGTGCCGAATTGCTTAATCGAGCTTAGATAAAAGTACAAATTCGGATTAGCTAGCATAAACTACGGAAACATGGGACTTGGTGTTTAGTATCTTGTTTCGTCAGGGAATTAAACAAAAAGCCTTCTCAACTTGGACAAGTATGAATACTATCTGAATACCATATGATTGTTGCGATCAGATACTCCTATGTGCATGGTGTAGTTGGAACTACTTCGACTACTAACTCCTTTTAAGAGTAATCATTGTACAGACAGACGTTTGGAATGCGAAAGTAGGTTTAGGTTGTGGTTCTATTTTTCCAGATAGCCATACATCATCAAGCGGATTACTTGTTAGAATTAAAAGTTGCATACTTTCGATTCAACGCATTGAATTTCTGCACTTCCAAGTGAAACACACAGTTAAGCTTTCAGAACAATTGGCATGCACTCCGAGATGAATTAAATTAAACAATTAAATCTGTTTGTAGTGCTACAAGAACTATTCGTTTGGCTCAACACACCGATGGCAGGATGTCAGTCAAATGTGGATGGGCATACTTACTATTTCGCACAATCGATTAATTGATACTCATTCGACCTCTCATAGGTTTGAAGAACGCCCTTGTCTTTCCATAGTTCTTCTGTATGTTCATAAAATTCAGGAGGATAATTAAAGTCCGGACCTGCGGGGCAGATAATGTTTAATAAGAACTCAAGTTGGGGCGGCAGCGGCTCTTACTAGATGCGTAATCCTGAATGTACTCCACTCTGGGTTCATTTTCCTTCTTTTCTAAAGCTACAGGTGGATTAAGTGTGCTCATGGCTCCTGTAATAGTCTGGAATGGATTGGCAAACAGTTAAGCAAGTGTTTGGGCTTAGATGGCTGGCGCGGAGTAACTCACCAAGATAGCGTCTCGAATATTCTTTTTAATATCATCAATTTTCTGTTTCTTCTCCGAGTCAGAAAATCCGTCGACATGCAATATTCGCATTTGCTTGACTATGGTTGATTTGCCGGACTCGCCCGCCCCCAGGAGGAGCAGCCTGTGTGTGGCCCTGTAGAGCTGTTTGTCCTTCTGCAACTGTCTAGATATTGCATCGCTCCGGCGCTTCTGGCTCTTCGAGTCCTCCGAGTTCACGTCCGACTGCTTGGAGGTGGGCGACCCAAAGCAACCCATCGCAGCCCACGGGGTCCACCAACACGTCGCTCGGTTTTCCTGGTTCGCGTCGGGCGACTCGGCACCCCTTGTGCTTTCTCCGTTCTGCTCCAGTATAGCTGAGTGCTCGGGTTCCTCGGATCTAACCACAATCCCTTGTGTGCTCGTCGGTCTCCGGTCTCCGATCTCCGATCTCCGATCTCAGTGGCACCACCGTTGGCGTTGGCTCAGCGCTTCAGTGGATCTCCGCAGCAGGCTGCATTCGTACAATGGTGCAGTAGATGGAAAAATGAGTAACAGAACTTTCAGAACTAGCGGTCCTTCCTATCCCCACTAACTGAGATTCTCCAGAAGAAGCCCATTTCGATTGCATATAATCCGATTGCCTAGAACCCGAATCCACTTCAGAGCCCATACATCATCAGCGTACGCGCGAGTGTAGCGCCCAAAATGGGTGCTTGGTAAGCCAAGGCGACGCCGCTGACATTGCCGCCCACGAAAGTCCCGTGAGTCACTGGGTTTCGGGTCCCAAAAGCGCTCGCAAAGCATCGGAATCGGAATGAAAATCAAAATCAAAATCAAAAATTACTCCACGCAGCGCTCGTACATTCGCGTTGGACATTCGCGTCGGGCTATTGGAATTCATCACATTCATATTCACATCCATATTCACAGCCATATTCACATTCTCATTCACATCGACATCCACAACATCGGCGTAGTGTAACAGGTGAAGAAGGGGGCGGAGAGGGTGGGACTCTCGCGCATACTGGGCAGCAGGTACGCATGTATATAGAGATACCAACCCAACATAATTCCATCTGCAGTCGAGGCTCGGATGGAATGGATGGGCCCGATACGCGGATTCGGATTCGATTAGCTCGAATGTGGGTTTACGGAGGAGTGTGGGCACGCGTATATTAAGAGTATTTAATCTAGCAATTATTGCCGACCGACGGGAGTCGCAGGAAGACGAACTTACTATACCCTATACATATATATAGGCGGAGGGGGTGGTGGCAGATATGCCAGATATGGCAGATATGCAGATTTTAATGTAAATATATGTACATAAATTCATCGGCATCGGAATCGGGATCTAAGCGGGCACGGACACGGGCACATATATATCTCACAGATATGAGTACACACCGTTGTGTATCTACTCGTATATACGTGCGTATGTATTTAGATATATACACAAGTTCTCGGTTCGCATGTGTGAATGGATGGATGTACATAAATAAATGTATGTACATATATCAATACGTAGTGCTCCGTGCCTCCGAGTCCGAATATTTGCCATTTCTTTGACACTTGGTTAGGAAAACTATATTATACCTATACCATCGCGAATCGGATCGAATCGAGTTGAATCGAATGGAATGGAATCGCATCGCATCGCAACGCATCTGCTTGGATTGGTTTGGATTCGAATGGATTGAATTCGATGGATGGGATTGTATTTTGGATATTCATGCGCGAACGATTTTTCACTGATTTCAGGTTTAAGGACATGGGACGCAGGTCGCAGGTCGCAGGACGCAGGACGCAGGACGTCCGAAAATCGGGAGGTCGGTCGAGATCGAGGGGCAGCAGGGGCGAATCACATCTCTGCGCGATGGCAATTACGTGTGCGAACGCGACTATTCCCTGCGTTCGACAATGGTTATTGTTTACCGTGAAATTACCGAACATTTTTATTCATGGGAGCAACTTCGGGCCAAGACTATAGGTGCACGACTCGGTTGGGAGCGACTTTTGGGGTCTGAAAAACGGGCAATTCTATCGCACCCGACGCGCCAGCCACTGTTTTCCGGATTCCCAGTGTTCTTAGTCTCTGCGTGCTCGCATTTCACCAATTTGTAGCTTAAAAATTACTTTTAATACCAGTACTAACTCACTTTTTATATATTTTTTATTTTATGTATCAACCTAGGGATGCAACGAAGTAGATACTTTTATCGATAGTCAACCTGCCTATCGGATAGTGCGGGCGCAGATGTAGATAGATATGCTACTGGGCCAAAAACATCAATGCCAAATGACAATGTACTATTTTAGCTCTTTAAGAAATCGAATATAAATAATAAAATAAAGTATCCCGAACTATGTAGAATAGCGAATTCCAGAAACATCCGTCCGATACTTTACATAAGCAGCCGCCTCTACAGGCATACATAGTTATTTTACACGGCCGTGTAGAAAGTCTGTTTGAAGTTGTTTTGATAAGGTATCAAAAAAAAATGTATCTTTATCTGTGATATAATTTGCATATTATATTTATTTTGTAAACTTTTATTATTCATTATTCGTATCCCTATCTGCAACGAGTAATCATGCTGTTAGCAGGGCACACCTATCCACCTATTAAATAATTTCCATTACTCCCACGTGAAACTAGTCAACTCTTTTAATTGTAGTATTTATTAAAGTATAAAATCATTGTCTTTTTCAAAAACGAATGTATTCATCCTCCACCTGCTAGCGGAACCAGAGGATCATCTACTTAAGATAGGTCTTAATCAAATTCTCCAGCTTAACAGTATCCACGGCGAACTTCCTGATGCCCTCGGACAGTTTGTCGGTGGCCATGGCGTCCTCGTTGAGCAGCCAGCGGAACCGGCTCTCGTCGACGGTGATCTTCTCTATGTCCTGCAGCTTGGCGTTGCTCACGGACAGGTAGGTGACCACCGACTCGGTCTCGTTCTCCAGCTCCTTGAGCAGCGCTGGGCTGATGGTGAGCAGATCGCAGCCAGCCAGGGCCTTGATTTCGCCCACGTTACGGAAGGAGGCGCCCATGACCAGGGTCTTGTAGCCGAACTTCTTGTAGTAGTTGTAGATGTTGGTCACGGAGATCACGCCCGGGTCCTTGAGCGCCTCGAACTTCTTGGTATCCGTGTTGGCCACGTACCAGTCCAGGATGCGGCCCACGAACGGCGAGATGAGGGTCACGCCGGCCTCGGCGCAGGCCACGGCCTGCGCGAACGAAAAGAGGAGCGTCAGGTTGCAGTGCACGCCGTGCTCGTTCTCCAGGATCTCGG
Organism: Drosophila mauritiana; assembly: GCF_004382145.1. Classification (NCBI taxonomy): domain Eukaryota; kingdom Metazoa; phylum Arthropoda; class Insecta; order Diptera; family Drosophilidae; genus Drosophila; species Drosophila mauritiana. Next base: position 22,234,392 of record NC_046668.1, on the reverse strand, counting down.
CCGCCTTGATGCCCTCCCAGGTGGAGGCCAGCTTGATCAGAATGCGCTCCTTGTCAACGCCCAGGGATTTGTACAGGGCGATCAGCTTCAGGGCCTTCTCCACGCTCTTCTTGGTGTCGAAGGACAAGCGGGCATCGATCTCGGTGGAAACGCGACCGGGCACAACCTTCAGGATTTCCGTTCCGAACAGCACACACAGGTAGTCCATGGCCTCGGCCACCTGCTCACTCACGGAGCTGAAAGCGAACGTATTCTATGTAGCTTTGTGTGGCGAACACCCAAGTGAACTGCTTACCCCTTCTTGCCCTTGGCGTACTCCACCGCCTTTTGGACCAGCGGCTGGTACCGCTCCATGGACGAGGCGGACAAGATGAGTGAGGGATTGGTCGTGGCATCCGTGGGCTTGTAGATGTTGATGGCTGGAAGCAATGTGTAAAGTATTTGCATAAGTGCGGGGCCGATTTACATTGCGAATTCTAGAAAGACCTCGAAACCTGTTGAGCGACTTTCATTTTTCAATCGCCCGACCGAAAATATCTTCGATTTTTTCAGATTTCTGAGCAGGTTTGGCGCTCCGCTCCGAAACCTTATCTCTTTGACACTCTATAGTATACCTTACTATAGCGGTCACATTTCTAACACACGTAAGCACCTAAGGTCAAACTAAAGTCAGCTCGGCTTTGCTTTTCACTTTTATTTGATCTTCACTGCGGCAGATACGACGGATCCGATGGCCCGTCGTTCCTGTTTATCTAATGGATAAAACCATGTATCCTATGTATCTTTGGACTCGAATTCTATGTATATTCTATATATGTATGTATCTTCGAGCTCAGAATCGCATTTCGCTTAAGTTGCATTTCTGGATTCCCAGTTTTGGGAAATCGGACTCATCTTCTTAGGAAAAATACCTTTTACCATGCGTGCGTACTTACCTTCAAAGTCGCCGGTGTCAGCCACAATTGTGGTGATTTTCTTGAGTTCCTGTAATACCGACATCTTTTGCTTTTTTAACGTGCGATCACTTCCCATTGCCCAACTTCAATGCAATAAGACCGCCACGGGAGCGGTAATTTATACCGCCCGGCTCTGGAAAAATACTGAACAGCCCCAACTTGGGTTTAGGAATCGATATAAGGGGCCATCAGGGGGATTCCTGACAACTAAGCAGACTTAAACTGGCTCCCCAACATTAATCTTTAACTGTGGTGATTAAACAATCAAGCTAATCTTAGGTGAATAGTTTGTTAAAAATAAATAATCTACTTATAATTGGATAAATAAATAAATAATAAATAATTGTTAAATAACGATAATTTTAGATTGATACCTTTCCAGTGCAATAACAATTACTCTCCTTGGACTAAGTTGGTCACCCACTGTGATTTCGGTTGCCTATTACTTCAAATCGGAAAATCACCATTTTTGACCGCTTCAAAAGTCACATCAATTTATTGATATTTGGTACCAGGAAAATATAATCTATAAAGGGTATATGCTGGTAATCAATTCATCGTTGGTCACCTACGGGGTTTCATGGCAAATTTATGTGATTTCTTAAAAAAAACATTGTTTAGATCATATATTTCAAATGCATTTACTTTACCGGCTGGATGGCCTTTAATTCACCACACGCCATCTCTACGAGGTATCGATATGTCTGTCTATCGGATTCTTTCATCAACCCAGATGTTTGTTGATCCACACGTGTGTTCCAAAGATACTCGGTAACAAACAGTTTAAAATGAAACAAAAACACTCGAAGAACAGGGCGAAACCCTACAAGAAACCAACGCCCGCCCGACGAAATGAGAGATTCTCGAAGAACTACAGTTTCATCCAGAGGAGCAAGCAAATGGAGGAGTCCCACCGCAGGGAACGGATGCCCACAGCACCGAAACAGGAATATGAGCCCGTGGCAGAGCTGTTGCCAGAGATCCAGGATGATGTGGACGAGACTGGGTTCTATAAAAAGCTCGTAACTGGTTTCAACAACATACCCACAAGTAGCCCACTTGCAATGGTCAAAAAAGGAACCCCCGACTAACTAAGGATTTGGTTTTCAGGTGACATTCTACACTCAAAAGCAGAGAAGGAAGAGGATCACTTTATTCCCGTGCCCAGAAAGATCAAACCCAAAAAGGAAAAGCGTTCCGAGCAGCTAGGTGTCGACTTGGAAATATACAATTCGTTTTCGAAACGCTTCGATTTTGAGCTTTCCACGGATAAAATCAACGATTTGATTGCGAGAAAGGAAGTTAGAACAATCAAGAGCAACTGGTCCGCTCTGGGGAATATAAGCTTCGATATACCACGACTGACTGAGGACTTCAAGGAGCCTGACTGCAGCGAGCCCAAGGACATTGCGAGCACGGGAGATCTGCAAAAGTTGGAGGTGAAGGCGTCCATTTGTGGAAACGCCAAACTGCCATTCACTGCCTTGCAGTCCCAGCTCTTCTACATCGCCAATAACTACCAAGATATATACTATCCCCACCGAACTCATGGCAACGCCGAGGATATTCGCTATGTATACTGCATGCACGCCCTAAACCACATGCTGAAAGTCAGATCTCTGATATTGCGCAACAACGAAAAGGTTTCGGCTCTGGCCAAGTCACAAAAAATGTCGCCCAACGAAATCTGTATACCAGAGAGCTTCAGGGACCAAGGGCTCAAGCGGATGAAGGTGGTTTTTGTAGTGCCCTTCAGGGAATCGGCTCTGAGGATTGTAAATATACTCGGAGATCTACTCTTTGGCAGTCAAGATGGTAAGTCACCCGTTGATAGCAAAGAAACTATATTACCATTTAATGTCCTTAACAGATCAAGCCAGAAAAACCTCGATAGCGAACTATGAACGCTTTCTGGGAGATTACTCCGGGAATACGATTTACTTCCCCAAAACCAACCCAAAGCCAATGGATTATGAGCAGACTTTCAGTGGCAACACGGATGACAACTTCAAACTAGGTATTCGTTTTACCAAGAAAACCATGTCCCTATTCTCCGATATGAACTCATCGGACATGTTGATCGCGTCTCCCTTGGGTCTGCGAATGCTGGTTACGGACAAGGAGAGCGATTTTGACTTTTTGAACTCCATTGAACTGCTGATAATCGACCAAGCCGAATTGTTCCTGGCGCAGAACTGGGAGAACCTGCTGCACTCCCTGGACCACTTGCACCTGCAGCCGCAGAAGCTGCCCGATACGAATTGCCAGAGGGTACGAACTTGGTGCCTGAGTGGAGCGTCAAGTTTCTACCGCCAAACCCTGTTCTTCTCGTCCCACGAGCTGCCCGAGTTCCGGGCAGTGTTCAACAGCAAGTGCAACAACTACCAAGGAAAGGTGCGAGACTCGAACCTCGTCAAGCACGGAGACATCCGGAACGTTCTGACCCCAATACATCAGGTTTTCCGCCTAATCAGTTGCTCCAGTGTGGAGACGACCTTCGACGATCGGTTCCAGTACTTCGTCAAGAATATTATGCCCCAATTCAGTAAGCCCGGGTTCTCGCACTGCATGCTATACGTGCCCAGCTACTTTGACTACGTGCGGATACGCAACCATTTCAAGACCGAAATGGTCAGCTTTGTGCAGATCAATGAGTACACCAAGAAGGAAAAGATTTCCCGGGCGAGAGATATATTCTTCCACAGCGGCGCATCTGTTCTGCTGTACTCGGAAAGAGCGCACTTCTTCCGGCGCACCCGGATTAAGGGCATCCGGAACTTGATCATGTACCAGCCGCCCAACTTTCCGCACTTCTATTCCGAGATCATCAATCTGATGCTGAAGTCAAATCAAAATCAGCGCGATGGATTCGAGGACGCAATGTCCGTCAGTATCCTGTACACAAAGTACGATCTGCTAAGCTTAAGTAACATTGTGGGAAGCGAGAATGCTGCGAAATTGACCTCGGGTCAAAAGGATTCCTACCTTTTCTCCACCAAAACGTAAATGCTTGCACGAGCTGACTTTGAAATGTGTACATATTAGTTGTCAACTAGAATATACTAATGGTTAACGCAAGTAAATAGTAATGTATGTGATAACTTTCAGTTGTGGCTCTATTTTTGGACCTAAATGCTTTCGTGACGTAGAGATTTTAGGAGGAACTGGCTAGGTGATTGATCTGATGTTAAGGGTGGCGATGTCTTCTCTTTGTTATTACGCAATTCGAAATTATGAATAATTGGCAAATGGTTGTGTAATAAAAGGCAGCATAGGTGGTGTTTTGCATGTTGATGAGCTAAATGCATTTCAATTGAATATAATTTAGATGTTTTTACTATAACATCCTTTTTGTTGAAGGAAGATTGGCCAGAGCATTATGCAATAAAAGGCATCATTTATAAGGGAAATATAAGTTAAAAACATTATTTTGCAGTTAATTTTGGATTTGTTTTTAAATTGATTACTTCGCTTGATAAAGAATGATAGATTGCTGGAATCTGGAATCATTAAAAGGCTGTCCGAGGATCGGAATAGCCATTACCATTGACCGAGTTCCTCAATAGACGATATCCAGCGGTTGACAACCGCATCAAACCCAGATTTGCCAGTCCCAAAATAAATCAAATTCCTGGCTGCATTGTCATTTATCAACATTTTTAAATATACACATAGGTAGCTTATAAAAGTTCTGGCCTAGACATATAGAGGTAAAATAGTAGCCAAATGCATATTTATGGGGGTCTCTGTGAAAAGTCGTAATAGCTGCTGCACAAGGCGGATGGCTGATGGCGGATGGCGGATATCATACGGCAGAAGCGTGTGCGGAGAGCGCTCTTGCCAAGATCTGAGAGTCCGAGTCCGTAGGGGCATTACAAGCCTATAAATAAAAATAGTCGACGGCTGCCAGTCTCTGCTGAAATTGGGGAAAAAGGCAGAAACGCCAAAGGAAGAACCACGGGTTCGTAGGCCGACTGGTGGATGCTCTTTCGACTGTTAATGGATCGAGATCAACTAGATTGTGGGAATAAGTATTGGGATTGGGATTTGGGATCCGTGGTATCTGCGGCCAAGGACAAGTAAAATATTCAAAGGGCAGCTATGGATAACTATGATAGATTCTAACCCAGCGAAAGTGGAATGGTTTGGCCAGTACCATCATTCCGAACCATCCCCTCCCAGGGAGTGTTCCAAAGGACCCAAGTCTTGACCCACTTGAAGTGGCTGACACCGAAGGTAGAAACACCTTTGAGTGACAAACCCTTCCACACAACCCAGCATAATTTCCCCAGATTGGTTTAAAAATACCACTTTCTAAATATTAGACAAACACACGTGCATTTCTCGGAATACGTCTGCACTCACACTCCCAGGCACAGGCACATCTACATCCACATTCAGGTCCACAGGCGCGGGCATCGCCACATTGCCATTGCTCTAGACTTTCGTGGCCGTGCGCTCCCGCGGATCCGAGATCGGGCGGCCATATGTACGTATGTATGCATGTGGATGGGAGCTCGTGTGCCCGTGGTATTGTGGTATTCCCACCTATACCTAGTCACATATACGAATCTCTGGGGGACCGCGGTGAATCTGCCTCGTCGAGGTACGAACGAGCTGCACGAGCAGATCTGAACCGCCACCATTCGAATTCGGATCGCATTGGATTGGATTGGATAGGTGGTAAGTGCCCGAAAGTTTGTGCGTGCTAAAAGTATTTTCCCGGGCCAAAATAGAGAGTGTATGTAGTTTTGGGAATTTTGCCAAAATATATGAATTTTGTAATTCAAATAGACACTCTCATCGCGCAGCGTTCTCCTTGCGTTCAGTTGCCGTTGATCGTTATAATAGCGCGATCTTTGTGTTAGCTCTTGGTCTTCCGACTGAAATAAATTATTATATAATAACGGAATTTTTGCTAGGAATAATAATTGTAAGTTTTGTTGATTTTCTGCAACAACTGCAAGGCGAATAAGCCAGTGAATTACTCCAAACTGCCAAATCCATTGGGTAAAGCCAATAAACCCCCCTGAAAATATCGAAAATTCGTCCGCGCGCTTTCAAAAGAAAAGAAAACCTGGAAACCAAAAGTTATTGAAATGCCTACATATCTACATACGAACATGCTTCTTACACTCGAAAACCGTGCTTCAAACTCAAAGTGTTTGCCCCCAGTTTACTTGCCATCCCGGAGCTCGTCCAGAGCTCGCAGTTCGATCTATCTACATACATGAAATGTCCGTAAGGGCGACGATTCGGCGGTGACCTCGACCTCCGGATGGTATCGAAAATTTGAATGTCACCAATACGAGAGCACTCCACGAATAGATCCGATCCGACACAGATGTAAAGTTTTCCAAGTGCCCGAGGTCTATGTATCTGTGATTGAAAATCTGGTTATGCAACCACAACCGCAACCGTGGCGAATATATTCGTAGCAGAATTCGAAAGATCCATGTCTTGTACTGTACCTGTAGCCCAGGCAAAACAAGCAGAGAACACACGATCTCTTGAACCCTTCAACTACCCGCATTCATTAATAGTGGTTACTTCGGTTGGTGAATTCGACTGTCTTACAGTTGTAAGAGATCACAGAAACAAACACATTTTCACGGTAACGTGTAGCTATAAGTACATTCAGCCCAGGATCATGGCCCAAGCATCTGTACTTTTTTTTGAACCCACCCACCCACTATTATACAACCCATCGGTGGACTTGTCAATCGGAAATTCGGATCCGGGGACGTGGGAAGCAGCGTATCGCACAAGTGTCGACATCCATTAGCATGGAGATATCTCTGCTCGCAATATCATAAGCCGTTAAATCGTACATATAACCGCGCAGAATAGGAATCTTTCTCCCTACGATCGTCTCTCTGTATATGTACTCAAACTTATTTATGTGGTCCTAGTACATATCTTTATATCTACGAGTGTTCAGAATTGAGCTGTATTTTTCGGGTGCTAGGACTCTATTTTTAGCCCATCTCGGACAGAGGCGATTTTTTGCTCCATAATGCACACACACATGTGTATTTCAGGGGTATATATAGGCTATATGCATGACGATGTTTTCGAAACACACGTCTGTGTGCTCAAAATATAAGTAGTTTTCGAGCACATTGCTTGACAGTTTTTCAAAACTAACGCCTTTTGGGGGCGGGCAACTGGTGGAAATCTCGTTATCAGAAGTTACGTATGTAATTTTGTGACATAGCCAGGCCAGCGTAATATTCAAGTATTATGCCAGTTGGCTGCCGTTCAAAATTCCCCGTATGGCCTGATTCTAGTGTCTGGTCGCGAAAAAGATTAAAATTAAAATTTAAAAATGTCGCTGCTGGCGAATACCTGGCACCCAGATCTATTTATTGCGGGCTCTTGATCTCGATCTCATTAATTTGAGCACAAAATGCGCGAAAAGAATAGTGTTGGTTGTTGTGTGGCCGAAACAGTGCGGATGTCTCTGTCGCTCGCCAAGTGGAAATATGACAGTGTATAAATAAGTTTAAGCATTCGTGATAAGGATTTCAGTTCGATTTACACCACAGAAGGGAGTAAAAACATTTGGTTTGCGATCGCAATAACAACTTGATATATAAGGTTAGAGGTATTTTCAATAAAGAAACTTTCCAGCATAGCTGAATTCCTCCGAAACCCTGATTAGTTTTAAATTCCTATCTCACCTCAGCTATCGGTATTATTGAACACGGAAACTCAACAGTTAGCCATCGCAGTTGAGATTCTCAGTTATCGATAACGCCGGCTATCGCAGTTTAGTAGCACAAATTGAACGCGTCAGTAGAAGCTGAGAGAAAAGGTGGGATAATCTAATAATTCCCAGGATTACGAATGGTTAAAAGTTGGAGAAAGAGGCAGCTCTGCACAAATAACGTAACTGGGACGATATACGTTTTCAGTCAGCCCTGTCTTGTGCGAATAATGTCGTGTCATAGTGAGGCAGAACGGCGATAGGCAGTAAATCGCGGCTTGGTACTTAGTGCAATAGTTATCAGCACACATATTCAGAAAAAAGCGCCATGGGTTATATTATATAGAGAGTCAGTGGAAAAAAGTACTTAACACACGCAGTGCGTCGTTTAGCGAGGTTAACGTAGGAGCAGAGCACCCGGATTACGGACCAGATCCCCCAATCCCCCGCAGAAACTGAGAATAGAAAAACGAGAACTGCGTCTGTTGTGCGAAGTGACACGTGTGTGAATCTCATAAGCGGAGCGATTTGGCCAGGGTAACAGCCTATCATAGTAATGCAATATTCCAGCATATTCTCCGACCCGATCCGCACAATCCGATCCCAAGTTGGCGCGATAACTGCGCGACTATAGTGGCCAGTCCGGGCCCGATCAGAAGTGCCTGAAATCGGGGAATTAGCATGTAGCACCTGTGTATGTGCGTATGTTGGAAAGTACCCGTGAGCCGAGTGCCGTGCACATGCACATGTACGACCACTTATTCAGAACCTAATGAGGTAGTTTTAACTGCAAACGTACATGCCAGCACAGATGTATGTGCATACATACGTGCATACACACTTGCTATTCCAGTCAGTCGTTGAATAGAGCCCAGAAAACGCAAAATAGCTAAATAGCCCTGCCAGAGAATTAAAATGAGCCCCTTGCCTTGTGTCTACTTTCAAATCCCCACCTGAATCGCCCGGAATCTGGACACAGGCCACTGAACGAAGAAGATAACGAATCAAGATGGAAGACGGTCACTCGAAAACCGTCGAACAGTCCCTCAACTTCTTCGGAACGGACGCCGAGCGCGGCTTAACCCTCGACCAGATCAAGGCTAACCAGAAGAAATACGGACCCAATGGTGAGAGTCTCGCGTAATCCCCCTCCGCATTCCGAGACCGAATCGACTGACGTGTTTGTTTTCTTATCGTTACAGAGTTGCCGACCGAGGAAGGTGCGAACACAACCCGAGCAGATCCCCTGCCCCCCACCCCCACTTCACTGTATGCATACATTATAATAACGATTGTATTCCACAGGAAAGAGCATCTGGCAGCTGGTCTTGGAGCAGTTCGACGATCTGCTGGTGAAGATTCTGCTGTTGGCAGCCATCATCTCATTTGTAAGTTCAGCAGCACAAAGAAACCCACCCCCAGAAACTTAGTTACGACCACACTCTTCCCCTCTGCAATCTCCAGGTTCTCGCCCTGTTTGAGGAACACGAGGAAACGTTCACTGCATTTGTAGAGCCCCTAGTTATTTTACTTATCCTGATAGCCAACGCCGTGGTGGGAGTATGGCAGGAGCGTAACGCCGAGTCGGCCATTGAGGCCCTCAAGGAGTACGAGCCTGAGATGGGCAAGGTGGTGCGCCAGGACAAATCCGGCATCCAGAAGGTGCGCGCGAAAGAGATCGTGCCCGGTGACCTGGTTGAGGTGTCTGTCGGTGACAAGATCCCTGCCGATATCCGTATCACCCACATCTACTCGACCACCCTTAGGATCGATCAGTCCATCCTCACCGGTGAGTCGGTCTCCGTCATCAAGCACACCGATGCCATCCCCGATCCCCGCGCCGTCAACCAGGACAAGAAGAACATCCTGTTCTCCGGCACCAACGTCGCAGCCGGCAAGGCCCGCGGCGTCGTCATCGGCACTGGCCTGAGCACCGCCATCGGCAAGATCCGTACTGAGATGTCCGAGACCGAGGAGATCAAGACCCCCCTGCAGCAGAAACTGGACGAGTTCGGTGAGCAGCTGTCCAAGGTCATTTCCGTCATTTGCGTTGCCGTGTGGGCCATCAACATCGGTCACTTCAACGACCCCGCTCACGGAGGCTCCTGGATCAAGGGTGCCATCTACTACTTCAAGATCGCCGTCGCTCTGGCTGTGGCTGCTATCCCCGAGGGTCTGCCCGCCGTCATCACCACCTGTCTGGCTCTGGGCACCCGCCGCATGGCCAAGAAGAATGCCATCGTCCGCTCCCTGCCCTCCGTGGAGACCCTGGGCTGCACATCTGTCATCTGCTCTGATAAGACCGGCACACTCACCACCAACCAAATGTCCGTCTCCCGCATGTTCATCTTCGACAAGGTTGAAGGCAACGACAGCAGCTTCCTCGAATTCGAGATGACCGGCTCTACCTACGAGCCCATCGGCGAGGTCTTCCTCGGCGGTCAGCGCATCAAGGCTGCTGACTACGATACCCTGCAGGAACTGTCCACCATCTGCATCATGTGCAACGACTCCGCCATTGATTACAATGAGTTCAAGCAGGCCTTTGAGAAGGTCGGCGAGGCCACCGAGACCGCCCTGATTGTGCTGGCCGAGAAACTGAACAGCTTCAGCGTGAACAAGTCTGGCCTGGACCGCCGCTCGGCTGCCATCGCCTGCCGCGGTGAGATCGAGACCAAGTGGAAGAAGGAATTCACCCTGGAGTTCTCTCGCGATCGTAAATCCATGTCCTCGTACTGCACCCCCCTGAAGGCCTCCCGCCTGGGCACTGGCCCCAAGTTGTTCGTGAAGGGCGCCCCCGAGGGTGTTCTGGAGCGCTGCACACACGCCCGCGTTGGCACCACCAAGGTTCCTCTGACCTCGGCCCTGAAGGCCAAGATCCTCGCCCTGACCGGCCAGTACGGTACTGGACGCGACACCCTTCGCTGCCTGGCTCTGGCCGTTGCCGATAGCCCCATGAAGCCCGACGAGATGGATCTGGGCGATTCCACCAAATTCTACCAGTATGAGGTTAACCTGACCTTCGTCGGTGTTGTGGGCATGTTGGATCCCCCCCGTAAGGAAGTTTTCGATTCCATTGTGCGCTGCCGTGCCGCCGGTATTCGTGTTATTGTGATCACCGGCGACAACAAGGCCACTGCCGAGGCTATCTGCCGCAGGATCGGCGTGTTCGCCGAGGACGAGGACACCACTGGCAAGTCCTACTCGGGTCGCGAATTCGACGACCTTTCCCCCACCGAACAAAAGGCTGCCGTCGCCCGTTCCCGCCTCTTCTCCCGCGTGGAGCCCCAGCACAAGTCCAAGATTGTTGAGTTCCTGCAGAGCATGAACGAAATCTCCGCTATGACTGGTGATGGTGTGAACGACGCCCCCGCCCTGAAGAAGGCTGAGATCGGTATTGCTATGGGCTCTGGTACCGCCGTTGCCAAGTCTGCCGCCGAAATGGTGCTGGCTGACGACAACTTCTCCTCCATCGTGTCTGCCGTTGAAGAAGGTCGCGCTATCTACAACAACATGAAACAGTTCATCCGCTACCTCATCTCTTCGAACATTGGTGAGGTCGTCTCCATCTTCCTTACTGCTGCCCTTGGCCTGCCCGAGGCTCTGATTCCCGTCCAGCTGCTCTGGGTCAACTTGGTACGTCTTGATGGGGTATTTACTATTTGGAATGGTTAGTAATAGGTACTTGGTCACAGGTTACTGATGGTCTCCCAGCCACCGCTCTGGGCTTCAACCCCCCTGATCTGGATATCATGGAGAAGCCCCCCAGGAAGGCCGATGAGGGTCTCATTTCCGGATGGTTGTTCTTCCGGTGGGTTACTCAAAGAGCACACATCCCTTAATCGGTATTAACTTTGCCTGAATTTTTAGTTACATGGCCATTGGATTCTATGTCGGCGCTGCCACCGTCGGTGCCGCCGCCTGGTGGTTCGTGTTTTCTGATGAGGGACCCAAACTGTCCTACTGGCAGCTGACCCACCATCTGTCCTGCTTGGGCGGTGGCGACGAGTTCAAGGGCGTTGACTGCAAGATCTTCAGCGACCCCCATGCGATGACCATGGCTCTGTCCGTGCTGGTGACAATCGAAATGTTGAACGCAATGAACAGGTGAGTGAGATAACGAATGATGGACAAGACGATAGATACGAACCGATCGCCTTTGTTTGAACAGCTTGTCCGAGAACCAGTCGCTGATTACCATGCCCCCATGGTGCAACCTGTGGCTGATTGGATCAATGGCACTCTCCTTCACTCTTCACTTTGTTATTCTTTACGTCGATGTCCTCTCCGTAAGTATTAGGCAATGATAAGCCCTTCTGCGCCGCGGAAACTAATGCCAGTAACGTTTTACCCACAGACCGTCTTCCAAGTGACACCGTTGTCTGCAGAAGAATGGATAACTGTGATGAAATTCTCAATTCCTGTAGTTTTATTAGATGAGACATTGAAGTTTGTTGCTAGAAAAATCGCAGATGGTGAGAGTCCTATATATAAGATGCATGGGATTGTGTTAATGTGGGCTGTCTTCTTTGGCCTGCTGTACGCTATGATGCTTTAAGAATATAATTATAATCCATAAGCCCAACTTCATTATTCTAATTTCTAGTATAAAATGTTACTAAATATAAACAGAAACAAGAACCCACAATTATATACATCTAACGTAACGACTTTAACCCCATGAGAAGTTTGTTCCCAACTGCAACTACTGATTTCCACCCGGTGTCACAGAATTGACTGGTGGCACCAAAAGATGGGCCGACTGACTCGCTCCTGGCTTTTGGCTTTGAACAAACAGCGTTAAATGATCAATATTTTCTATGAGCTAACGATTTATCTAACACGCGTATACCCTACATAGATATCTGTGTTTGTATATTACTATATTAAATTTAGCAGGATTGCTTTTTGTACATACAATGCTCTATATACATAAGAAAGTTCCACACCGGCACATTCGAATGCATTAGTTAGTTTTCGTCATTTAATTTCACCGGGTTGCCAAAAGAACCGTGTAGGGAAATCCAAGTCTCTGGAAATGAGATGGCTGTTTGTATTGAACCAAACTTTTGTAACTTAACCATTTCGTCTCTGTGTTTAGTAACTGGAATACTAAAGTGTAGGCTTAACCATGCAGAAGAACAAAATTTTTGTTTAATCCCATTAAGTAGAACCCACAATACCCAAAACCTATCCAAGTCGAATCTGTGCGTTGATGTTTAAACGATTCCACCAAGCGAGCGTCCTAATGTTTCAAGAGTATCATCCTATCCCCGGGCCTTTTTAACGTAATTGAATCCATTGAATCCCCACGAGTATTTACCGAATGCAAATATTGGTTCGTTCATTCCATTACTGTAAGAATTTTATTGAGCACAAGATATTAAGTAGATAATGACTCCCCAGATCTGGGCGTGGCGCCGCAACAGCGTCTCGGTGCCCATTTCCGTCTCCATTCGTATTGTATTGTATGTACACGTATGAGCAAATGATTAGGATCGGGTACATAATGGCGATCGTACATAATGCATAAGGCATGCAGCCGAATAGCCTAGCCTAGCCTAGCCGAATAGAAAATAGAAAATATTGGGGACCTATTGAAGAAAGAAAGAACATGTGTAACTTATCTTATGTCAGTCTCAAGTCTCAGTTGTAAGGAGTTAAGTAATCCTTCTACCATTCTATAGAATACCTACTTAAATTAACATTATACATAATTTACTCTGTTATACAATTAGAGACGCTGTGAATTGATTAAACAAAAATTACCTACACCTAACATTAAAGAAATAAATTATGCAGAACTAAACCGAGCTGGCTCTACGAAACCGGACGACTGGGATCCACGAGGCCCAAGTTCCCAACGCTTATGTTCGCTGCTCCCCGTTTCTATTCCTATTTCTAAGTTACGTTTGCTTGCACGATGCACGTGACCGTTGACCGTTGACCGTTGGTGCACCTGAATCTTCCTTGGCCTAAAACGGCCGACGACCCATTCGTACCCAACTGCCCACCAAACCTACCTACCTACCTACCATCTCTCAATGAACTATTGTTTTATTTTATACAGTCAACCCCAGATTTCATTAACTGGACCCCGATTAGTTACCATAACACAAATTGAATCCATCCCTGCTTTAGAAAAGTACGTGCAGTTATTATATTATGTCCGGGTGCGCCAAGTCGATGTGAATGTAGAAAAGAACAATTGCTGTACATTATGGTCTAGTACATTGCCGTCGCACTCGCCGGCATAACCGAGAAAACACAGATTTGAAATTCAGCATGTAAGATATCTAAACGTAAACGAAACAATAAAACAAGAAATCCGAACCCGGCCTGTGTACTCTACTCAATTTCTCCCGCCCGCCTTCAATCCAAGTAGAGAATCAACCACACACAAACACCTCTCCCCCAAGAAACTTCAACCCCCTGTAGGCTGTAAGTACGATCCCACCGATGCTGCCAAATTCCAGAATTTCGGAAGATGCCGCTTAACTGGTCCCCAGTGCCACTCCATCGCCATTTCCCCCACGAGTTTTGGTTTGCTCTTGCGTTGGTTAATCCCTCCCTCCGATCGAGAATCCCCACGTAATAATCCGTATTCGCCCCGAAATTGTAGTTCCTGATGTCGTCGTCGACAGGATGTAGAGGTTTGGACCACCAAAGCCGATACGAATGTGAAAGTGAATGTGAAGGAGGACGAGTTTTCCTGCCTTTATCATTCGTGTATTAATCGCTAAGCCAGCCCTGTTACTTGCAACTGCAACATTAAATCCAACATAAATCAATTTATTTGCCTTAGAAAGTAAAATATTAATGGAACTGTGGGTTAGTAAGAATGGATTTAAATAAATATATACCAAATATATAAATTAGAACGGCCCTGTTTCATTTTCCTTCTCTGTTGGAATGGGTTTATTCAATAAATTAGATCAGTCTGAACTATTCTGCGGAAGTACAATATCGACAACGAAGTTAAAGCCGCCACTGGACCGGACCACCGACACGGAGCTACGAGGGCGGCAGCGCCCAGAGGGTGGCCGTCTTGTCCGCCGACGTGGAGATGAAGGAGAACTCGGTCGGATGCCACCGGATGGTGATGGCCTTGTCCTTGTGCTCCGCCACCACCACGGAGGACAGCTCGTGGGCCAGGTCGCCCTGCAGGTCCGTCAGCCGGATCGAGTTGTCGTAGCTGCACGTCAGCATGTAGTAGGCGGATGGGGAGAATCGGACGCACCTATGAAGAGGAAGTGGAAGCCAATTAGCCAAGTGTCAGGTGGGAGAGGCTAGCTCTCTTAGTGTACTACCTTATTTCAGCGGTGTGCGGATAGAAGCGCTGAATGGGCCGGTTGCCACGGATGTCGTACAGAGTACAGGAGCTGTCAGCGTGCCCAGAGACCAGCAGCCTGCCCGTGGGATCCACACAGACCGCGGTTACAGCGGAGCTCTCCAGACCACCATCCTTACGATCGTTATCCAGCGTATTCACAGAGACATTCACTCGCAGATCCCAGAAACGTATCGTTTGATCCTGAAAGAGATCATCGCATATGGTTATAGCTCGGACAGGCTGGGAAGGATCTTCTTCGGACCCACCTGGGATCCCGACACGAACATCGCGTTGTTCCAGCTGTAGAGGGACAGGATGTGGCCAGTATGACCACTGTAGGCCTGGAAGGGAGTGCCGGTTCCGCAGTCTGTGATGTAGATCTTGCAGTCCCCGGCGCCGCCGCTCGCCAGCAGCCTGGACTTGGTGGACGAGTCGTCCAGGAAGCACATGTCCCGCACCGTGCCGTCGTGCATGTTCAGCTCCATCTCGTGGCCCACCAGCTGGTTGGTGTCGTTGTTGAAGCGCATATACTTGATGGTCTTGTCGTTCGATCCGGTGGCAATCAGCTCCCCATCCCGCGACCAGCAGGTGCAGTATATGGAGCCCCGATGGTGCTTCGTGCGCTTGCAGAGAACGGACGGGGGATACACCGCGGTCTGGTGTCCATGTCTGCATGGGATTCGAGGGGAAACGAGTTGAAGGCAAAGACGAGTTGCGGCACACTGCGATTTAATTACCTCAGCTTGGACAGCGCGGGGTACTGGCAGATGCGGAAGGTCTTGGAGTTGGAGCCCACCGCGTACAACTTTCCATTCGGATGAAAGTCGACGCTCCGGATCGCCTGCGAGTCGGACAGTGTGGTGACCGCCTCGAAGTGCGGCCTCTCGACATCGCCCTGTGGCAGAGAAAATGGTCAATCAATGAATGGGGTACATGTCACTCGGATCAACCCAGATGCATATGTTTAGACTCTTTTGTTAGCTGGATACCGAAAGTTGCTTGCGTGTTCAAAATAAACAGAGCCACCTGCGATGGCAGGCCACCACTCGCACCTTTCCCAAATCCAGGTCCCTCGATTCCGGATTCATGAGTGGAGTATTTTCCGAGGATCTCTACAGTTTTTCACACTTATTTCGAGTATTTTCTGCCGCTTGGATCGTGTCTGTTTCGACCACAGAGTTTCTAAGCCATCCGAGGTAATAGAACGTACAACTCGCCACGGTTGAAATAACAAAAGTGGGGAGAAACCATCGAGTAGCAGTGTTGGTCAATCTGCCAGATGCATCTGATTTTACGCCGCGGTTGTAGAAAGACAGGTAAAGTATCTTGAAAACGCTGTTTACCCCGTTTCCAAGCGACGTGTGTAGATACGGGCCAAATGAAAAACGCCTTCGGTTCTTATTGTTACAATTTTTTGATATTTTATTTACGTAAAAATAAAATATTTGGACATATGATTGAATATAACAAATTAATAACCTTCTTTAAAAATTTGATTGATTCTTAAACTTGTCTAGTGTTGCGAACTCTTATAAAACTGAGCGATTAATGCTCTTAAGAGTAAATTGTTATAACTTCTCGGCCTCCTCCGCGAACCATTAACACTTTTTCAAGGCCCTCTGTTAATACCTCCAGAAATTCCATATCTACGGTTTGGATAGAGACGGGTTAGTTTGTGGCTCAGATACTCTCCATACTTTTCAGATCTTACAATTGCTTTCACGCTCCGCTCTCACTTCCCTAGGTGGTCCAGGTAGATTCATTATGACCAACTGGGCGTCCTGTGACTTTTCTACAATAACCTCGTTTAGTTTTATTGCTGTGTGCATGCGACGAACGTTGAACTCATCCCTGTGGAAACAAATACAAGGACAATTAGGACACCGTTGAGTGGGCAATGAGAGAGCTGTTCCATACGGTTTCACACTGGACTTGAAGTCTCCGTCGGCTTTCTCTGTCGATTCATCCTTGTTAGAAGTAGTTTCGGGTGTGTCCGCGTTCTCGGGACCATCCAAATCAATTGAGTTACGTTTCTCGTCGTTTTGAGAATCCTGCCGAGTTACAATCAGTCACATTATCAGATCTCTTGAGTGGCATGAGCCTTGAGTTTGGATGACAAGTGCCGTCGACATTAAAAACTCAAAAGTTCACTTCAAATCAACCATGTTAAGAAGCCAAAATATCAGTTAGAACATAACTCAAGTTAACTCGGGAATGGATTTCGATTGCTACTGTTGATTATGCTTCAAAACTAAAATGTTTCAGGCTTACACTTGATGAGTCGTCGATCTCACTTAACTTTACTTATGTCTTATGTGTATTTCGAGAGATTAGAGACAATGGTAAATAAAAATCTTAAGGCAGTACATACGTGATGCTGTGTTTCTTCTATAGTTGGATCGGCGAAGCGAACTTTAGACGCCGTTTTGGTGGCGTCATAATGGTGGTCTACAATTGTTTGAACCTGAAAATGTCACCATGAGGAGTATGAGAAAAGGTTGCGGAAAAGTGGGAGGCCAATATCAGAGGAGGGAGTAACTATTCTCGGGATGCAAAACGCAAAGCAGGAAACGCTATTTTTTACTTATTTCCCTAATGGTAGTCGAACTTATAGATGGGATCCAAAGTCCCATTGCTTTAAATAAAAAATAAAGAATTTGATTGTAAAGATTACCGACACTTGTTATTCGATGTTTAAACTTGAATTAAATTTGAAAAACTATTAAAGAAATATTTAAGTTAATCATCCTAGGGAATGAAGAACCATATAAGACTATTCTTAGGTTATTGTAGAAAAAGACATTGTTTGGAAGTACTCGGTGTTTGGAATAATTTGCAATTTGATAGAGTTATTATAGATAGAAGGGTGAGCGTTAGCAACATCACATTGACACAACATATAAGGATTATGGTAGGTATGAAGATGAAAGGAGCAGCTGCTCCCGCCGAGAAATGCACTGATGAGATACACACAACCAGGTTTCATACAAAGTTCGGGCAATGAATAGTTTGTATCTTGATATATCGATATATGTAGGCAATCAGTTTATACTCTTTACCAAAGACATTTTATTATCACTGGGTGTTTCCTTAAAGTCCATTATAGTCTGAACCTTTTGATTTTCAAATATATAAAGTGTAAAGTTTTAATTTGGATCTCAGATAGTGGTATGGCATGGAAATTGGAGTTCATGAGAAACAAAGGGCAAATGGTTTCCTCTTAACAATTACTGAAATCAAAATACGCAACCTTCAAATCGAACGCATACAATAACAATATGCTAATAAAGATTTAAGTAAATGAAAGGCTAATGTGCATTATGGCCGTATAAACAAAACAAGAATGAGCTGAATGATGTATGTTCTTCAGTTCGCAGAAGTACAGATGACGTGGGTGACGGTCGCCTCGGATGTGGACCACTTACCACTTTGGAGTTTTCTTTCTTATTTAAGCCTAATGCTCTCAGCATCTGATTACGCTGTTCCATCATCAGGGTCCGCTCGTAGGTGTAAGCGGAAATATCGCTGTTGTTCTGCAGTTCGCAAATATAAATGTGGTCAATAGGTATAAGATATATCCTGGCAGCCATATCATACCATCTCAACAACTTCAACATCGGCCTCGATTCGGAGATGGTAGAGGAATGTCTTTAGATCCTTCTTCATTTGAATCGAGTTGTCCTCGATTTGAGCAACTGTGAAGATCCTTAGCTTGCAATTGCGCCAGGTGCGGTGTTGCTTCAGCAGGAAGGGCAGCAACATGAGCAGACCACCGTCATGGACAATCCACCAGATATCAATGTTGCCACCGATCTGAAGAGGGAGAAGGATATGTTACCCAAAGAAAACTTGGCATTCGGAGCGGTAAATACTACTTTGTGGTTTGACTCTGGGTAGAAGTTGATGCCCTTGGGCACCATGAGGGCCATGTGGCAGGCGGCCACCGTGCGGACCGTTTGGATGAAGGTCTTCCAGCTGTTCCTGCCCTCCTGCCGCCAGCTGTACGGCCATCCGATGATGACTGTGTTGGGCTTCATGCCCCCCAGTCCGATGGTTTGGATGCTGTGTTGAGAATTCAGTTATTAGTGGCCTCAGTCATCCCTCCGCAATGGCTAAGCCAACTTACACTGAGCTGAGGCCTTCGCCAATCTGCTGGGCTACCAGGACATCGCAGAAGCCCTTCACCTTCTCGTCGGTCATGTACTTGCGCAGCGTGGCCTTCGCATCCACGGCTTTGTTGGTGATCTTGGTGTGGTCGCCCTTTATCACAGACACACAAATCGTCAATCCCTTGCCAGCTTTCAGCTGGGTGGCAAAGGAGAATATCTTCCTGTACTTTGGCAAGAGGTTATCGTTGAGCTTCGAAAGCACCAAAATTTGGGGACGCCAATTTTTCGTATGCGGTGGGCCTTCCTCCAGACGGAGGAGCGAGTACCTGGCGGCGGTCAGGGCCATTCCACGAATGCCATCACCCCACTCCTTCTCAGCACTGCAATTGGTTGGATGGATTAGTGGGTGCTCTGGGTGTATATGATCTGTGATTAACTCACCCGCGGTACTCTATGTATTTGTAGATGATGATGGCCATTCCCATAGCAATCAGTGCGAAATACCAGGAAGTCATGATCATGACTGATATGCACAGCGTCAGGCCGATGAGCGACAAGCTCCAGTGGTAGAACTTGAAGCGCGGTCTCCAGTTGGGAGTCCTCAGCAGGGTTTGTACGGCGCAGGCCAGGTTGACAAAGCCGTAGCACATGAGGAAGAACATGGACAGCAGAGGAGCCAGCAAGTCCACGTTGCCTGTATTTGGTATAGATATTATAATCGCAGCACACACAAGGTGATACGATCCGGTGCTTACCCAACAGGATGCCGCACTGGCAAATGACGATGGTCAGGAGCAGTGCACGGGTGGGTTCGCCACGCTTCGAGGACTTGGCAAACGGAGCCAGGAAGGGAATGATCTCATCCCTGGCAATCGCCTGCAGCAGGCGGGGTGCTCCAGTCAAACTCTGCAGACCAGCGCCCAAGGTGGAGAGGAAGGAGCCAATCAGAATAACCCACTGATTTGGCCAGGCGATATTGGCCACCACCAGCTTGCCACCGATAGACTGACCGAATCTGGAATGGTAGGTCGATGATAAGTACATGGAAGATTCAGAATCACTTTGCTACGCACTTGTCCCTCAGCAGGAGATTATCCACTGTGCCGGCGAAGAACATAACGCTGGATAAGTAGACTGTGCTGGTGGTCAGAATGGCACATATCGTTCCGATGGGTATGCTCTTCTGGGCGTCAGCCAGGTCGCCCGATCGATTGGATCCAGCCATGATGCCTAGTATATAGTGGGTTAAATATCTGAATAGTTGTGTCTGCGAGATGCTACTAACCTGTCACCGATGGGAAGAAGATGCCGATAAGAAGGGTGAACGACGTGGTAATGTCGGCCATGATCTGGTTGTATGACTCTCCACTGGTGTTCTCAATGTCGATTGCACTCTTGCCGTAGGATATGAACTGGCCCTTCTCCAGGAACGAAGGGAAGATGTTGTCGTAGAACACGCCACTGGCCAAACCCTTGATGCCCTTGACTTTGGTCACATTGTTGGCTGTGGAGGATGAGGAATAGGCATTGTAGTTTCGGTATGGAACACTCTGCATGTATGAAGGGATCTTACCCAGGTAGTATTCCTCGCATTTACCATCTGGGCAGTATATGTCGCGTAAGAAGGAGTCTTCCTTTGTGCAATTCTCCAGCGGGATGTCCTTCAAGAGTCGTTTTCCCAGAACACACATGCTGCAATCGGGCGGAGATTAGGTGGCCGCTCAAGAGGCTCGTACTTGGCGCATACTTACTATAGCTTTTCGTTGCCATGGATATTGTCAAATATTCCCACATACACCGCTATTATCGAAAGGATGACGCAGGCCAGGGCCACCGTCGCGAACTTATTGACGAATTTCACGCCCAGGAACACAATGAGACCTTGATTTAGTGGCGGGACATTAATGTTTGCTCCTCACTAGTGGCCCCCCGGCTTAACTCACCCATAAAGATGAGCAGCAAAGTGCCGTAGACCCTGAAATTGTTGTACATCGCGTCAGCATCCTTGGTGAAGTCCCCAAATATCGATGCCCACGGCGCCATGTATGTCTGCAATGAATAATTAATGAGTGCTTAAGTAATGGCACTTTCGAGTGGAACTGCGCCTGGAATTGGTGCCCGGGAGTGGGCGCTCTTAACTCACCAATACGATTTCCACGGCACCAACGATGTACATCGCCGCTGCTAGCGTGGTGCCCGTATAGAACAACATTCCCACCGCTCCGCCGAATTCAGGGCCCAGGGATCTGTTAACGTTAATGGTGGCACCATTAGAGTTACTACCTCCTGCCAATGTCATTGTAATTACCGTGATATCATGAAGTAACTCCCGCCCGCCGGAACCACCCCGTTCGTTGCAATGGCCGACATCGAGATCGCGGTTAGCATGGTCTGCAAAGAGGAGTTTGGAGTGAGGCCAAGTGGGGGAGGGCTCAGCTGCAGGACGTTCTTACCACACAGCAGCAGGTCAGAACAATCAGGAATCCACACACGGCGCCAGCCGTTCCAACAACCCATGTTAACCGAATGAACAATATGACACCAAAGATGTTTTGAATGCATGGCAAGAACACTCCAATTAGGGTACCTTATGAGACATTGAAACGAGCGTTAGAGGATTGATGGGGAATGCTTGGGGTCACCAGTTTCATGAAACCATTTAAGGAGGTGCCCGAAAGTGTGCACTCAGCGCGGGAGCGATTTCCTCCGATTGTGCCACACCACTGCACACTGTTGCATACTTTCGAACAGCTCTATAATATTCGCCCGCACAGTGAAGGCTGAAACACTTTGAGGGGATTACAGCAATCATTCCTCCGCAGCTTTGTTGTTTGCTGCGATTCCATTGTGCACATGCCTTTCAATATGGGGGAAGATGGAACAAGCAAGTTAATTAATGCGCGGCGAACATACCCATTCGAGCCGATGGAGCTGCCGGCTTTGCATCGGGATCGGTGGCCGCTGGTATCGTGTTCTCATAATTGGCAATTGATGAAATGAACGTTGATATATGGGGCCTGGTCTCCAAATCATCGTCGTACAGATATAGATTTGGGTCGATGCTGGACTTCTGGTTCTCCTCCGCCCTGTGGATATCACCTGAGTCTGTGGGGAGGAGCACATGATGGACTGGGGTTAGGCTATCATCTCACGTTATGTAATCAAGCTACTAAGTACTGCTAGTGAACACTATATATGTATATACTATATAATTGACGATCCCCCGCATACCTTCATTTTTGGTTTCGTGAACTGTACCATTGTGTTCGGATGGTATTATTTCCATTTCATCCGAATCATCTTTTGCACTGTTACTTTGCATGTTAACGTTGGTTGTTTGGCTTCAAACCCTTGCTCTAGATTGCACTTTGTTCACTTAAAATTAGGTAACACTAGAGGAGAACGTGGTCGAGAACTAAGAACTAAGTGGGCATGGTCCTTCTGCAGGCGGGGCTCCACGCATTGGGGTTATATAACCCAAAAGGCGTGGCCGATGCGGTGTATATATTCACATGTCTGCGGACGTGCGCCTATATACTCGAGATTTGGGTTTGGTTTCGGAAGGGAGCTCCTAATCGGGAAATGCCCCAGGACCTCGGAGGTGGGATGGGAGGTGAATCAAAAACTGCGTGCGGCAGGCAGGGCGAGCGGGGATGCTGCTGCGAAAGTTGAGCCAGCTCGGACAGAAAAAAAAATATGTAACCGATTAATTTAGGTCAAGGATTTTCAGGCCGTCGTCGTGGGGCGGTAAATAAATGCCGTAGAGTCGTCCTTTTCACCGTAAAGCGGCTCTCGAGCTGGCTAAATGCACCGAAAGTGCGGAATGCAGCTGAAAATGGTTACGAAATGAGGCCCTTCTATGGGAATGCGGGGTAATCCTCGACACCGAGTGCCCGGATCTGGGGTCTCCGGGAGGGACTTTGGACACACTTTGTGGTTGAACGCACTTGTATTCATGTATTTGATTATTGTTAGAATTTCGTCGATTGTTTAAAGTATGTTATTTGTTAAAGGTGCTCAAAAAGAACTGGTTTCTCATTTTTTCTCGTTTTTTTCGTATTTTTTTAAGGTTTTTTGTATTATGCGAAAGAAGACTCCTTCTAAAGTTATTTTAGGCGAGCGAAAACGCTCAGATGTATGCTACTTTTCGTTCGGATTAATAGAAAAACTAAGAAAACTGTTGGTATTCGGCCGAATAAAAATTATGTTGCCCAGGACCCTGAGCGTTCAATTGAGATGAAATCGAAAGCTTTTGTCTACACACATTTTTAATACACACACACTCTCGCAGGAGAGCGAAATCGAGAGCGATGCTGAGCTGGGCTGAGCTGAGCTGTGCTGGGAGAATGGAGAGCGCCTCGTTGCAGGTGTACATTTCCATTCGGTGGCCCACAGCCCAGTGGGCCCACTGAGCCCACTGCCTTGGCCAGGACCTGCCCGCCTGCCAGCCAGCCAGCCAGCCACTCTCGCCCAGCATCCGACGTCCGCTGGAAGGGATTGCGAGAAAGCTGCACCGCCCTCAATCTCTCTCTCGCTCTCCCTCTCTCTCTCTCTGCGAGCTTTCGGCAGGTACAACGAGCTTTGGCTTACAGCAGCCGCGAAATGTGTCACCAGGACATCCTGGACTCGGACTGGGGCAACTGGGGCAGCTCAGGATAGGATTGCAGGGCCGTAAGCTCTATCTGGGCATACAGTAGTCACTCGAGGGAGGGGAAATGCGTGAGCCTGGGGTGAGCAGGCGAAGTGCGCCGATGGAACGAAACTCAGCAAGGACCAGATGAAAGTGCACACAATCTCTTCAGTGTTAATGGTTCTTGTGTATGTATACATCTATCTAAGTATGTATCTATATATTAAGAAACGAGCTCTTATAGTTAATAGTCAAACTAGAGTAATAATAGTAGCACAAATAAAAATGAAAACATCCTTACCATCGTACGACCCATAGTTCTCACCTAGGGTTTCGTCGTGGATGTCCCCCAGTAGCTTGCCGCTCGCAGACTCATCCTGGTTGTAGTCCAACGCGGTGTCCTCGTCAGCCTTTGTAACTTGAAATCTATCTGGCATATTTGTGGATGTAAGGCACTCTGAAATTGGAATGACATTAGTATCGTGGTTGCTACCATGGAGACCCTGCCGAGGGCACGACTAGGAATTAGCGATCAAAAGCATTCCCGACGATCGCGCAGTCCAGTGCAGCTGGTTCCGAATTCACATAAGCTCCCAAGATAAGGATTCCATTTCGGTTCCGAATTGCAAAGCCCACCAAATCACTAAGACGGTTAGTCCGCCCCCTTCATTACTGCCGCACCTCAACTGGTGTGATAACCCGTGATCGAAGGTATCTAGTGAGTCGCACTATTTGCATGAGATTAGTAGCCCGCTATCACATGACCATCGAACTTGGTGGGTGTCTGCCCGAAAGGTGCCACTGCACCTGCGATGTATGCTCCACTTTCGGGCAGAGATAAAGCCTGTTCCCGATCTCTGGCGCTAATCGCCCAGCACTCGCCGCGAGCTGTGAGCTGCGAGCATAAGATAACGAGCATTTAGCGCCATTTAGTATGCCTCAGCAGTGTTATGTCACCGGCTTGGTTACATAAGGCACGACTTGGGACACACAAGATGCGCTGCGTAGTAGGAACGGTTTTGGCGGTTTCCTGACCCTGCCACCATGATTCCACCCCCTCACGCAGCGACTTTTTGATAGGCGAGCATGTGTGTGGCGCTCAGCGAGATCGGGCTCATCCCGAACACGGACGAGGCAGCTGGCCCAGGTGGAGGCCATTACCCGCGCGCTGATAAGTGCACAAATCTGTTCCCATCGATTGGGCCGTCGCAGCCGCGTACACACAACAGGGGGCAGATAGATTAGCGCAGATACGGGGCTATGTACGTGGAACACAAAGAGGTGCATGCAGATACGTACATCCAAACACGCACATACGCACGCATGTACATACATACGCAGAAGTGGTGGTGGTGATGGTGGTGGAGCAGGATGGACTGGACGGTGTTATCTAACCCGAGGATGTGCCCGCCCAGGCCAGCCACTGGACACCCGGACACTCGTGCGGGAATGCTTTTGGGGGACAGCGGATTCACTCGATTCGATTTACTTGGGCAAGCGCCTGGAACTCGCCTTCACCGACGATCCGATCCGATCCAATGCGATGCGATCCGATGCACTTGTGCTGGGCAGAGCCAACGGAAACGTCCTTCGAGGAATTGTGTTTACTTTTGGGGGCTTCGACTCCTGCTGCCCGATGTGGGTGAACTTTTCAATTGTACGAATAAAATAAAACTATCATATTAAAGGCGCATGAGTAATACAAAATGATTTTCCACCGTATATACTTTGGAATCGCGAGTGGGGGAAAGCGTAGTATTAATGAAAAGTCCAATTGAAATCAAATGTAACGCATAGGGGACGCCGAGTGGCGATTGTATTTTGGAAAACACGTCCCCCAAGATATGTTTATTGCAATTAGCACCCATGATACCATCTTATGGATGATTCCGCCTCGGCGTCCGTGAACGCAGAAAATTACTGATTCCGCGCTAAGTTTACAAGGCAGTGAAAAGAGTCTAATTGGCTATATGGGCATCTGATGTGCGCCGATGTGGGTGTACGTATGTAAATACATATTATATTCATATGCATATATACATATATATATTGGGTCCCTAAAAATATTTTTAATTTGCAGAACGGCGCATTTTGGTATAATTCCCAAATTTGCACAGTACATTCGTGCTACTTATTTTAGTTTTTTTTTGCTACAGAAGTCAATAAACCCGTAAATAGGAACGGATTAAACGGAATAACTTTGATCCTGTGCTTGTATTTGGCACATATCCTTAAATTGTTTAAAATTCAGTAGTTACTAAGTTAGCCGATAGTTGGGCCAGCATATCCAAATCTCTTGTTCGACGTCCTAAAAGAAATCCGATTTGTAAGGAGCTCTTCAGAATGTTTATATATTTCAACTCAGGTTTTTATTTTTAAGCGAAGTTCTATTAAATATAGTTATAACTTAAGCCACAGCTGTTTTATTTGGTTTTATTTAGCCGATAGTATCGATAGGCAATTCAGGATCACAAGCATCTCGATTCTTAAAATTTACCGCTATATTTCTAAGTTAAAGTTTAGTTTGTTAAAAAAATATTAAATTTAATATATTAAATAGCATGCAACGATTAAACTTATCACTGATCTGGTGCAATAAAGCTGAAGCTTTGCTTGTTGTTAAGCAACTAAATGAATTTCAAATGTTGAATTCAGCTAGCTAACTTTGTGTTATGTGAGTACAACTTGTAAATAGCCCATTCAAATTATTATCTAAAAATTAAAAAATTTAAATTAAAAATAGTGTTGCACTTGGAGGGTTTGCGTCTCGGCTGGGGAGTTAGTGTGACCGCAGCCCGTCCTGAAATAGCACGTTTTGAAGAAAATGGACTCCTCACTAGCGAAGCGCAGCATTCCTTTTTAAACTTTTTTTGTGGCGGTGCTCATCGTGCGTCTGTTCTAACCGAAGGTAAGTGGCGAATTTCTGACTGATTGGCGGCAATTTGGAGGCCAATTCACCGGCCAGGCACTGGGAGCACGCGCTCGTGGTCAAAGTTGCCGACTGACCCCGAATTTCGTCTATATTCGAGCTTATTTCGGTCCACCACGTGTTTTGCAAAAGCGCGATGTATGGTAATTCGATTGAATCGCACATGCACACACACACACACGCAGGCAGATTCGCCGAATGGCGTATTAGTTTTTACAACGCCCTTCTATGGGTGCAAATATGCTATATAGTCTGTGAAATTCAGCTGCTCGAGTAAATATGCGGCTCCCTCTTACCAAGTAAATCCCAGTCTGGGATGGCAGCGCAGTGGCAATTTTCTGTATAAGAATGTGCACCTATGCATATGCATGTGCACATGTGTACATCAGTCTGTACATCACTTGCGAAAAAGTTGCAGGGTGCAAACAATTGGCAACAGACACTAATCGAGAATCTTGCAGTGAGATCAGCATTTATTGAACAATGGACGCCCCAGCCGAAGGACACGACCCCGAGTCCTGCAACGAAGTGGAGGATGAGAAGTCCGGCTCGGACTGCCAGTCGATGTGAGTAGTGAGAGGGGGGTGGCAACATTTTGGCAAGCGAAGCAGGGGAATGACGCACTCAACCCACTTTTCAGGCCCGCCTACATGAACTCGGTCATGCGGCGGCAGTATCTGCAGCAAATGGTCAAGATGCTGCCGGCTCCGGTGCAGAATCGGATTGTGTTCCTGAAAAACCTACAGCTGCAGCACCTGAACATCGAGGCCCAGTTCTTTGAGGACGTCTACAAGCTGGAGCAGAAGTACCAGGTGCAGTACCAGCCGTTGTTCGATAAGCGCAGGGAGATCATCGAGGGCAAGGTGGACCCCGCCGAGGAGAAGCCCCAGTGGAAGGAACCGGAGACGTCGACCGACAACGAGGCCGATGCCGAGCACTTCCGCGAGGCCCTGAGCAGTTTGAAAAGTATTCCCAAGGATGCCAAGGGCATTCCCGGCTTCTGGCTGACGGTGTTCCGCAACACGGCCATTATGTCCGAGATGGTGCAGCCGCACGACGAGCCCGCCATCCGCAAGCTAATCGATATTTCCATCAAGTACGACAACGGGGTGAGTTTGCTGGCCAATAGTTCTAGTAGTCCTGCCCGTCTAAACCGCTTTATTCATTAGCATTCGTACACCTTGGAGTTCCACTTCGACAAGAACGAGTACTTCTCCAACTCGGTTCTCACAAAGCAGTACGTTCTGAAATCCACCGTGGATCCCGACGATCCGTTTGCATTCGAAGGCCCAGAGATCTACAAGTGCACTGTAAGCTAGCTGAACTCTAGAGGCAACAAGGGATTTCTAATCGAAACAAAACCAATTACAGGGGTGCACCATTAACTGGGAGAAGAAGATGAACCTTACTGTGAAGACCATCCGCAAGAAGCAGAAGCACAAGGAGCGCGGCGCAGTGCGCACCATTGTCAAGCAGGTCCCGACGGATTCTTTCTTCAATTTCTTCAACCCACCAGTGGTCTCGAGCGACCCGGAGGAAGTCGACGACGATTCCCAGCAGATCCTGGCCACCGACTTCGAAATTGGTCACTTCTTGCGCGCCAGAATTATTCCAAAAGCAGTTCTTTACTACACTGGCGACATCGTCGACGATGAGGACGACGATGACGAAGAGGAGTACGACGAGAACGAGGAGGATGAGTACGACGACGACGATGCACCGCCACCAAAGGGCCCCAAGTCAGCCGGCAACAAAAAGCAGACGCCCAACGACTGCCCGAATCAGTAGGTTGATATGGCTGGATTACCGATATAATGTATATACATAATTCAAATTTGATTTGAAATATATTTTTGGTGAATAAAAACTTAACTACAAACGATATGAGCTGAACTCGAATAAACCTACATGATATTAGAATCTGGTTGACTTTGATTTAAAAAACATGTGCCTCCTGAGGTGGCTATTGACCTGGCTGTCGAAGTCCTCCTCGTAGCCATTTGGTATCTTGGTCGTTTTTTGCCAGGTGAAGCATTCCGGCGGGGTGTAGTTCACGGCGTAAAAGAGAGTTCCACTTCACACGGCAGTACGTTCTGAAGTCCACCGCGGATCCCAACGATCCGTTGGCATTCGAAGGTCCAGAGATCTACAAGTGTATGGTGAGCTAGTTACACTCTCGAGGGCAACAAGGGATTTCTAATCAAAACAAAACCAATTACAGGGGTGCACCGTTAACTGGGAGAATAAGAGGAACCTTACTGTGAAGACCATCCGTAAGGAGCAGAAGCACAAGGAGCGCGGCGCAGTGCGCACCATTGTATAGCAGGATTCCTTCTTGCTGATCCGAGATTGCTTCCTCGCAGATCCTGTCCACCGACTTCAAAATTGGTCACTGCTTCCGCGACAGAATTATTCCAAAGATTCCACAGGCGACATCGTCGACTATGATGACGATGAGAACGATGAGGACTATGGCGATAACGAGGAGGAAGAGCACGACGAGGACAATGCACCGCCAGCAAAGGGCCCCAAGTCAGTCGGTAACGGCAGTCGCCCTACGACTGAATCAGCAGGTTGATGTGTCTGGATTACCGATGTATTGTGTATACATGTTTTAAATTTGATTTAAATATATTTTGGCGAATAAAAACTTAAGAACTACAAACGGTATGAGCTGAACTCGAATAATAAACCTACATGATATTAGAATCCGGTTGACTTTGATTTAAAAAACGTCAGCCTCCTGAGGTAGCTATTCTTGAATCAAGTGTGTTCTCCCAATATTCAGGTAAGCAGCTAAGCTAAGTTAGTCAGCAGCTTTAGCTGTTTCTTGGACAAGTTGTAGGGGTAGTGCAGGCTGGTGGGCACGAAGATCTGCCCCGTGACCTGGCTGTCGAAGTTCTCCTCGTAGCCCACCGTGTAGCCATCTGGTATCTTGGCCGCCTTTTGCCAGGTGAAGCACTCCGGCGGGGTGTAGTTCACGGCGTAGAAGGGGTAGTCGAACGTGTTGATGTATATGTCGACGCAGAGGCCATGGCTGCCCAGGTGGAGCTGACTGGCCACCGAGGGCTGCTTGAGGCCGCAGCTGCCGAGCATTATGTTGCGGTGGCAGGAGTAGACGAAGGTGCCCTTGTCGCGGCTCGAGTGGAAGCACTGCACATGCTTGCCGGCCTTGGAGTGGTCGACCGCAATGGGATCGAACCCGGGCCCGGCCATATCACACGCTACAGTTCAATACAATAATTACTGGGTGTGGCTAAGATAACGCTCAAGATACCGACTGTCTATGCTCTCGATTATGTGGTGTGGTCGTAGGGATCTTCCCACCGCTGAAGCCAGTTGTCCGCCGAAGCTGAAGCCAAACATATAGCCTCGTTTTGGATCGAATCCCTGCCTGAACAGCGTTAGGATAATGGAGGATATGGCGCCGGTGAGGGTGTCAAAGTTTGTGTACAGCCTTTAAAAGTCGGAGAATGAGAATCGGAGACTGGCTTCGCCATTGGGTCAGACTACTACTACTACCCACCGCATGTACGAGGAACTGGCGACCACACTGTAGTCTATGCACATCACGCATCCGCCGCGGTAGTAACTCAGTCCTGAAATGCATATTTCGAGTAGCTTTCAACTTTGGCATTGACCAAATGCTCACTTTCAATAAGCGACAGCGCCCACTCGTCCGAACAACTTTGGATCCATCCATGCAGAACTATGGCGAACTTGTCCGAGGGCGAGCAACCCGACCCACTGAGATCGTAGGCATCGTCGTAGGCCGAAGCCTCCATGGTTTTGGTGTTGTTCTTGTAGAACATCACCTTCATGGTCTTCTGGGCATCATATTTGATTCTCTGCTGGTGGGCTTGGTAAACAAAAACATCGACATGACACGCTGGTCCAGCAGAAACTTTCTCCCACATCCATACCCAAAGTCTCATTTTGCGTGGCCTTCGCTGCTTGCTTTTGCCTCAAAATGGCATATCTCAGATTCAGTTTCGAGTGCGTTCCATCAATTAAGAGAACACAGCAAACAATTAGGATTGAGTGGAAACTACTGAACAACTGCATTATCTAATTATCTGGATGGTTAACTGAAAATGAAAGGTAACAACAGTACAACCCGCGTAGAAAACCAGTTTTGTGTGCCGAGAGATACAAATTCGATATGGTCGACAATCGATGAAGAATGGGATTTGGCGCCAAAAGAGGCTGCATTCAAAAATGGGCGGCGCTTTCTATTAAATATTGCATTTTCTTTATTTCCATTTAAATGATTCCGCTTCTCCTATGTAGAGCACTTTTCATTATCATCAAAATCTAGCGAGTTGAGAACATTGACGTCCAGTTCTGGGTCCGCGTACTCCAGGATATTGAAGTCGTCTCCCATTTCGGAAGTGAGCGACTTGAGGAGGTCGTCGTCGTCGCCCTCGCCGAGTCCGCCCAGAAGGTCGCTGAATCCGACGTTCTCCAGCTCCACGGCGGAAGAGGTGGCCTCCTGCGGCTCGCCCAACTTCACATCCTGCTCCAAGGACCTGCCTTCAGATGGCTGAGATTTTCCACTTATGCTCAACATGGGATTGTTCTGCGTAATGGGTGTGTTCTGCATCATTCCCAGCCGCATTACATCGTTGCCCAAGAACAAGTCCGAGTTGGCCCCCATGAGCATCGGCTCCGTGCTGTTCTTCTGCAGCAGGTTCCTGAGCTTCTTGTCGCCAATGGGTTCCGTGCCGTACACCGCCGTGTTCAACTCCAGCCGATTGTCCACGGTGGTCATTTTCAAGGTGCTGGCTGCTGTCGTGTGCACCTGATTCCTTTGCATCGTGGCCTTAATCACTAGATTATCGTTAACGTTCGGCATCACGTGATGCGGATTGGGATTATTGGACGCTGCCTGCGCCGGGCCACCAACATAGTTGCCCATATCGTAGGCGTTTCCATCTAGACGAAACATGGGTTAGAGCAACTGAAACAAAACTTTAGCTGGAGCACTTACTGTATGTGACAAACATGTTCGGCTGGTCTTCCTTCAGCTTGGGCGGTTGCTTCCACACTCTTCCCAGTTCCTCCTGCTTCTGTGGTTTCGGTGGCATAGGTATTTTGTTCTGTTCCCGCCTCTGCCGCAGTGCCGAGCGATTGTCCTTGGCCTTCTGCAAGAACGGCGCCTTCTTCTCGTTGCACAGCGAACGCCACCTCTTCAGAATCTGCTTGCAGCGGTCGTTCCAAATCGGAAACAACTCCTTCAGGTTGGGATGCTCAGTATTGGCATACAGCACGGCCGAAATGGTGGCCATGAGCCCAAGATCTGCAATTCAAATGGAGTAATGATTAGTTGAATCCTACACTATTAAAATGTAACCTCATACCCTCATCCTTGCGCATTTTCTCCGCCGTCTTTTGAGTGCCCGCGTTCAGGGTTTCCGTCACGGGCTCCACAACCTTCTGCTCCTCCTCTGGTCTCTTTTCGGTTTGCAAAACGACTTGGCTCATTATAGTTTGCATATTCTGCTTATTGGCATTTGGTGGTGCCTGCTGACGGAACTGAAGCTGCTGGGCGGGATTAACCAAGGTATTTCCGCCCAAATATAGCTGATTATGAAACTTCTGTTCCTGTGGCAACTGGTTGGGGACCATGAAACTGTCCACCAGGACCGCAGGTGATTCCCTTTGAGAAAAAATAACAAATTAATAAGCTAGGAATAGACTGGCATATGGACATGAGGCTCACCGCATTGGTTTTTCAATGACTTCAGCTGATGGCACCGTACTAACAGAGTTAGCCATGTCCAGTTCCGGAACATTTGGCGAAGCCAACGCATCCAGAGGATGCCTGTTAGCAAAGACAGTGTTCGAAATCTCCGCTTGCAAGGGATCTGCAAAGATGGTAAACGATAAAACCTGGGAATCAAGTGGTCAGTGGGGTGGTTAAACATTTACCGAAAACATTAGAAACTGGCGTGGTTCCGTTTTTGTTCTGGATTCCCATGGGCATTTGCTCAATGAAAACAGTTTTGTTCTCAGTTTTCAACTCAGCTTTGACTTTCTTCAGGGTCTTCGCTGGACTCTTGCTCACCGCCAGTGTGTCCTGGTTGGCAGGACACTTGCCCTCGGGCCGCGTGAAGTACACCTTCATGGACGCATCGATTTCGTCAGAGGAATCTGACTCGGCCATGACAAGCTCTCCTCCTTCCAACAGAGGTTTTCCGAAGAAGGCCTCTTGCAAGTACACGGGATAGGCTTCAATCAGCTTGTTCTTCTGCTTCTTTCGTATGATTTTCTTCTTTTTGTCCATGGTCATTAGGGAATTTAATTGGTCAACGGCCGTCGTCTCCTCGCTGTCCTTCTTGAGACCTCGGTTGCGAACGGAGAATCCACCAATGCCCAGCTTCTGCAGATTGCGCTGTCGCTTCTTGCGTAATATGTGCACTCCCTCGTCGTTGGTGGAGATGGTGAAACCCTCGGGAATAGCGTTCTCCGTCCCATCCCAGACCATGCCGTCTTTGTACTTTTCCAGCGCTTCCTCGGCGGCGGCCTCCAGTTGTCCATCCTTGCCATTGCCGAGGGCTTGTCGCATTTTGCGCTTGCGTTTGATCTCCGTGGACAATGACTTGATCATGCCCAATCCGCTTTCGCTGAGGCACACTCCGTCAATCCAGTGGAGCGCTTCTGGGGCAGACTCGGCCATATCGCCGGATAAGGAGAGATGATTCCGCTCTGCACCACTCTTAGAATCGAAAGACGGCCCGGAGGAGGCTGTGATGTGCACAAATGCTTTGCTGCCCTGCGGAGTTATGGCCAGCGAATCCTCGTTACCAAACTTGGCATCCACCAGGGAGTTAGTGCTTCTCGTGGAGCAGCGGCACTTGAAGCACTTGTACACATTGTTATCGTAGTGGTCAATGGTCAGCTGGGCATTGACGGTGTCGCAGTGGAAGTGCGCCCACAGCTCACAGTGCTCGCACTGGATGATCATCTCGCCGTTGCTGTACGAGACCTTGCAGACGGGGCACGAGGATTGGCTGGTGCAGGATGGGCACTCGAGCATGTTGGAGTCCCCGAACTCGCTCTTCTCGGTGGGATTGCGACCGCATTTCTGGCACAGTGTACAGAACGAGCACTTCCAGTTGCCCGTTGGCACGGTTTCCAGCGGGGGATTCACACAGTAAATGTGATACGAAATGTCGCACTCGTCGCACAGGAGCAGGCGCGCCTCGTCGTTCTTCTTGCCACATCCCTCGCACACCGTGCAGTCCAGGCATCGCCAACCTTTCTGCAGGATGCCTCGCGAAGGCTTCACGCCGGCGCAGTACGGATGATAGCATTGGCCGCACTGTGCGCAGGTGATCATCGCGGAGTCGCTCTCAATGCCCAACGAGCCGCACATTACGCAGATGTCTTGCGCTTGGATAAACTTGTCCCGCGCCGAGCAGAGCAGCAGCTTCTTGTCGCTGGTCAGATCCGTTTCCATGCTGCGACTCAGGCAGCGATCGCTCGAGATGGCGGGCAGCGCAAGCTGGCGCCCCTTGCCTCGGGTGCTGCGTTTCTTGTTGATCTGAGACATCACACCCATGCGGTGTAGGACGAACTTTCCGCTTCTACCGCGAACACTCGTAAGGCACACTTTTTTCTTGCCGGCGGGTAGCTTGTGGAGCTCATCGCTGGACGGATCCATTGAAGGCTTGCCCTCCAGCGGGTCAAGTTCGATTTCCTTGAGGCTCAGTTGCTCCGACGACGAATCCATGGCGGACAGCACGATCGAGTCGATTGTCTGTTGGGATGACCCCGGGCCCGACGAATTACTCTTGCAATTCGGACACACGTAGTCGTAATCTGGATTTTGCTCCTTCTTCTTGTGGTAGGCCGTTAGATCCGCCTCTTCGTCACACGTACTGTGCACAAATCTGAAACGAATCCATGGATAACAAGCGAGACTAATCAGGCAGAAGCGAGTGAAACGTACTTGTTGCACCAGCTGCACTTGACCATTTCCTTGTGCGATGCTGCCCTGTACGCTTTCTGGCAAATCGGGCAGGAAAAGCCCTTGTTCCGCTGCTGATAGCACGAATCGCAGATTGTGTAGTGGCTATGCCAGCGGGAGGAGCTGCCGCCGCCAGGAGTTCTTGATCCACAATCCGTGCAGACGCGGCAGCGCTAGAAAGATCATATGTATCATAAGTACTGGATAACACTTAATTTCAGTCCATATTTGCTTACATTGCACTTCCAGCCATATTTAGGGATGGCTGAGATAACTGGTCGCAAGCAGGAGGCGTGGTAAATCTTCTGGCATTGCTCACACTTAACGTACTTGGTGTCGTTCGAGTCTTGCTGCCGGCAAATCTGGCATTTGGTGCAACGGGCGCAGTTCCACCCGGAACGCGTATCTATGGAAGCATTAAACACGTAACTAACCAATGGTACGATGGTACTTGACAGTAGTTACCCGGCAAATTGGCCAGACCAATGCAGGTCGAATGAAAGTGGTCTCCACAGGTACTACACATGATCAGCTTGGACAGATCCCCCAGCGAGGAGCAGGACAGACACTCCACATTATTGTCGCTGCCTGTAAGTCAAGCCATTAGTTTCTGTGAGAGTTTTCTGCCTAAGAATCACTTACATATCACAGGCACCTGGCTCAAATGCTCCGTGCAGAAGACGGTAAAGCTCTCGAGGATCAGAAGGCAGCCCGCAGCAGCGGCACACGGCCAATGGTGCACCTGGCGGCAGTTCATCTTGCAGTTGATGGAGGCCCCGTAGCGGCCGCAAAAGTTGCACTTCTGCTCCAGGAACTCCGCGAAGTGGGTGGCAAAGTACGCGGCATCCGCATCGCTTATCTGACTTTTGCGCAGCGACCACATGATGCACATGCGGTGCACGTAGACGAATCCCTCGTCGAGAAATTCGGCGGGATGCACGACGTCCGGCTGTCCAATCTTGTCCAGCTCGTAGTGGCAATCGCCCGAACTAGATGCGGCCTGCTTGGCCCCGTAGAACAGCCTGGATCCGTCCTCTCTCAGCCGGTCCGTCGGATATTTATCCTTGATCTCGGCGGGCGCGGGCGCCTTCAGTTGGAGAATCTCGCCCTGGCCCAAGGCACTCTTCTCGCCGAGATTGCATAAACAGCACACCTTGCCCGGAAACTTCTCCGGGAAGTACGGCAGGTCGTCGGCCACCGCCTTCTCCTCCATGCTCACAACAACGTTCGTGCTCATCGCGGATGGATGCGTTTCATTAAAATAACAAAAAATAGCCGCCGCTTATTTTGTATACATTACTCGACAGCTAAATAAAATGTGAACGTGCATCGCGCCCCAATGTTATCGAACAGGCGTCGAAGTTGTCGAGAGCGATGTGCGGTTGTTCGCAGAGCGAGTAGTTCATTAAATTCAATGTGTACAGTAATTAGATATAAATTTAAAAGTCTTCCTTATACTACTTTTAAATGGCATAAGAAATACATCATATTTAAAATTTTTTATGACCGTACAAATTAATTTACGCTTTCAATGCTAAAACAATATGAATAATAAACATTTAAATTAGGTTGTCACGCCTACCTATCGATATACTTTTACTTATCGCATTCAGCTGATCAAGTGCAACTCTGCAATCCAGCCCTGGAAAAATACCGTACTCCAGTTCTTCAAACTGGAAAAATGATGGCACAACTAATCTAAACACACAAAAGTAGAAAATGTAAATAAAAGCACAATTATAGAATATTCTGTTAGCATGGCTGTTTATCGTCCCCGCGGCACCCTAGCCAGGGTAATCCACGCCAAATTCCACAACGACAACTCTCTGGAGGACATAGATACTCGGAAGGTAACTCGAAATCCCGAAACAATAGAATTTTCCCTAAATTCTGGGTGCATTTCAGTGGTACTGCCTGAGCCACGAGCTGCCGCCGAGATTCCAGGCCAAGTTCGTGCCGCTCGAGCCGGATGCCACCACGGTGAGCTGGCTGGAGCGCACCAAGGCGCTCTCGGCGAACATCTGGACCCACTTGTGGCACGCCCTGGCGCGCTCAATCCTGCAGTTCTTCATGACCCAGACGGACATCAACGGGTTCCTGAAGCGCGGCTCCATGTTCATACTGTCCGAGGACCAGTTTCGCAAGCTGCTGGTAGCAGGCGGCTTTCAGCCTGCCTGCGGTCAAGAACCTGTAAGATGAATAGAAGCCCTTGGTCTTGACCACTACTCAACTCCCATATCGTAGGTCACGTTGCTGGACATCGGAGCCGGGGATGGCGAGATATCGCTGCGAGTGGCTAACACCGTTTCGGAGCTGAGCGGAAGTGCCGGGCTGCGGGTCTTCGCCACCGAGGCCAGTTGGACCATGCGCGACCGGCTGAAGAAGCTGAACTTCAACGTAATCACCGAGATAGACGGTCTGCAGAACCTGGAGTTGATTCTGTGCCTCAACGTATTGGACCGCTGCTTCGATTCCTTCAAGCTGCTCGAGGACATTCACCTGGCACTCGCTCCCAATGGTCGAGCCGTTGTGGCCTTAGTACTTCCCTACATGCACTACGTGGAGACGAACACCTCGCATCTGCCACTGCGCCCGCTGCTGGAGAACAACGGGCGGCAGGCGTCGTTCGAGGAGGAGGCGGCCAGGTTTATGGAGCTGCTGGAGAACTGTGGCTTCCGCGTGGAGGCGTGGACCAAGGCGCCGTACTTGTGCGAGGGGGATCTCCACCAGTCGTTCTATTGGTTAATCGATTTAATCGTTGTCATTTCCAAGAAGACATTCTAGATCAAAGCTTCCAGATCCTAAACCAAACCCCTCTGGAGTTATTGTATCCGTTTTCCTCGTAGAGTTAAGTGGCTGCATTGAGAAACTGAGCATTTATACTTATTACAAATGTAGGCTATAAACTAGTTAAACAATTTATTCTTAAAGAATTACCAAAAATGTAAATGGATAAACATGTTTAAATTAAAGGGCGAGATTCAAAGCCGCGTTCGAAACTGAATACTGTTCTCGATACTACTAACTAATTGTAGTTAGTCTACAGTCTTGGGTAGTTTTAATGCATCTAACTTGATACTTGTGGCAGTAATCAGGTAACTTAGAATATGTATGTGACGAGCACCTGTTCCATATCAAATGTCGGCATAGTCGAAGGTATTATGTGAACTAAACTAAGCCTTATATAGTCTTTGGTAGTCATTAGCATTTCTTGTTGCTGGTGAAGATAACCTCGAGGTAGTTATTGGCATACACAATCCTCTCGGTATCTTCTGGTGCTGGATTGTGCAGTGGCAATATTTCGCGATAGGGATTGTCCAATATATTGTAGGCTTTCTCGATGGCAATCTTGCTCTGCACAGCGGACAATGTGATGGCCGCGAAATCGGAAATGGCCTGAGCCCTTGAGATCGAAGTGTAGCAAATGGGAACACCAAATGATCGAATAACACTTGACAAGCAAGGCTTCCATTCGTTTTCGAGTGGAACCTTCTTTTTAATAAAGCTAGAAATTCTCTGGGTTACTTTACCGACTCCGAAGAAATCGGGTTGCATGATGAGAATCACGGTGGGATCCACATTTAGAATGCAGGAATATTGTGAAAATGACATGGGGTAAAAGTATTTCACCACGGTTTGTTCAAAGCCTCTGTCGATGAATTTGGTATCCACTTGGCCGATGCGCCCAACGGTTTTTCCAATGAAGTGTAATTCGAGATTGCGAATGCTTGGGTACTGCAGGAACAGAAAACGCAGGTGCATGTCCTCGAAGTAGCGCAAAGTGTCCTTGGTGGCGCCGGCCACGTAGACGATGACAGCTTTATCCGGATCTGGGACCCAGGTAATGTGCGACAGGGCCAGACACAGACTAGCGATGCCGCTGAAGGAGGAACAGGTAGCGAATAGCTGGTACGATTCCAGATCGGTCCAGGGTGTGTTGCTGATCCGTATGTCGGTGGCTTCGGAGAAAGCCTTGATTAGATTGGACTCTTTTAGTGGGCAGCTGCGGTAGAAGTCCTTGATATTCACCAGAGAGTTCAACTGACGAAACGGAGTGGCAATCAGAGCCAGAGTCTGGCAATCCTTCGGGGTGTGATAGCCCCTGACTAGACGTTGGTGTGCCTCGGAGCAGAAGGCCACTCCGGCACATCCTTTACAGTCCTCTAGAGCTTCAGTGCTGAAGCACACGTCGCACACGGCTGGGTTGCCGATAAGCTGATGCTCCCGCTGATTCAGTGGTCTGCCCAACTTGGCCAGCAGGACCATCTTTAGCTGCGAAATGACGAGCTGAAGCTTCCTGCGATCGGTGATTTGACCGAGCAGCTTCAACGGGTGATCGATCTTCATGGACTTCTGCAGATCCCTCAGCACCTCGCAGAGGGGCTGGTGTTCTTGGCGATCCGCCACGAGATGGGACAGGCTGCAGTATCGCTGCATATTGCAGCCTCTGCAAATCACGTTGGGCTTCACATGTGCTTTCTCCAGAAGCTTTTGCAGGTGAGCAAGGTTCTTTTCCACCTCGGCGGATTCCTCGGTGAAACCTTGTATCAATTCTGTCCAAATCCTGCCCTCATCGGAGACGCAGACGAAGCACTTCAGAAAGGATCCCACTGGTGGATCTACCGGCGCCATCATATTGCTATGCTCAGATTCCTGAAAACGATTGAACTGACTCATGTTTCAAGCTCTAAAATGTGCATTTACTCATTACCTTGACCAAGTGTCCTTTTATTCATTCAATTCGAGCATTAAATGTGCCAAAACAGTCGATTCTGTTTAAAAGTTGAGCATGCTATCTGCTTACCGGTCAAAAAAAGCGCTCTTCCAATGTGGATTTAAAGAACTAGTTCCAAAGAGCTAGATACTAGAGCCTTGCGTTAATTGCCAGAAATGGCACAGATATTTGGAGTTCTACTTTCCGAATATTCTGCTAACTAACTAACTGACTAACTTTTATGATATAATCATTTCTTTTCACTAAAATAATTGGATATAGGTTCCACTTGTGAACTTCAGAATATATACTAGTTCGAGCCGAAAGTGCCATCTCTATCGGTTCCACATCATGTTTGCATTTGTTGGCTTTTCGGGTTTGTTTTGATTTTTGTGGATAAAAAGGAACAGAAAATGGCTGAAACTCTGGCCGAGGAAAAGCCCAAGGAGAAGTCCAGGGCAAGCAGGCGCAAGGACAAGAAGGACAAGACCAACCAGGTCGTCAAGGTACCGTCCATTCTGTCTTGATCCCACGTTCATCCGAAGCTAATGCATCCATTGCAGATTGTGATGCGGCATTTGCCGCCGACCATGACGGAGGCGCAGTTCCTGGATCAGGTGGGTCCTCTGCCGGAGAACGACTCCTACTACTACTGCAAGGCGGACTGGTCGCTGGGCCAGGAGGCCACCTGTCGCGCCTACATCGATATGTCCTCCAAGGACATAGACGAGGTGCTGCAGTTCCGGGACCGCTTCGACGGCTACGTCTTCGTCGACCACAAGGGCGTCGAGTACATGGCCATCGTTGAGTACGCTCCCTTCCAGTGCTTCCTTAAGAACAAGGCCAGGAACGACGACAGCAAGGTGAACACCATCGAGAGCGAATCCCACTACCAGGAGTTCATCAAGCGGCTGGCCCAAGAGCGCGAGGAGGCGAGTCGCGTGGGCGACGTCAAGATCGACTTCAACTTCGAACGGCGAACAGAAGAAAATGTTAAGTCTACACCCCTCCTGCAGTACCTGGCCAACAAGAAGGAGAAGCGCCGGGAGGAGGCGCGCAAGCGGAACGAGGAGAAGCGGAAGCATCGTGAGGAGCAGAAGCTGTTGCGACTGGCAGCGCAGTCGGACGCCAGCAAGCTTAAGGAGGCCGAAGGAGGCGGCGGAGGAGGGGACACGAAGCAGCCAGCCAAAAAGGATGGCAAAGATCCGCAGTCCTCTGGATCCCAAGCCAATGATGCCAAGGCCTCGCGTTCCAAGCGACGAACGGAGCGCGATCAGAGGCGACGGGAGGAGCACGAACAGCGTAAGCTAGTCAAGCGGGAAAACAAAAAGGATGAGGGCCAGGGCAAGCAGGACAAACAGGACAAAGGCAGGCCATCCAGCGGCAAGCAGAACAAAATTTCAAAGTCCATGGACATCGTTATCTTAAAGAAAGCAAACAAGCCAGAGTCAAACGAGAGTTTGGTCGTGCCATCCACTTCTAAGGCTGCGGAGGCTTCCAAAGAAAATCCTGGACCTGAAAACACCGAGACTCCAGAAGCTGTAAAGGTTTTTACACCGGCTTCCAGAGGTGGTCGCAAGGAAAAAAGAAGCAGCGTAGACAAGCAGCCAGCAGGTTCCGCCCACGAAACTGCAGAGGAAGCCATCAAGGCTGCCCAATTTCGAGCTTCAGAGGAGCGGCGCATCCGGAATAAAGTGGGTCTTACTTATTCCCCCTCGACATTTTACTAACCCATTTGATGTTTACAGGATCGACCCTCGATTGCCATTTACCAGCCCAAAGCCCGCATTCGTGCATCAGATGAGCTGCCCCAAGGTGCAGGCGGCAAAGATGGCTCGGATGGAGAGCCTTCCGTGGTGGAGGAGAAGACTTCCAAGAGGAACAAACGCCCCAACCGGCGCAACAAGCCCAAACCGAAGGATGTGAAGGAGTGTGAGCTCGAAACTCGCCGCTTCTCCAAATCCTCAGAGAGCAGCACCAGCGTCAAATAGCGATAACAGACTTTATTGTTAAATAAATCGTGTACACATGGATGGAGCAGACCGGTCAGTAGAACTCGTCCTCCATCTCCATCTGTGTGCTCGACTTTTGATTATTTTTAACCTGATCCTGCGACTGGTACATGTGGGCCACCTGATTGGCGTCCGTTGCGTTTTCGCTGTTCTTGTCGTCGCGTATCCGGATGAACCGAGGGAATCTCAAGGAAATGCCGCGCTCTCCGTCCACAATGCCAATGGCTGCTCGGTGGATCGGACTGAGCGACAGATCGGCGCATTTGACTTCCCACACCTGGACCGGTTCAAACCAGTGATCGGGCTCCAGGCTGGGGTCGTATCTGTAGTAGGATTTGGCGGCGCTGGTCACATGCTTGCCCAAGAACTCGGAATGCGTTTGCAGGTCCTCATCAGTGAAGCCCGTTCCAATCTTGCATATGCTCTGATACTCCTCGTTCTCGGTGTCATAGCAGGCAAGCAAAAATCCTCCGTAGGTTCCAGTTCGCCGGCCCTTGCCTTTGTAGCCGCCAATGACCACCAAATCGAGTGAGTCGCCTACATTGGATAGGTAGTCCTTCTTCAATTTCAGCCAGTTGCGGGATCTCTTGGCAATTTCATATGTGGCCTCCTCATCCAAAGTTTTGACCATGAGGCCCTCGCAATTTCCTGGTGCAAATAAAGCTTAAGTAAACAATTTATAGGTTGGTGGGCAGGGCAAACCTTTGATAGACTCCTCCAGAAACTGTTGCACTTCGTCAATGTCATTGGTGTCCAGAGCAGTGGCAAACTTCCACTCGCCCTCGACCTCTTGGAAGTGCTCCAACATGAGTTTGCGACGCTCCGACAGGTTTTTGGTCACCAGAGCGGTGCCATTGATGTACAACAGATCGAAGATGTAGACACAGACTTGGACCTTGATTTCCTCGATATCAACGTTCTTCCGCTTGCGCGTGCTGAGCACCTGGAACGGCAGAATCTGCTTGCGCTCGACATCCCAGGCCACAATTTCGCTGTCTATGATGTAGGACTTTACGTCGCCCTTGAGCAGGCCAGTGCTCCTGGCAATCAAATCCGGATACTTCGCCGTGTTGTTCTCGGAGTTGCGCGAGAATATGCTGATCTCCCCCTTCTCGTTGCGGTGGATTTGGGCTCGCTCTCCATCGTATTTCCACTCGCAGGTGATTTGCATGCCGCCGAATCTCTCAAATACCTCATGGACCCCCTTGGTGGGCTGTGCGAGCATGGGCCTCAGCGGCATGCCGGGATGCATGGGGCAGCGTTCCTGCAGCTCCTTGATATCGTACTTTAGAATGGCCGGTATAATGATGTCGTAGTTGGGACACTGACTGCAAAAGATCGTTAGCATCTGAATTATTAGCTGGATCTTGGGTTAGTTCTTACCAGTATGCAGTTTTCAGCAGCAAGGTGGTGTCTGCTATTTCATCCTTATAGACTTCCGCCACCTTGCTAGCCTTGCAGTCATCGATGTGGTTCTTTTTCACCAGCCCAATGGCCAGCGCTGTGAGCAAACTCTGCTCTGCAATGCCAATTCTCAGCTTTCCAATCAAAGAACGGATAAAGAAGCGAGCCTCCGACAATCGACAGGCCACAAACATATTGTACACCAGGTCCATTTTCGACTGACCGGATATCTTGGCTATTTCGCGCAGCTTCCGGAACACATCCCTCACATTCAGGGGCGCTGGCTGGAACATCATGCGCTGCGAAACGCGCGACTGCTCGGCCACGATGCCCAGATCCCCGATTAGCTGCGTCTGTGATTTAATGTGAGCCAAGTTACGACCCGTGGCCTTGCAAATGGCCTTCATTAAGGTGGTCTCGGCAACGCCCAGCTCCAGTCCCTCGTAGGCCGGCGCCAGTTGGTTGATGCTGAGGTAGACGCTGGGCACCAGATCCTCCGGACTAACCAGCATCACCGAGCAGAAGAAGTTGCTCAGCGTGTCGATCATCTTGAGCCGGCCTTTGGTCTCCTCGATTACTTGAAATGTGCGGGCCAGTGCCAAGTAGGGAGTGCTGGAAAGTGTTTCCCTTGATGTAATTCGCGTTGGAGGCACAAAATCCTGCACTACTTACACCTTTTTGTCCTTCCAGTAGGCATTCTTGAGCGGATGATAGGAGTCGGCGGATGGATCGTAGTTTTCCGCATCCTCCTTAGAAGCGGAGGTGGAGTTGAGACCTATGGTTGTGACCTTCTTGTCAGTAGTCTTGTCCACGGTATCCTTTGGCTCCTTCTTAACATTCTTCACCGGACTTGTCTTCTCCTCGGAGTCCACAGACATAGGTTCTACCTTGGGCTTAGTTTCCGGGGAGGCACTCTCGCTCTTGATGTGGGGCTCATCTGGGAGTTCGGTCTTCGCATCGATCCTATGATTTGTCGAGGAATTTAGTAATGAAACAAGAAAACAGCGGCACCGTTTACTTGGGAACTTTCTTTGGCGGCGAGGGGCTGTCTGTGGCATCGGATTTCTTCTTGAAGAAGGAGCTGAAACGGGGGATTGTTAGTTTGGGAGTACTTAGCATTTGGAAATGCGTAAATTACGTTATAGACTTTTGCATTTTGATGGATATGCTGTGTTCAAATAAATATAAATTGCAATGCAATTAGTTCCCGCCAGTTTCTAGAGCTGGTCTTTAATATCGATATATTTAAATGGAAATGCTATCGAAGTCGAAACTTTGTAGATAAACATAAATTAAGTGTTTACGCTACATAATTGAGAAATATTTTACGTACGATTGTACAACTGTATATTTGTGCAAGTTAATCGACGAACAACGATAAGCGCACTAAATATTTTTCAAAAAATATTAACGCCTATCGATAAAAGGAAGAGTTTATTGTCATTCGGTGTGACCGCAGCACAGTGTTTGGTAAACACGGGAAAACATCCACGGATCAGTGTGACCAGAGTGCCGTTAAATTCACAAATAATTGCAATTCGCAATAGCACAGCCAGAACCGAAGATTACATACAAATTACAATGGCCGACGAAAGCATCACGCGAATGAACCTGGCGGCCATCAAGAAGATCGACCCGTACGCCAAGGAGATCGTGGACTCGTCCTCGCACGTCGCCTTCTACACGTTCAACTCGTCGCAGAACGAATGGGAAAAGACCGATGTGGAGGGAGCCTTCTTCATATACCACCGCAATGCGGAGCCCTTTCACAGCATCTTCATCAACAACCGACTGAACACCACGTCCTTCGTGGAGCCCATCACCGGCAGCCTGGAGCTGCAGTCGCAGCCGCCGTTCCTGCTCTACCGCAACGAGCGCTCGCGCATCCGCGGCTTCTGGTTCTACAACAGTGAGGAGTGCGACCGTATCAGCGGATTGGTGAACGGGCTGCTTAAGTCCAAGGATCAGGGAACGAACGGACAGGCCCCGCGCCACGTCTCCGCGCCCCAGCAGCCAAAGCAGGACAGCAGCCAGCCGGCCAGCATATTCAACA
Source organism: Drosophila mauritiana (assembly GCF_004382145.1). Taxonomy (NCBI): domain Eukaryota; kingdom Metazoa; phylum Arthropoda; class Insecta; order Diptera; family Drosophilidae; genus Drosophila; species Drosophila mauritiana. Next base: position 22,189,571 of record NC_046668.1, on the reverse strand, counting down.
TGCTGACCAAGGCCCAGAAGGACTACAATGCCCAGGTGAGCGGCGGGCAGCCGAAGACGCCCTCGGCGGAGAACGTAACGGCCGGCAATGTGTTGAAGTTCTTCGAATCGGCCAAGCAGGCCACGGCAGAGTCGCTGTTCCACCGAGTACAGCCGCTCTCCGTGGACCAGCTGGAGAAACAGCAGCGGGCAGCCACGCCTGGCGAGGATCTGTTGCCCCCGGCCGGCAGGGACAACCACGACAGCCGGCTGTCGCCCTTCCAGAAGATGCAGCAGCTTAACTTTCAGCTCCTGAGTGACCTGAAGATCGGTAAGAGCTACGCCCCGGCTCAATCTCCGACAGTCGCCCCGTCCTCGTCGGCGCTGATGGCCAACGACGATGCCGGCAAGTGCTTGCGGAGACTGCTGGCTGGCGACAAGCCCGGGCCGGCCCTCATGCCGCCCACCATGTTCGACGCGCCCAACAATGGCAATCCGGAGCCACAGCAGCCGCTGCTGAACTCGACGCAGTTCGTCCAGGCCTTCACGTACCTTATCCAGAACGATAAGGAGTTCGCCAACAAGCTGCACAAGGCCTATCTGAACGGCTGTTCCAATCTACTGCTGGACTCCAGCTCCACATATCAATAAACAGAAATATTCAACATTTCCGAATTGCAGCCCATCTTTTCATTTGTTCGCATGGAGTTCGAGTTCAAGCCGAGTTAATTTACAAAATGTAATAGCTGTAAGCCGACAAGGGCAGTCGTAGATTTGAAATCTAGAAGCCCCGCCGGACGGCATCCATTTCCAGAGCAACCTTAAGAGTTAACTAACGTAGTTGGTTTTGTGAAGTATTCGTATTTATTTACAAAATGGTTAACTATGCCGAAGGGGCGTAGAAAAGGTAGTTGAATGGCAAACAGAATTCAATAAACATTAATTTAGTAACAATAAATAACAACGTTTTTATTTAGGCCAAGACCTTCAGCTTGCAGAGCAGGTAGTACAGAAAACAAAACAGCCACGGGCTGAAGTCGACGTGGCTCCTGCCCGCCGCCGCCGACGTGGCCACCGTGGTCAGGTTCTTCCCGTATCCCTCGAAGGACACCACGCACTGGTAGGCGTCGGGATCGTCGTCGGTGTCGTAGGCCGCCACCACGGCGCTGCCATCGAAGTATCCCTCCTCGTTCTCGTACACCATGGGCTCCCGCTTCACCACGTCCATGTCGTTGGATCTGTAACAGAGGTGGAGTTGAGTTGGGATGTTGTTTACTAAAAGGCTTGGTGAAAGCAGGCGCTCATCCTTACATTATCGTGATGGTGGGCCTGGGATACACGTTCGTCACGGTGCAGTTCAGCTGCGTCTCGTTGTGGATCGTCTTGTGGGACAGCTCCAGGGTGTAGTTCCTCAGGTCTATGACCTGCACCCTCTGGTGGCTGGAGAAGGTGTTCAGCGAGGTCTGCACCACGCACTTGTAGTCGCCGGTGGTGGCGATCGTGGGGTTGATCAAGGCCAGCGAGCTGTACTGCTTGCTCGGCTCCGTGGAGCTTTCATAGGTGCTGTCAATCTCGTTCCTGAACTCGGGCTATCAAGGGGGGAAAGCGGTTAGCATCTAAAACCCACTACACCGTTGGGACCACTCACGATGGCATATGGAGGTGTCCCGAAGATCCACTGGTATATGGACTTGTCGTCTCTGTACCACTTGACGGTGATGAACTTCGGGCTCTCCTCCACCTCGTAGTCGCAGTCCAGGATCGTGGGCTCCATCTCCTCGTTCTGAAGGACTATAATCTTGTCCTCGGACTCGTCCCTCGTGGGATAGCATAGCGCATCTGGGCGAGAGCGAATACTACTGATTAGAACGCAGAATTCAGAAACGAAGCGAAAAGCTTTTAGCACGACGAGGTCTCGAAATTACAGAACACACGGCGCTATTTGGAATATACATATGCAGCACAGGCAAATCCAAAACACATTGTACACAAATCTATATAATTTGGCGAAAGCGTATATTTACGAGAAGCGAAAACGCGATGAGCGGATGCCTGTTTCGTTTTAAAAATAGACACTAATAACAAACAAAAGCTAGAAAATTGAACATTTTTCATTCGGCGGTTTGTCATCATGTGTGCCAAAATTCTGAAAACTCTGTCCAATTTTATTAGGTTCCATTCGCTGGAAACTTTTGCTTTCCACTTTGCATATTTTTCTCCGACTTCAAAACCACTTGTGCTTTTTCCACTTTGAAAAACATCTTTTTGAACACGAGCAAATGCACCTAAGATTCTTGAGCCTGTTCCAATCCAAAAGTTAAAGGATATTCGATTATATATATTGTTTATATTCCGTTTTAGCACATGTTAACTCAGAACCGAATGTGGATATACGTTCGTATTTATAGATATCCGATTTGTCATTATTTTTCTCAAGGTTTGCGCATTCGAAATTCGTTTATATGCGCCTTCCGAGTGATTTCATTTCTTAATTTAAAAATCGCGTTTCCCATTTCGAGTGCTGGCTGGATGGCCACAGGATCTGGCTGTACCTCTGTGGAGCAGTCCGATGGCCAGAATGGCGATCAGCAGGGTATCCATAACGGTCACTATCTACACTTCCACTTCCACTCGTATGCCAGACTTCTCAACCGATCCTAACTCAGCGGTCCGCTCGGCATGGTACAACTAAAGCAACTGAATGCTCTTGGCCACCAGAGAACCGAAAACTGAAAACCGAGAAATGAGGAACGAGAGCTCTTGGCCAGAACCACGCAGCGTAACCAAACGAATTCGAATTTAGCCGAGATAATGCCGGCATTTCCTCTCCGGCACACGATCCTCCTCCTCCCATAGCCCGTGCCACTTGACTTGTGCGCGACTCTCGGAGCACAAGCACGATCTTTGCATGGACATGTGGGGAGATCGCTCCGCAGCTGGCCAGGCACCACCACCAACCAAGTCGCCCTGCATGTGTGGGGGTTGGACACAACCTTTCCGCTTCGATACTCTCCGCTGCTCCTAGCTGCCGTTGACTACTCGAAAACCAGTTGGCCGCCCAGCTGAGGCCCACTCCTACAACTAGGGATAGTCGAGGGTCAGTTGCGAGACCGTTAAAGGACAGGGGGTGTCGAGCGTAGTCCTTAAGGACCTTTTCTTCTCGGCCGAAGTTAGGGGCTGTTGTAACGTTTGGCGTTAATAATATGCTGTCTCCATGGCAATAGGGATCATTAACATTCCTGCAATTGTGAGGAAATTTCTATAGAAGGCAACCAACTCTTTTATACTTGGTTTAGAATTAAATAAAATGTAAGTGTATTAACCGTTCAGTTACTCATAGGTTTAAGTAGATCCATTTGCTTGAGTTTTTGTTAAGACTTAGTTAGTCGTTCCAACTGGGTGATTAGCAAAAGAAAAGCCTTCACTAAAACAAGCTAGTGTGTAAATACAACCCACACCTATGCATGATAAGCCCTTTTTTCTTTAGTTTTTCCAAACTAACGTCAGTTGTTTTCAGAATGACTCGATATAACCTGATACCTTTACGATCCATGTAAAAACTTGCTTGAAATCCATGCTGGTTTACTTGTGGTTTGAAATCTACTTAAACTAGCTTCCAATTTAGATGCTTCATAACTAAATAATATGTTGCTGTTTTTACAGGATTTTTGGGGTGGGTTTGAGATCGGGGTAAGCAAACACTGCAGGTGGGTTCCGTTCAGGTCGATTACCTTCAACATCTGGTTACTATACTATTTATTAGAATGAGCTACGCACTTGTAATCATCAGTTGTTTTTATCTATACAATTGGAATTAGAAGGTTATAATTTTACACATATAATTGATATATTTTAAGCTAAAATGTAACACAGCAATTTATTGCAAGACTTTCATTTCGAATTCAAGAAGAAGTCGTAATGTTGTATTATTATGCTTGCCATAACAATTCTCCGATTTACATAGACTTGTGATTTAAGTAATGATTATTACAAAGTAGAGTTTCTGTTTGCACGAGTGTTAGTTTGAGCATGTGCATCTATAAAGTGGCTTTGTTTTCCTAGAGACTTACTCGTTCCAACTCGTTGATTAAGAAAAGAAAAGGCTCACTCTACCATGCAAATGTGTAAAATCCACAAAGGCAACTAAGACCATTTTGCAACTGGAAGAAGAGGCACATTTGTCTATTCTAAACTTATACCTTGTATGTTTGAAATCTCATCCGAAGATAGAAAGATTGAATTTGGAACTGTTTCTCATTGAAAATTTAGCCAAATGGCTTCAGCACATGGAACAAGCAGCCTTCCTATTTGCAATCCAGCATTAGGGTGTCCAAAAAAAGGACTTCAGCGCAGAGTAAATAAAAATTAGGCAGGACTCTGATTAGCAGGAATTAACTAATCGAAATAATCCGCAGAGCAAATAATTGTTTCCGAAAACAGGGGTTGTATCCTGCCAGCGACTTTAAACAATGTTTCAATCAGCCCAATGTTATAAACAAGAAAAGATAGTAAGGTGTCTCTTATCCATTGTGTGCGGTACAACACCATTTGTTTTATCAAGTTGGCGAGGTGCTGTACTCGGGAAGACGGACTGCCAGATACCCTTTCCTTTTCAGATCTGAAGTTTATATATGATATATTGTAAAATATAGCTTACTTTGACTGTGTATTCTCAAAGAGTTGCTACTAAGTTTATTGCAACTAAGTATTTCAGTATTTTCATTTTACATACTTTTTATATTATCCCAGAGAACCATTTCCTTCAATCGCGCAGAAAGGACATCCCAGCGTCATGGTTGCCCGATAAGCCAATTTAATCTTCTGAGTGTTGCTTTTTGAGGCCTGTGAAAATTGGTGCACTCAAAGAAAAGTTCGCTAAAAGTGAGATTGGAAAATATTCCGATTTCGAGGAAATATACATTGAAAAGAAGGTTTCTGAGTGAAGATTAGATCAGAACCACGAAACAGCGATGCAATAAATGAAATTAAACCCAAATCCAATTCTTTAGACATGTTCCAACAAGTAAATTGGGGGAACGCGGTGAAATTTCGCCCAGTGCATGACACGCGCCGGAAAGTCGGATTTCCACCCCTAGTCGAGTGGAGCTCGTTAGGACCGCCTCCAAACGCGGAAACGAATGAAATTTTCCGTCCCGCTCTCCCGAGACAAGTGCAGCATCCTTGTTCGGCCAACGTGGATGTCCTGTAGTTGATACAATCGTAATCGAAGCTTATTTATTCAAGGGCAGTTAAAAGTGTGTGCGGCCGCGGAGCTACTATAACTATGTGTTTTATGGCCGAATGACTCATTAGCGGGCTGTAAAATTTCAATCGAGTGCCGTGTGAGAACTTACCTGCAGATGCAATGGAATTTTCACTGCTCAACAAGGCGAACTTCGACAAGGATTGTTTGTACACCGCGAACTCGGAGTTCTACAACAACGGCGCCAATGGAGGAGGACTCTCCGTGGCCAATCACATGAATCACTACAACCTCATGATTGACTCCAGCTACAAGCTCTGCGCCAACGAGTCCGCAATCCGGGGTTCCCTCAACCAGGAGTCGAGCCTGCTGTTCTCCAAAATCACCACTGTCTCCGAGTTTTACCCGGCCACCCACAACATTGGCTCCTACAACACGGGTAAGTACAGTGGCCATCAGTTCCACCTGCACCTGCATCCACCTGGACGGATTATGGATTGTAATCTCGAACCAACTCTCACCTCGCCATAGACTTCCATTTGAAGTCCTATGGAGACGACGGCTTGAGCCTGACCGACAAATCAAAACAGAGGCGCATTCGCACCACTTTCACGTCCAACCAGCTGAACGAGCTGGAGAAGATCTTCCTGGAAACCCACTACCCAGACATCTACACCAGGGAAGAGATCGCATCCAAGCTGCACTTGACGGAAGCCCGAGTTCAGGTGAGGAAAACCAATGAGATCGAATTGGTGGTTAAGTGAATGGGTAGCTTGGGATATATATCAAACATTAACATATAACAAATAATACTTACAATATATATGATATAACTTTTGAAAAGAACTCGATCTGCTGTTGATAGGTTCAAAGATTATAGGTTTCCTTTCTATGTATATCATTCTTGAAGCCAGCTTACAATCGACACGAATTTAGTCATATCCTTTTGAAGGATACAAAACGACTTAGTAATCGAGATTACAAAAAAAACCAATTGTGTGTTTTAGGTGTGGTTCCAGAACAGAAGAGCCAAGTTTCGCAAGCAGGAGAGGCATGCCATTTACATAATGAAGGACAAGTCGAGCAAATTGGATGGCCGGAAGAATCCTGCGGCAGGATCGAAATACCTGGGCCCATCTCTCAAGGGACCCCAGAATGGCCATGGCCGTCAAATGAAATGCTTATACGATCAAATATAGAATCCACTAATATCTATGTAAATATTAGTATACATTTTGATGAATGCAGTTATTTTGATATTATTTATACTGACTATTTGGAGCGAATTGCGTTAAATAAATAAGATCTGTGTAACACTTTGCTTGTTTTCATATCATCCGGGACAACTGACTTGGCACCCTTTTGAGGGCTCAGCCGGCTAAGCCTGTGGGAAGGAAAACAAGGACAAGGGCTTCAATGGGGGTTGGAAGGGTCACCATCTACAAGTACCAAACCTCACGCCCTTCAGGGGTAAATTGTCATCCCATTATCGGGTGGAAAGTGGATTGGATCGGCATTAGGGCGTGTAATCACTTGATGGTGGCGATTCGGTGCGCTCAATATAGCAATTGTTGTGGAGTGCCCACCGCAGGGATTGGTGGCGAATGCCTTTCAGATCTAATTAACAAGATCAAGTTGAATTGCAGTTTATTGAAATCATATGTGCACGTGAACTGAATCTTGCAATTTATAAGTAGTTCCCGCCTTTCAACACCCTCAAATGGTTTTCATAAACTTTGAAATCGTTCTTCATTTTACATTTTTCTAAACTTCCTTAGTGAAACGTTTATACAGTACACATTTTAAACATAAATATCTTCAATAAATATACAAATATATTTTTGCCTTTTAACCATATATAAAACGTACTCTTCCGTTTGTTGCACTTTGATTTGCTTATTTCACGTGTATTTTCATTTAGAATAGAAGAATACAAATTAATTATTTTATTCTAATATTCCAGGGACGTTTTCAATTCCATCGTTCCCGGAAAAAGCAACATCGTATACCCTCAATGCTTTCGAATACGAAAATACCGCATCTGCGGTATTAACATGCGTACGCGCTAGGGATTTTGTTGCTCTTTTTTCCAGCTGCATGTTATTTGTTAATCGGCTGGTTATAACACTTTATGAATTAAAAAAAGGTAATTGACAATGCTGCGATCGAGGATTTCCTGCGCACTGCCACCCAGGAGACTGGTGTCCTACTTCTCGGCGGAATTCAACAAGGTGGCGCACGAGGGACCGGCGAAATTCGCCGCAGGCAGCAGTCATGCCGTAACGAGTGTGGATTTGGATTTGTTCGTCAATCCGGATAACCGGCCCATGGACCTGGTGGACCGGCTGCTCAAGCTCAGGTGGGTGCGGCCATATCGGAAGTAGGGTCCCTACTCATAAGATTACTCTTGCAGGAAACAGAAGGAGGCCAGTTTGGTGCCGCTGATTCCCAGTGTCTTGGTCAAGCAATTGCTGGACTCCACCAATCCGCAGGAGACGATATCGGTGCTCCGTAATCCCATCCAGTACGGGCTCTTTGTGGACCAGTTCTCCGGGTGCTTCCTGTTGGACTTCCTGCTGCACAATGGCCACGAGGTGGAATCGGCCCAACTGGCCACTATTCTCGTGGACAGAAACTTATGCAACAACGAGTTGCTGGAGTCCCTGGCCCTACAGTCCTTCTGGTCCTTCGCCAAAGAGTTCAAGCCCTTCGAGTCCTCTCAAGTTCAACCTCCTGCCAAAAATGCTGAAGTGGTAAGATGATCTTTAATAGTGGCTGAGTTATCAGCCAAGCGGTTGGAAACTTTAATCACTCATAAATTGCTATTTAAGATTTTGTTCATTTTTGCATTTTACCAAGTTCACTAATCATACCTGAATTTGCCAGGAAAAAGTTCGCGTGAAGTTCATTCGCAATTACCCCGACGACGCCAGCGAAAATACCGAAGAGAAGAAACTGGGTCGCGCCATGGTTCGATTGGGCTCCGGCGAAGGGTCCTTGAAAGAGCTGAAGCAGAACGTTGCCCTACTTGGCTATGTATTATCCGGACAAGTGCCCGAGGCCTCCAGCTTTCTGGCCTCGAACCCAACTGCCCTGCACAAGGAGACTCTATCTGCCGCCCAGAGCATAGTTGAAAGCCTCAAGCTGGAGGGATCTGAAGAGCTGCTGAAGTCCCTGCAGGAAGCCTCTGAGAAGAGTAGCAAATCGAATGCCATTCAATCGCTATTGGAGAACAGCGTCAAAGCCAGTGTGCAGAAGTTTGAGCCCAAACTGCTGGCCGACTACGGCGAGTCGTATCAGGAGTGGGCCAAGAAGTTCGAGGCAGCGGTGCAGCGCCAACTGGAGTTGCAGACCGTGGAGGAGCGCAAGGCCAGCATCCAGAAGACCCTCATGGAACTGGAGGCGAAGCGGCAGAACCTGTGGTTCTTCGAGAACCGGGACGACATCGACATCCAGATCTACAAGAAGAAGGTCTACTATCCCAAGCGCTGGTTCGGCAAAAAGAAGAAACCCAAGGCAGCGGACACCTTCTATGTGCCGCCGACCATCACGCACAACGGCTAGTGGACAACCCGTGGACCCTACACAACCCGTGGCCACAAACAAGTTAGATCCAATTGTTTTTAAGCTTTAATTAAACTACTGGAGAGTTAATCCAAATTCAAATGTTGTTTCTTTTCTCGAACGTTAAATTGTTTAAAATTACCATAACGTAACATTGAGGGTCACAGTTATATTCATTCCATCTCAGTTTACAACATTTTTTTTATACTTTTTCTTTGGAGTTTCCATAAATTTTTGCATCCTTAAAAGCTAATCGTCTGTCATTTGTGCATGGCCGAGGGCAGAGCAGTTTTTAAAACCCGCTGCCCGGGTGCTGAAGGGGATAGATTGATGGGCGAGGGCATGTCGTGCCTCTTGTCCTGTATGGTCAGGGGCAAGAACTGCTGCTGCTTCTTTTTCCGGTTCATGTTCATGGGATGGGTGTTGTCGTTCTTGCCGAACAGAATGGTCAGGTGGACAGCACAGAAGATTCCCAGGCTCTGTGCGGATTGGTTCTCAATTTATTATATTACCTTACTAACAGGAATCAATTGGGCACTCACCTGGAATATGGCTATGATGGCAGCTCCGAAGGCGGTGATCAGCAGGCGGTTCCTGATCTGCTCCGACACGACGGCCAGGCATCCGCGCTTGTAGTGGGTATCACATGCTGACTCGTAGGCGTGCTCCGGGCGCGAGCAGCAGGACCAGGGCAGCGAAAGTCGGCGGTAATCGAGAGGTCCGTCCACGCCGCAGCATTGCAACTAATGGGTAGGAAACGGGGATGATTCGTTAGGATACCCCAAAACCATTCGATTTACATAGACCGCTCTTGGCTCACCTGCGACTGCATCCTATTCCACAGATGTAGGTTATCCACCTTAGTGCGCGAAAACTTGTCCAAGAACTCGACGAAGGAGTCGTCGATGAAGATCTCCACGGAAGTGGGCAGGTTCTCCCTCATGGCCAGTGACCAGCCGCAGATGATGAACTGAACACAGATGCAGGCGACCAAAAGGGCGGCAAACTGCGTGAATCCAAAGGATACGGGTTACGATGGAACTGAAGTAGGCCTAACATGACCATTACCATTCCCAGCAGGCAGCGCTTGCGTTGATTGGTGGCCTGGCAGCCCATCCAGCAGAGGATGAAGGTGACGGGTCCCAGGCAGAGCAGGATCGCGGCCGGAGCCCACAGCTTGTTCTGCACAATTCCATAGTAGACCGAGTGACCCCAGAGCAGGGATGTGCCCAGGAAGATCTGCGCAGCTCCAGTCAGCTGCAAGGGAGTAGAGGTAAGGATACGTATGAGGAGGAGGATTTCGGGCGCTGCTCTTATCACTGCCTGCTGATTTTCAACTCAAGGCCCCGCACTCTGGGTGTCCTTGGACGCGGCCTCAGCTGCACCGTGTGTATTCGGGATGCGCCCTGCACTACGTAGTATACACCATGGATACTGTGGCGTTGGGGCCTACTCCCTTTTGACGTCACATGCCGAGGAGCCCCATGTGCACGCATGTGTATACTTGTGCCTATGTACTTAGCGCAGCTTTAAGTAGCTCAAGGTCGCCGCAAGTCGGGACCAGAACGCAAGGCATTATCCTGCCAGCGATGTATGATTTGTGTACGATGTATGTATGATGTATGTAACTGATGTAGAAATGCACTGGCGGGTGTGTATCAATAGTGTTGTCTACATGGGTAGATTGACTTACTTTCGGAAACTAATTAACTCCGTTTGTCGAGACAAAAGGGAAGGGCAGTGTATTTGGGTGTCTTTTTCATTGATGTCTTTTGAAATATGCAAATATGGAAATCTGAAAATCTTCGCGACCCACAAACAACCAACATACATAAATACGTACATATATACATACATTCGAGTGTGAGTACAATGTAGGCTTATGTAATTTGACAAGCATGTAGTTGTGGCCCCGTTTGGGCGCACAGCAATGCAACTTACCGCTAGGAGCACCACATAACTGTAAACCAAATACTTAAAACATTTAATTTTCTTTGGCAATGCCATCCTTTCCCGTTATCCTCGATGCTCGCTCGCTGTCCCTTTCCCGCAATCACTGAACTACCGTTAGTAAACCGAATTCGTCTGCGATTGTGTGCATATGTCACCGTGGTATTTGTATGGGTATTGGTGCTGGTGTGCGGGTGTGTGGACTTTCGATCTGGAGCTGGAGTTCTTGGGCCGAATCTCCGGATTCAGATGCAGATATAGATTCCGATTTAGATTCCTATCTTGCGGTTGCCTGTCTTTGAACACCACATAGTCGCGGGCCTCAACTCGCGTTCCCGACTGATCGGATGCAATTTTTAACTAAAAATAACAGTTAACGTTAACTCCGAGCGACTCGAAATCGTCCGCAGTCGAAAATACGCATTCGACGGTCTGACCAGTTGGCTCCTTGTTTTGTTATACTTCAGCGACCAGCAGTGCGAATATTATCTATAACCGTCGCCTCGCTTGCGAATCGCGATTCGATGACAGCGCCACTCGGGCGCCAAAAGCCGTTACTTTTCGAAAGGGGAGTTTAAACAGTGCTCCATTTGCTGCTAAGTTCGGGTAATTTGCTAATTCTCTCTATGCTCTTAACTATACGTACTCGTCAATGACTGATTTATATCGCATGGTGTTTAATTGATAAAGTAAACTTTTAATTATTGCTAAAAATATAGCAAATTTAATAATATAATAAATATATATTTTATATAGCATACAAAACAAATGAAACATACTTTTTGGCACCTGGGCTGCCAACTCAGGCTTATAAAATACTAAGCCACTTGGAAAATACCCATAAAATACCAAGTTAATAACGGCTATCTAGGGCGCCAAAATTTGAATAAAGCTTTACAAATTGCGACAATATTACTACAATAGAATGTATTTTGACCTGAATGAATGGAAATAAAGAACCTGTAATGGAAGCTACACCACCCACTCTTCCTCTTAAAATAGCACACAACGCAGCGTCGGTTTAAAATAAAATATATTTCTAAAAATGATCGAAAGAGTATAAACAAACGGAAATGCTTTTCTGATTTTATTACGAGCTTGCGAATTATACTGTACAATTTACACACTTTAATTGGCGATTTTAGGAGGGAATACGTAAAATCTTAACACAAAAAGTGTATCAAAACTATCAAAAATGTAGGTATAGGTACAAGTTTGGGCCATGAAGTTCATGCAAGACGAGTTGGAAATACAATAGAAATTAAAATACCTCTCGTACAGACATATGCTTACAAATAGGTGCTCCACTGAATGGACCAGCCGCTTAAAAAGTATTGGATTGGGCGTCTAGAGCAAGGGGGTGTAAGTAGGTAGTGGTGCATTTGCGGGGAATTGGAATCGGGATTGGATGTCGAATACAACTTAAATGAGAAAACAACGTGAGTGGCCTCCGATCGGGGATCGTGGATCGAGGATCATGCGGATTCGGATGTAGAGCTCCAGGCCGTTGCGTGAAATATGAACGAGCGGAGTCGCGTGAATGTGTTGCGTAATCTTAGGATTTAAATTTAGATTTTACATATTTATACAATAGGCAATTAAATCTGCTACTGCTACTATTTAAAATTCAGGTCTCTTTGCAATTGTCCGTCCGGCGAATCACCCCGGATCGACTTGGATCGGATCGGACAGATGGGATACTCTCGGATTATGCGGTTGCCGATGCCCGGGACACTATTCGCGCAGATTCTTCGTCAGCAACAGGTTATTGTGGTGGCCGGACAGGTGGCGGACGAGCTCCTGTACCGACTCGAAGCACATGGAGCAGAAGCAGCAGCTGTACCGGTTCTCAGTATCCGCCCCGTTGGTGGTGGTGATGACGTTCCGGTGAACCGAGCACAGATGCTTCAGCAGGTGGGCCTTCTGCTTGAACATGGCCACGCAGAGGCGGCAGGCGAACGGCTTCTCGCCGGTGTGGACGCGCAGATGGGTCTTGAGGTTCCAGGACATGCCGAACTGTTTGCCACAGTACTCGCATCGATACTCCCGCACCGAGGAGGCGTGCGTGTTGCTGCCGGCCAAGTTTGCACCCGAACCGGAGGCCGACCCACTGCGTCCCTCCGGATGATCCAGGTTCAGGCTGATGTGCGACAGACTAGAGAGTCGCGACTGCAGATTGGGCATAGCGGACATGGCTGCGTTCTGGTTGGACTGCCATTGGTACACGAACTGGGGTCCCAAGTGCATCGGCATCTCGGGACTCTGGGCTCGATTGCGCTGCGCTTCCAGCAGATGCTTCCTGTCCGGCGTCAGTGTGTCCCCATTGAGTGCTCCGTCCTCCAGGTGCGCCAGAATGTTCTTTTCCGATCCAAAGCCCGAAATGGGCGACGTCGTCGACTTGGCCAGGCGCAGTTCCTCCAGCAAGCTGTGTGGGTACGAGGTGAACGGCTGGTTGTCACTCTGCGTGTTGTGGAATCCGGGTCTCCGCTTCCGATGCGGCGTCACCACATAGTTCTCCGGCGAGCTGTTGATGTCCGACCCATCGGACAGCGGCTTCATCACGTCCTTGTGCGAGTCGAAGAACAGGCCCTTCCGCTTCGTGCTTTCGCTCGCTGTCACTGCCAGGTCGATGCCGCTGTGGTCTGATCCGGATCCCAGGGTTCTGCTCGCCGAGTTCTCGCTCTTCGTCCGAAGGTCGAGTGAAAGGTTGACGGGATTTATGGTTGAGCTGCTGCCGTTGTTGTTGTTATTATTATTGTTGTGGTTGTGGTGGTGATGGTGGTGGTGCTGTTGCTGCTGGTGGTTGCTGCTGGCGCTGATGTTGCTGTTGCTGCCGCTGGTGCCGCTGGGCGGTGCATTCGAGAGATTTACAATTTCGTCCGTGTCCTTGTCGCTCTTGTTGTCCTTGTGGGTGCAGTCGTCCTCGTCCTCCTCCTTGTTGTTGTGGCCACCACTCCGCTCACACTCGGCCGCATTCTCGCAGTTGTCGTTGGAGTTGAAGGCGGACGAGAAGTCCGCGGCGTTGCGCGACTCATCCACACTGTCCACCTCGTACTTGAGCGTCTGATCCGGCTCCAGATTCTGTGGGCTGGTGTACTGCTGCTTCCGCCTGTCGGCCCGATCCCGCAGGCCGCCGCACTTGCTGCTCAGATAGGCGGAGTCGGTGGTCTTCCAGCTGTCCGACTTGATCTGCAGCAGCAGCAGCAGGTCGTGCAGATAGTTCACATCCCGCGAGGTAATGCACGTCTGCCCCGAATACAGGAAGTCCAGCAGGAACTTGAAGTAGGTGGCATTCACGTCCGGAAAGTATACGGTGGTGGAGCAGTCGCTCAAGTGGGTGTCCTCCAGCAGGTTCCTACGGTACAAACGACGCATTAGTTTAGTGCTGAGGATGTGTTTCGTGTATATTACCTTATCAACGGACTGGCGGCCGCCAGGACCAACTTGTGGGCGTGCAGCTTCACTTTGTTCTCGCAGACGATGGTCAGGTCCGCCGGGTGCTCCCCTCTGAAGGCTGCTCCGATTTCTTTGAGTATGCACTCGCCATGCTTGCTGTATTGCAACATCAACATTCTTTGAAACTGCAAGTGGAAGAGCAAGTATGTCGGGTATCGTTAGATTTCTGCTATTTCTTTGCCCCAGATCATGGGTGTCAAATTGCCAAGAGTCCCACATGAACTGCAGAACAAATTCTCTAGCTCTACTCAATTGTATTACTTGGAAAAACTTGCTCAAATTCTGAGGCGCAATCACCCAAATAAAGTACTAATTCGTACGTATACGTAATATTCCATTTCCCAATACGCAATCTTGACCTAGGACAAGTAATATTATGAAAACGTTATCAGTAGTTGTTTGGTACAGAAATTCTGAAATTGTTTATGGTTCGATTGTTCTCATGCGAAGAGCTTTGATAGTAACAATTTAATCAACACATTCAGGCGGTTTCGAGCAATGAGCTGTGAGCTATTTTCCACAAAAACTAGAACCATTAGTGATGTTTAGAAAGTGTGAAGTTAAAGTTCCCAAAGTTAAGTAATTTCAAAAGATAATGGGCGATCAATGAGTTATGAGCCGCTGCTTTACGACCGACGTACGGAAGTTCGAGCTATAGAAGTTAAACTGTATGACTACTTCATGAAATTATTAACGAATGTATGTGGAGCATGTAGTAAAAGTGGGGCCAGTGAAATAGAAAGTTGTGGAATGGGAAGTCTGCATCTTTTTGCTTTGGTATTACACAATCCGCCTTTCACCGCCTGTGTCGCCCTCTCTTTCTCCCCCCCGGCCTCTCTCTATGCCCCTTCTCTCTTCCACTTTCCAGCGATTGTGTCATGCACGCACACAGGCGAACAGTGCTCGTTGTTAGAAAAAGGATCGTGGAAAGAGATTGGAAAGTGCTTTCCATAACGGTATAGTGCGACACATTACTGCAATTTCAGCATGCGATCGTAAGTGTGTGTGTGTGTGCTGGCATTAACAAACTTCCCATACAGCAATAGTAAATGTTTACTAATCAGGTTTTTAGGTTTTTCTGTACTTGGTGTTTTTGTAATACTGCAACCCACAATCGTCATACATGTGTGTGTGTGTGTGCTTTGTTGGAAAAGATGAAAGCTTCACTTCATAGAGCTCCATCGTGTTGATGTTTGTGGTAATGGTGTTGCCTACAAAAAAGCTTTCCCGCTGTGATGTGCTGTTGTTGTTGTTGCTGTGTCTTTTATGCGATGAAATTGTTACACTGAAATTCGCTGGCCTGTGCAATTGTGTCGTTGTGCACAGGCAGAAAAATGTGGCATCATGCCATGCTATTGTGTATATTAACATGCAGGTGAATGTGCCATTCAAATTTGATGGATCATTTACATGTGGATCAAAATGGTAGCATTAAAACGTTAAATTCAGCTTTTGTAAGGTTGAAGAGCAGTTAAGTAAACTACTTTCTAGCCAAAAGAAGATACATAAATGGAAATGATGTAAAATGTGTAACATCGGCTGCCCTTTCTTTCTGTGTAGCGGACTGTATCTGTGTAAGGTCTGTCGCGTGTGCGTGTAAGTGTAGTGCAGCGGGGCTTTTGCAAGGGTGTGCGTTTGCTGGGGGGCCACCATTATTGTATTGTGCAAGAGCATGGCTTGTAAGCTCTTTTCGGCTGCGCGAGTGTGAGTGAGTGTCTGCATGGCCCCACGAAAAGTAATAAACCAAAAAGCGAAGCTAAAGTTCAGCAGCAGCAGATCTCGAAAACGGAAAAAACGAAAAACTTCGGAAAGATAGTCTTGCTTTTTGTTACGCTCTGCTGCTTCTCCCCACCGATCCCCGCTCCAGACCCCTGGCTCCACCACTCCTTTTGCATGGAGACGAACGAAACGTTCACTTTCAATAAAACTTGAATGACTGGCTTGGCGGAGAGCAAGAGAATGGAAATGGGAATGTTGTATTTGGCTTGGGAATGGCAAGCGAAAGCTGAGCATGGATCTTTTATTTTTCGCTTTTTGCACTGCCACTGGAGTGAGTGGCGGGGGAGGGGCACGGGCAGGAAAGGGGGGATCTGGTGTGCTCATTCTAACGCTAGATAAATTCCAAGGCGGTATTGACAGAACATACATATGTATATATGCATGTATCTATGAGTGTGTGCGCTTGTATACTTAATGCTTCCACGAATCAGGGCCATTCACTTTCTACAAGTTTCTCGGCGGATTTCGCAATCGAATCTGAATCTGCTTGCGAGCAGAGCATGACTAAAGATCGTTACAGCATTTAAGGCAATCAAAAGGTGAAAGTTCATGGTAATAATTCCTTAAATGGAAGACGCCATAGGGATCCGCATGTATGTATGTACGTATGTATATTTGTGTATTTCCCAACATTTCTCCGCTCTCTTCGCGAGACTCACACATTCGCACGCACACTTTTGCAAACTGGAAATGAGAATGAAAGGGACAAGGCGGACATGGAGGAGGGTCGAGGGGAGGGCGATACGAAAACAAAACGCGCTAACTCACAATGCGCGCATAAAATCACCTTTCACAAAAAGCTTTTCTCCTCTCTATGCTGTGTATGTGTGTCTGTATGTCCAACGATCGGGGTATAAAGCTAAACAACGAAACACACATAGCGACATACAGACGGAGAACGCAATCGTTTGTATATTTCCACACTTTCCGATTTTTGTCGTCGTCATCGTTCCCATGTAATGTAAATGTAGTTTTACAATTACTCTTTCCCCTGCGCATTGTGATGTCGGTGTATGGGTGTGTTGGTGTGCGAGTGTGCAGATTGCGTGAGTGTTTACGAATGTAAAGCACATGTGTCTATTTCCAAGTGGAAGAGAATGGCAAGGGAACGGAAGCAGGAGCGCGGGGAGGAGAGGGAAAGGGGAACTGGAACTCGAAATGGAACTGGAATCGCACGGATCTTATCCGATCGAAGGCCTCAAAAGAGAAAGCTACGCGGGGTTTTGAAAGTATTATAAGCTCGCGTAAAGGTAAAAAGTTAAAGGGAGCGGAGCGCGCGTTCAAACTCGTTTTCCTGCCCTCTCTGTCTCTGTCGCTCCATCGCACTCGCATTCTCTTCCTTTCCCGCTCTCTCCCGCGCTGCCACTGCCCCTTTCCCCTTTCACGAAAGCTCTCTGACTTGCTGATCCGAAAAGAAGCGAGGGAAAATGGCAAAGAGTCGCCGTCGCAGTCGCTGTCTTTCGTACTTGTTGTAAATGCTACACTCGTAAAAGTGACCCAAATTTGAATTGCATAACTCCATAAGCTGGGCGATACGGAGAAAGATAGGAAAGGGGCCCGTGAGGGGTTTACAATGCGCTAGTTTTGTGGACGCCGTCGACGGATCTACGTTTTAAAATATGTATTTGTCAGATAAGGCGAACTGAACGGGGAAATCAAAGATCTCCTCACAATAGCCTTTCTAAGTTTTCCCCCCTCCCACGCGCCTTTAAAATAAAACCCCCCTCGCGTTGGGAAACCCACGCCCCTGGCTTTGCTAACAGCATATTTTGTAACATCTGCGCGATCGTGTAACCGTATGCATGTGTGTGAGTGTGTCTGTGCTTTTTCACCTTCACTCTTATTGGAAAGCAGTTAAGTTGGTCGAGTGCGTGCGCCAATGTACGTACATATGTACGCAGATATGTGTCTTCAAATTCCATGACATGCATACGAGCACACCAATACACGGACGGTATTACGCAGACAAAAGCACGCGATGAAGGTCACTAAGCCTTTCTTGTCTCCAGTTGTTGTTGTTCCTCTGGGGTTCAGTTGTTGTTGCAGTGCTAATGATGTTCATGACGACGAAGATTGGATCGCCACGAACCGAAGCTTCGAGGCAAAGTTTTGGATACGATACCATACGATACGATGCGATGCGATCCAAACCGAGCTTGGAATGTTTTCAGTTTTCTGCTTTTCTGTTTTCTGTTTTCTCTACCACTATTAAGTTAGTTTCTGACCTTGGCTGCTTTGTGTGCTTAGGTGCACAAAGAGCCACAAGCCACACACACGTATCGCAGACCCAAAACCCCAACCCCGACTTTTATCTATCTCAGCGATGTTGCAATGCCCAAAGATGATGAAAATCTCGGGGAAAAGCTTGCTGCCGAACGGCGGACTCACCTCTTTCATTAAGTTGGTTGTTCAGCAGTTGGTTAATCCCAGGATGAATATAGTCACTGCTATTCACTTGCGCACTTTCTGTTCTGATCGCCTAATCCCTGCGATGGGCCATCTACTGCTGGCTGCTTGCTCAGTGAAAACTTTCGATTTCATTGACCATGGTTTGTTTATATTTTCACAGGAGCAGATTTTAAAATTTCTCTTTGGCTTTTCCTGCTGCCTCTTCTGCTTCTTATGCGACGCAACGCAAGAAATATCCACCAACACACTGGTAATCTCGCACAAGCACACACACACTCACTAAAGTTCACTACAACGGCACAACTACAACTACAACGGCAACATTAACTTTAACTAGGTTGAAGTTTTGTTTTTTCTTTTTGTTTTATTGCGAAATAAAAAACTTGATTGGTAAAACTTTTTCTGGCGCGAGCGCGACTGCGAGTGCGAGCGGTACGGAGAATCCGATCTCTTGCCTCTCTCTCGATTTTCGATTTCAGCTTCTGCTTTTGCCTTGCTTTGCTTCGCTCTGCTTGTGCTTACACTTTCAGTTTGCGCGCGCGCACGTCCGTTCACTCGGAGCCTTTTTTTTTGACTGTGCGGGATCGGGAAATAAATTACGATCGCTGCGGCGCGCTGCTCGGCAGATATATCGATAACGATACCGATATCGATAATAGAAAAGCATTCTCTAAGTCTACTAAGCTACCTTGTAATTAATTATTTATGTTCGTCCAATCATTAGTTTAATAACAGCTAAAGGGTAAAAAGACAAAGTCAATAAAAATACAATTTCTATTATCGATAAAATCTACAACAAGATCTGTGCTGATGATCAAGAAGTTAGCAGAGAACATTTTAAAATCCGCGCCCACAACACCAACACCGACTCCGACCAACACCACCATCCACATCCAGCCCATCGCCGAACGAAAGCAAAATTTGAGTGAAGGAAGCTTCAGTGCCACTGGTGTGTCCTGGTCCGGGTTCTGATTGCTTCCTACTGATGACGTCACCGCCACCGCCCACCGACCAGCAACAACAACAATAACGGTTCCTTGCAGTGAGCCAGCGATTATGGAGATCATTTCACCTGTTAATATACTTTGTTCACCCACTGTAACTGTCTCTCGCGGAGATGGAGCTTTGGTCATTTCACTCCAAAATGTGAGCTTTCAATTATGTTTTACTACTGAAATAAAAAACTTGTTTCAACTTGAATAAAATAATTTAAAAAAATATATATATATTTAATATACTGATGCACACAAATTTTGTCTTCTGTGAACCACTATGAATGGTCTTTTACAAAAAGGCTAGAAAATATTAATGCTCAGTTTGCGTACCACATATGTATGTATGTATGTACGAATGCTTGTTTTCCAACATTAATTTTACTGGCATGTTAAAGAAATTTCACCTTGATCCCCAATAAGCCGCCATCCTTCCATCATTTGCTTCCTTTGTGCGTCCTTAACGATCGCTCATTTGAAATGCCCGCCGCCTAAATTTGCATCCTACCCTTTACTATCCCATTATAGGAAACCATTAAATTCGTCCTTGAACCTAATTTCTTTCGTAGGCTCTAAAGGCAATCAGTGAAACAAATTTGTATGCAAATCATTGAGGAACTAACAATGGTTCCAAAACGACCTGCATTTTATTTATAATCTATTTAAAGTTTAAATTTAGAAATTGGGATGTACATAAGATTTAAAATTCTACAGGATTGCAAGAATGACCTTTGGAAGTAATCCTTTCTTTCGCCCATTTGCATACAGCTAGTTGCCTGCTACAGTTATCACTTGCATTGTGGTCCAAGGTCACGTTTAATGTTCTTCCATTGTGGGAAAGGGTATACAGGCTTTAGGTGACGAATGGGAGCGCAGATGGACATCGTAAACAGCACGCTTAATAGGATAATCAAGATCAAGGTCATTGGAGAAATCTATCCCTTTATGAGACTCCCAGATTGCGTTGCATACATTTATATGAAGGTGAATGGTGAAATATTTTGAACTGTATATTCAAATATAACCAAGAAATACATATATAAAAAATTTAAAATAAAGATATTCCGAACTTAACAAGCTGTCATGCTTTCTGATCTACGAGTAAGATCTTCAGAAAGGGTATTTTCAATTCGAAAGCTTTTCATGCAGCAGCTTTCGATAACCGATAGCTAGCCGCGATCCGGCGTTCTTGTTCATCACTAGCCAAACAGCTGCAGTCGCAACAGTGAGAAAAGCGAGAAAAGAAATCCGAAAACTTTCGCAAGATGAGCCTTCAAAATGTCTGCCGCAAGGGTAACGCCTTCAACCTGTTGAATGTCTCCAGGAAAGGTGAGTTAATAGCGCAGGTGTTCTAGTAGACCCCATTACAGACACGGGCTGCACCGGTTGGACTTTGGCTCTGATAATTAATAACGATTTGTGGCAGCAGCAGCCGATTGAATCTGAAAGGGCCAAAGTCCAAACTCGAATTCGCAGTGACGTCTTGCGGGGCAGAGATAATCTGTGGGTACATCATGATTAAAAATAACGCGAAACGAGAGTGCTAAGGATAATCCCGAATCCGGAACCCTTTTTCAGTTCAATGCCGCACTCTATCGGCCGCTGTGGCGAATCCACAACCGAAGCAGAAGAACGGCCAGAATATCGTGCTCGTAGATGGAGTCCGCACACCCTTCCTGACATCCGGAACCACCTACTCCAAGCTGATGCCCCACGAACTGGCCAGGCACTCGCTTTTGTAGGTTCACAAACCCCAGTATCCTTGGAGTATTAGCTCACACCGTTCCATTCAACAGGTCGTTGCTGCAAAAGAACCGCCTGGACAAGGAGCTCATCGACTACATCGTGTACGGCAGCGTCATCCAGGAGGTGAAGACCTCCAACATCGCCAGGGAGGCAGCTTTGGCCGCTGGATTCAGCAACAAGACACCCGCCCACACCGTCACCATGGCCTGCATCAGCTCCAATGCGGTAAGAGCCTTGTTCAAAGTTTCTTGGAGTTTGAATCTAAGCCCATGCATTACAGGCCATTACCACGGGCATGGGTCTGATAGCCACCAATACCTACGATGTCATCGTGGCCGGCGGCGTGGAGTTCATGTCCGATGTGCCCATTCGCCACTCGCGCAAGATGCGCTCTCTGCTTCTGAAAGCTAACAAGGCCAAGACCCTGGGCCAGCGGCTGGCCCTGCTGTCCACCTTCAGGCCAGACTTCCTGGCCCCCGAGCTGCCCGCCGTTGCGGAGTTCTCCTCCGGCGAGACCATGGGACACTCGGCCGATCGCTTGGCATCCGCCTTCAACGTATCCCGCAGCGAGCAGGACGAGTACGCCCTGCGATCCCACACACTGGCCAAGGAGGCCCAGGAGAAGGGCTACTTCACCGATCTGGTTCCCTTCAAAGTGTCCGGAGTGGACCAGATCGTGGACAAGGACAACGGCATCCGCGTGTCCAGCCCCGAGAGCCTGGCCAAGCTGAGGCCCGCCTTCGTGAAGCCCTACGGCACTGTGACAGCAGCCAACGCCTCCTTCCTCACAGACGGAGCCTCTGCTTGCATTATCATGACCGAGGAGAAGGCCAAGCAGCTGGGCCTGAAGCCCAAGGCCTATCTGCGCGACTTCCTGTACGTGTCGCAGGATCCCGTCAACCAGCTGCTGCTGGGACCCGCCTACGGAATTCCCAAGCTGCTCAAGAAGGCTGGGCTCACGCTGAAGGACATTGACTCGTGGGAGATCCACGAGGCGTTCGCCGGACAGATCGTGGCCAATCTGAAGGCCCTGGACTCCGACTGGTTCTGCAAGACGTACTTGGGCCTGAACGAGAAGGTCGGCACCCCCGACCTGTCCAAGTGGAACAACTGGGGCGGTTCCCTGTCCATCGGCCACCCCTTCGCCGCCACAGGAGTCCGCCTATGCATGCACACGGCCAACCGCCTGGTGCGCGAGGATGGCAAGCTGGGAGTGGTCGCGGCCTGCGCGGCCGGTGGACAGGGCGTGGCTATGCTCATTGAGCGCTATCCGGGCGCCACCGCCGACTGAAATCGCCAATTAATCGACAAGGAGGAGAGTGCAGTTTGACTGCGAGATTGCTAGCTTTTATACACTTTACAACTACGTCTATACGAATAAAGAAATCTGAATTTTACAAAACAGTTTAATTTCTAACAGAGCACCAGCCTTTCAAACAATCATTAGATGTGTCTAACTAATCCTATTCGGTCTCGTAGAGCTCCTTCTTCCGCAGCTTCGCTTGCAAAATGTCGTTCTCGTTGTATGACAGGTGCATCGGGGGTATCAGGGCGCAGGCCACCATTCGGTTCTCGGCATTCAGGAAGTTGAATGTGGCACATGCCTGCAAAGAGTGCGTTTCAGTACGGAAATTAATCGGGGAGTGGAGGTACCTACCTGCTCCGTGCGCAGGATTTCTACGTTTATCTTGTACTTCTTCATGAACTCGATGATCCTTTTGGAAAGAGCTGGCGGCGGTGCTTGGTCGCCAATGCCAATGATTAGCACGTCGATCTTTGGCTCCAGGGTGGGGAAGAGGCTGAGGCTGTCCTCGTTGATGTCCTCGAAGCTGTTGACGTTCCAGGACAGAACCGATCTGTAAGTACCAATGCATAAAATTAAGCTTTTGCTTCAGATAGTTACTTATGACATTTTAATACTTATAAACAATATCACTATTAAAAACCATTCTTTGTCAAATGACCGTTACAAAATATTTTTTAATCGTAAAACAAAATTAATTAATTTAATTCAAAATAGACGCTATAAGAGGTAAGAAGTTATTGAAATAATTAAAATTTAAATCAATATCCAAAACGCCTTTAACAACTATTGGTGGTTTTTACATCAACTTTTTTTTGTATGAAACTTTAAATGAAGAAATCATTCTCTTTTACTTTTCTCAATAAATCCTTGAGTTCTGTTTACTAAACTCAGGCTGGGATTCTAGGATCATTAGAGTGCCATGGCATAAACCACATGCACTTGTTTACATAATTGGTCGAGCCACTGCATCCGTCGAAGGCCACCAACCTGGGGAACACGGAGATGGGGCCAATGAGGACCATGTCGTTGTTGAGCCGGAAGCCGTACTGGCTGTAGCCGGTGACCATGAGTCCCAGATCCGTCTCGGTGTTGAAGATGGTGACTTTTGTCTTCCCGTCGTGGTCGTAGGCCTTGCTGAAGTTGGCCGGAATCGCGTGAAGCGGGCGACAGGCGTTGATGTGCGGCAGCAGGAGGTTGCGACCTTGCCGGCCCACCGTTCGCAGGGTGCGCGCAATCATGGTCTTGTGTTAGAAAAGTAATTAACGGCTATCACAACAATTTAAAACTATCAAAATAGACTGAAGTTGAAAAGTTTAACCGGCCAGAGTGACCGGAGGTGCCCAAAGCGCGCGGGACGAAATGTTATCGATAGCGCTGGATGCCATCGCTGGTGCACGTTATTTCCCGCGGCGCTGGCCACACTGGTCGGTCATTAATTTACGAAATTTACGAACAATTAACATAAACTTTTACATTTATCCGTGTGTTTTAGCAATAACTATCTATCTATGTGCTGTTGTTGACTACGTCTAAGTGCCACAGTGTCTGCAGGCTGCAACTCCAACAAGTTGCTCGCATTACCCCATCGCAGTAATAAATACTGCAATGTTTTGATACAGTCTATATTCGTTTGCAATGATTCAGAAAGGCGGTGAGTGCAAATTCCCCCAACGCAATGGCCGCAGCTACCACCCATATCACCCATATCACCTATACCTCTTCGATCGCCAATTCCAGCCCATAAATGGCTCCATTACCATATGCCCACTTATCAGGGGCACCCCTCCACCAACACACGCACACCCAATGGGCGTGTGTGTGTGTGGTGTGTGTGATGGATTGCTGCGTGCACGCACACTCCTGCAGCCAATTAGAAGCCCCGTTAATCGGCATTGGCAGTTAAAAGGTTACTAATAGCGCCTATAATTCCCAGTGCCTCGCCAAAAGCTTCCGCAAATACCTGCAGATAGTGCGCCAGTTGGAGCAGATAGTGCGCTGTGTCGGTCGGGCGGGCTGAGGTGGGGGGTGTGTGTGTATGTGTGGGTGCCCAAGTGGGCTGATTTAGTCATCCAGTACCAGTACCTGACCATATTGCTCTGTTCCCCCCGCCGCTTTCGTCACTGCGCTCGCTCCCCAAAGTTCCCAAAAACCCTTCGATAAGAACGCATTGCCAGTGGTTAGTTAGCTTTCACTCTTTGATAGCCGAGAATTATTATGGTCGCACATACGAATTCAGAACTTCAGGAAGGGATTTCAAAACCCTGCATGTTGCTTACCACACTTTTTATGCCGTGCGCGGCTTATCTTGACAACTACTTCGCTTCGATACACCATATTGATCAGCTTCTCCTCTTTCCGCCCCACAGCTGCGCCCTGAAATCAGCCCGATAAGAACTTAGTGTTAAGCGCTACCTCAAAGTGTCACCATGATCGGACCCAGTTCGCAGATCAGCAAGATCCTGCTCACCCTGCTGTTCCTGCTGATCATCTTCTACGTTTTCATGGACGTGGAGCTCTACCTGCGCATCCACAACTACGCCATCGAGCGCAACTACCATACGAATGTCTCGCTGCCCGCCTCCGTCGTGGGTCCGTCCACCTCGGAGTCCGGGTCCGGCAGCATCGGTGGTAGCAGCAGCAGCAGCATCAGTAGCAGCAGCACCAGTACGAAACTCCCCACCGCCGGCGACCGGCAGCCGTCCTACGAGGACCACACCTGGATATCCTGTGATATAAACCCGCTTTGCCATGTGACCGTGAAGGCCATTCTGCTGGACCACACCAACCACTACCTGTTCGCCCCGCTGGCCACCATGTTCGACATCGTGATCGGCTTCTCGCGCTCCACGTTCATCACGCCCAACATGATATCGTTTTTCCACGTGGGCGTGGCCTGTCTGGCGGGCAAACTGGTGGCCTCGGACAGCCTGGGCTATCGGCGGCTGGGCGTGCTGCTCTTCCAGATCCGCACCTTCCTGGACGACCTGGACGGGCATGTGGCGCGCGTGCGCAAGCACATACGCGGCGAGCGCTCGGAGATCGGCACCTCCGGCTACTATGTGGACGGCCTGTGCGACGGACTCGGCTGCATTGCGCTGCTGCTAGGCATATTCTTTTACCTGAAGAACAATCCACCGCGGAGGGGCTACTCGATCATACCCATGAGCGACTCCAAGCTGCCGGAGCCCACCATGATGATACCGAAGATGAAGGCCACCACGCGCAAGGTGGCCAAGAACGTGATCAGCTTCACGGGCCAGCTGCTGCTGAGCTCGACGGCGTGGAATCGCTACATTGCCGTCTACCAGAACATGCTGGAGCGCGAGGACGTGAGCGGCAGCCAGTCGCATTGCCAGGACTACGTGTTCAAGTCGACCTGGTTCTTCTGCGTCGCCTGGATGTGGCGCATCGTCAACGTGCACGCCCTGCTGCACTGCGTCCTGCTGAGCATCTTCTGCGACAAGCTGTGGGACTTCCTGCGCGCGATCCGGTACAGCGGTTACATTATCCTGTTAGTTGCTATATGTTTAACTGAAATGCACATTCTGGAGGCCCAGAACTACATTTTCAACTCTACGGCGTGCAGTAATATTTCACTGTGATTTTACTAATATTACGAGAAAATACAATAATATTTGTGTAGTGCAAATCAGCGATGCCTTTTTTAATTGTGTATAAATAATGTATCATAATTGTTAGCCAATCATTAATATTTCGAAACCAACTAATGCATTTTGTCATTCAAGCGCGGTCTGCAAGAGCAATCGAAACTCCTTCAGCTGTAAATAATAAATGTTATTGATTAATAAAGTCTTGCTGTTTTAATGGTACGCATTTCCATCCCGAGCTAATTTCGATTGGATTTATTTATAAAGTTTTGTGTTTCGCAATTTCAAATGAACACGATACGCAATGCTGCCAAGTTACTTATGATAGCTGATGGGTAGCACTGCAAGTTTTAGTATTTTATACGACAGTACCAAAAGCCAATATAATTACCATATTCTGATGTAATATATTGTATATATATTCATAATGGCAATCAACGCTCATATGGCTTAATAAAGAGGCTATTAAAATATTTGCGACAATGCAGTGTTTTAATTCAAAATAATAGCCCATAACACTTTTAGTATATTCACCCGCCGGCTGGTATTTCCCACTAGCCCCGTTCGGCCACACTGCACATACGTCAGGCGATACATACAAAGAAAAAGAAAATCAAAACGGAAAGCGAGGAGAAATGCTTTACTCGTCTGTTGAAAATTTGTTGAGATGTCAATTGTAAATATTACCTGATTCCTTTTTCGCACCGATTGAAAGTGGTTGTGCATCGAAGCGTGTGTTGTGTAAAGAACCGAGCGTGGAACGTACAGTGAATACCTGATTTTGCCTGGGTGTGAATCGAATTCGTGTGAGAGAGCGTGCGATCTGAGAACTGGGATCAGAAATCTATATCTACTTGCCATACGCAGTCAGAAATTACAGCAACCAACTAATCCCTGTCAATAGTGTAAGAATTGTTGTGTAACCATCTTTTAGGACCGCCAAACTGCCTCCGTCTACACATTTTGTCCTCCCCTCGACGATTGCGTTTGTGTGCGTGTGTGTGTGTGTGTGTGCCAACACTTGCACTCACACACAGACGCCAGGATTGGATATGTTCAATTTATGGGGCTTTCATTCATTGATTTTCCAATTCAGTCAGTTTACTCGTATTAAGTGGGCGAAATATCTGTATTCTTGAGTAGTTCAAAACATATGCCATACATTGTAAACTTAGGATTGGGCACTCTTCATTTGTTTATTAACTAAATGCACGTAGAATAGGGAGCTAGCTAATGGTGGGCATTAGAATCGTCTGAATCAGAGAATTTTTAACTAATAATAACGTAAATAAACGCCTAAACATTAACGCTATTAATATGTTAATATGTTTGCAATACTTAGTTTATTATATCAGAGAATTTAGAAGAGATAGGAACATTGTTTATTTGTCGTTTTCAGTAGATAAACCTAGTGTGCAGGATCCTTTTTGTTTTGGCTTGGTCCCACGAGCAATGTGTGTATAGAGTGGTTCGGGGCAACCTTTTTGTGTTGGATATTGTACTTTGGGATGCATCTGAATAGAACGGATGAACTGAGTGAGTGCATTCATGAATGCAGCGATGCAGAATATGTGGGATGCTTCCGTTGACTGAATGACATGGTGGATCATTTCTAGAGCGAAGTGTGAGCCCCTGCGGCGATAGAGTTCTTTAATCCCCTCTCGTTTCTAGCAGCCTTCTAGGAAATGGATTTCGTCCAAGTGTCGGAGGAGGAGGGCGACGAGCCCATCGAGCTGCCGGCTGAGGAGGATGGCACTCTGCTGCTGTCCACACTGCAGGCGCAGTTCCCTGGATCCTGCGGTCTGAAGTACCGCAACCTGGACACGAAGGCTGTGCGCGGAGTTCGCTCCAACGAGGGCAGACTGTTTCCGCCCAGCGTGGAGTCCGGCTGGGGCGAGTACGCCTACTTTTGCGTCTTCCCCAAGGGTAAGTTCGAGTTGTATGACTCCCTGGTGAGCCCCAGATAATTCTGTAATCCCCCGCAGAGAACAAGCGCAAGAGCGACGATAACTTGGAGAACTCAACTGCCAAGACCAAGCGCATCGAGACCCGTCTGCGCTGCACTGATCTCATCGTGCTCGGCTTGCCGTGGAAGACCACCGAGGAGAGCTTGCGTGAGTACTTCGAGACCTACGGCGAGGTGCTGATGGCCCAGATCAAGAAGGACACCAAGTCGGGCCAGTCCAAGGGCTTCGGGTTCGTGCGCTTCGGCTCTTACGATGCCCAGATGCGCGTGCTCACCAATCGCCATCTGATCGACGGTCGCTGGTGCGAGGTTAAGGTGCCCAACTCGAAGGTGAGTCCTCTTGTTTGCCCTCAAATTTTACGCATGCTAATCCTCCTATTCTCATAGGGCATGGGCCACCAGGTGCCTTGCAAGGTGTTCGTGGGCCGCTGCACCGAGGACATAAACTCGGACGACTTGCGCGAGTATTTCTCCAAGTTTGGCGAGGTCACTGATGTGTTCATTCCCCGGCCCTTCAGGGCCTTTAGCTTTGTAACCTTCCTCGACCCCGACGTGGCACAGTCCCTGTGCGGAGAGGATCACATTATCAAGGGTGAGTCACTGCCGCGTGGAGAAGAATCAGTGAATTAATGAGACACTTTCCGCAGGCGTTTCGGTCCATGTGTCGAATGCTGCCCCAAAGGCCGAGCAGAACAGAAACCAGCAGGTCCAGAGCTACAACTACAACTCTGCCAACAGCTTTGGCATGCACTCATACCACCCACAGGGTAACCACATGAATCCCGGCCGCAACGGACACCACCGAGGTAATAACCAACACAATGCTCACGGCGGTGAGAACGCAATTGTGCCCAATAATCACAACATTGGCACCGCCGGCTACGGCATGGGTGGCAACAATTACGGCGGGAACTCGGGCGGGGGCTACCACAACAATGGCGGCAATCACTCCAGTGGCGGGAACGCGAACCGCCAGGACGGCGGCAGCCAGTACAACAGTCGCCAGTCGAATTTTCACGGGATGAACCAGCCGCATAACGGCAACGTGGGCGGCAGCAACGGCTGGATGAACCGTGGCCACCTGGACATGCCCAACCTGCAGGCGCTGGGCATCAACTCGCAGGGCTCGAGCTCCTCCAACCAGGGCCAGAACATGAGCAACCAGTCAATGCTCAATCTAAACTCATTGCCCATCAATCCCGCACTGGTCGCTGCCGCCTTGAACCAGTGGAGCCTGGTCGGCAACCAGCTGCAGAACCAAAACCAGGACCAGCAGGCAAGCCTCCACTCCTCTATCATTGTTTCAAACAAAAAACTCTCTCACTTGCTCCGCAGGGCGGCAATTTTCTATCCTGGATGGCTCAGAACGGGGGCCACAACAACGCGAACAACTTTGGTGGACGGAAGGGGCCGAATAACCCGAACAACAATCCGGTCGCCAACGGAATAAAGACCGACAACTCGGAGTCACAGGTTAGAGTCAAACACTGCAACCCCCTAAAAAGACCTGCATCTCAGCCAAATTCTATTCTATTCCATTCCAGAATGGGAACACCGGTTGGTCGAACCAGAGCAGCGGATCTCAAAACACCGCGGAGAAGTCAAACTTTCTTTAAGGCGGTGCCAGCCACCCAATAATGTGGCTAATGATAACCAACACCTCTGTAGCTTACTTAAATTTACATATATGTATTCCACATACAAACCAGTTAAGAATTGTATTTAATATGTAATAGATATTTTGATAATTGTAAACAAGATGACACTGGATGGCTAATAACACAATTTATAAAACACACTTCGAAATAAATTCTGCGCCAAAGCTCAGTAAAAAGCTCTGAATTATAGAATTTGTTTTGTATTTTGTTTATTAAATATATTTTGGCTTACGCTAGGAAAGTTTACTTATAAGGATTGTGTGCACTTATAATGCTGGATCTGCGGAGAATTTATAATATAACAAAGTTTTTTTTAAGACATCTAAACGAATTGGCACAGCCTCCTTTTAGAGGAGAATTTTTTTAACATGTACATTAATTTCAACAAATAAAGAATGCAGAAGCATATTAGTATAAAGTGAATTATTTCATTTGAATGGGATCTATGGGATTGTGAATTGAATAAACGATGATATTTGAATATATTCCTGTAAAGAAAACTCCCCGTCTTGGAAACTTATCTCTTATTCTCTGAAAATAACAAAGTATGTTTCATACTTCAGTTTGTAATAACACCTTTTTTTAAATTTTCCACATTTGTTTGAGTATATGCAAGGAATGCCCTTAATGACCAAGCTTCGCGCCAGCAAAAATACAGCACTGCGTTCCATTCCGCCATTTTTCTATTTTCACGACGG
Source organism: Drosophila mauritiana (assembly GCF_004382145.1). Lineage (NCBI taxonomy): Eukaryota > Metazoa > Arthropoda > Insecta > Diptera > Drosophilidae > Drosophila > Drosophila mauritiana. The sequence continues at coordinate 22,159,258 of NC_046668.1, read as the reverse complement.
TGGCAATAACGGAACTTGCATTCGACGCGCGCAGTGCGGCGCACTTCGCTTGATTTTCTGTTCTGTTTCTTCTGTTTGAATCTTCGCCGAAATGAACCACATCATCCAGGACAAGTATATTCCGCAGCAACTGCTCTACTTCTTGGCGGGCCGGCGCTGCTGCCAGCAGTTCCCTTGCACATTCCGCACCAGCGAGCACGAAGCCTTCGCCAACAACGCCCGCTCCTTGGGGCTGCGATCGCAAGTGGTCCATGTCAACGGGAATAGCTGCGTGAAGGTGTACAAGCAGGCATGTCGCCACTACCTGGAGGAGCCCAAGGCGCTGGTTTTGTCCTCGGGCGCCACGCTGAACATGTTTACGCTGCTGAGCAGGAAGTCCTTGATGGGCAAGGAGGATTTGGAGCTATACGCGGACCTGGTCTCCATGAAGGCCAATGCATCGAACCTGCCGTCACTGCATCTGCCGCTGCCTGCCATACGTCCTCCTAACCTGCGCTTCTGGACGGAGGCGCAGCTGAATTTCCTGACTACTTTTCTGGGTCACTCGCTGAGCGACGAGATCTTGCAGTCATTGTACGCCAATCGGGTGATCATCTATAACGCCGCGCTCTGCTGGGACAAGTCCGTGTTCCTGCCCCTGATCATTCTGGACGACTGCCGGAACAAGAAGTCCAACGTCAAGATCATGTGCATCGAGCGGCAGGGCATTCTGGCCACCTACAACAGCCAGCGAATGGCCAACTTCTTCGGCGAGCAGCTGGGCGAGACGGTGGGCATCCAGTTGCCGTACTTCAGCGCCGTTAGCTCCAGCACTGTTATCATTTACTCGACGGCCCAGTACTTTTTGCGCTCGCTGGCCAACCAGCAGCTCCGCAACATCAGTCACCTGGTGGTGAACGATGTCCACCTGCATGATCCCTACACCGACATCCTGCTGAGCGAGATCCGCATGGCGCTAGGTAGCCATCAGAACCTGAGGGTGGTGCTGCTGTCGCAAATGGAAAACCCCAAGAAGTTCACCGACTTCTTTGGCGAGGGATTGGACCTAAATATGATTAAGCAACCGGAGGTCGCACCCCGCGTCTCCTACTTGAATGACCTGCACAGCTGCATTGCCCTGGCCGGCATCCACAAGAGTCCGGACATCTACAAGGAGATTCCGGAGGCTTTTCGCGCCATTAATCCGCGCAACGAGCAGATGGACAAGTGCCTGCAGGCCTACGGAGAGTTGGGCACGGACGCCGCCCTACGTCCCTTCCTGTACGCCGTAAACTACGACCTGGCTCCCGTAAACTACCGTCACTCGATTACCGGCAAAACGGCGGTGCACATCGCCTCCGAGCTGAACAAGGCCAATCATCTGCGCCTGCTGCTCTTCTTGGGCGCTGATCCCTACATCGTGGACCTGTTCCAGCAGAACGCCATATCCCTGGCGGCCATGAACGGCAACCACGAGTGCATCGATGTCCTGAACAGCTACAGTCTGCACGGCTATGTGGTGAAGAGTGCCAAGCCGGATTTCGTCGACTACGATCTTATCATCGACATCATGTATCTGCTGCGCACCAAACCGGAGTATTCGCCAGGTGAGTGTGCTTTTTCATAGCTTGTAGAGCATATTTAGTGAGTTATTAGGGTCGAAAATGGTTTGAATGGGTAGTAAGGGTTATCTTGGCGAGAAAGGAAGTGTTTAGCATTCATTCAAACTACGATTCAAAAAGTGCGCGTTGGAACGGCTGAGTAACTGATTCTGCAAGCTCGATTGCGATTAATCGCGCTAAAATTCGATCTCGCCGCGCAAAAAGTTCCACCCGCAATGGCAAAGCTATCGATTAGTATCGCCTGGCGAGTGGGCATTGTTTTTTATAGAAGCAGCAAGATGAGCACGTACCTACAGAGCAGCGAGGGCAAGTTCATCCCGGCCACCAAGCGGCCGGATGGCACCTGGCGCAAGGCGCGGCGCGTCAAGGACGGCTACGTGCCGCAGGAGGAGGTGCCGCTCTACGAGAGCAAGGGCAAGCAGTTCGTGGCGCAGCGCCAGGCCGGAGTGCCGCCTGGCATGTGTCCCCTGGTGGCCGCCGAGTCCAAGAAGGAGCGTGAGAAGCAGGAGCGCACCAGGGCCAAGAAGCAGGAGAAGGAATCCGGCAGGCAGCCAAAGGCGCCTGCGCCCGGCGTCCTGGTTATGCCGCCCAGCACGTGTCCGCCACCCAAAGTCAGTCAGCAGCAGCAACAGCAGCCCTCTGGCAGCCGGGACATCAACTCGATATCCAAGGCGATGGAGGACACCCTGAAACTGGACGCCCCCCAGGAGGTGGTGGACCCTGCCAAGCAGTTGAAGAAGCTGCGCAAGAAAATCCGGGAAATCGAACAGATCGAGAGCAGGATCCAGGCCGGCGAGCAGAAGAAGCTGGACAAGGACCAGCTGGACAAGGTGAAAAAGAAGTCGGAGATCCTGCGCCAGATAAAGGACTTGGAGAGCACGCCGCGCTCATAGCCCACTGCTCCAGCTCCAGCTCCAGCACCAGTCAACTCAGATACTGCTACGAGTATATCCTCTCACCTCGTGAACAAATCACCGACCAGAAGTCGCGCCGCCTCTGCACGAAAGAACACACACATGCCTATGTCTGTTGAATAGTTATATTAGTTTTAGCCGAAGATGTCAAGCCATTTAGTAATATCGATCTATTTTAGTAATGTGTGTCTGTCTTGAAACCTAGTTTATACGAATGGAGAATCGCTGCGTTTATTTATGTATAGGTAACTTTGTAAATCAGATTTAATAAATTAAACCCATTTGAAGCGAACGCTCACAGGCTGCTCTTTATCAATAACCTCCATGTGGAAAGAATGAGAGAAAGACTACTACCTTTTCCTATTTTCAGGCAACATCCTCATCATTTTGCCCACGTACTACCACATTGTCAAGCTGAACTACATGATCCTGAGCCACTGCCTCACTGGCAGCCTGCAGGAGTGCTCCATATTCCTGCTGTACGACAACATGAGGAATGACTACCTCCAGGCGTTGGTCAACGCCAACGATGAGACCGTGAAGGTGGTTCTGGCCACGGATATAATCGAATCGCTATGCCTGAAGGTGCCGTTCAAGTACCAAATAGACACCGCCTGCCGGCTGAACAATGTTTACGATATCACGAGCTGCAGCGGCGATGATCGCTTCGAATGGGTGGCCAAGGACGCCCTTCTACGAAGGGAGCAAATCCTTCAGCCCAATAGTAAGTACTCGTCATACATAGCTTACACTAACTGATGCACGTTTTTCGTAGAAGGGGATGTACAATGCTTCCGTCTGATAAACAAGGAGGCCTACGAAGGGCTTGGCGAGACCAGTCCGCCAAGCCTGCAGACTATGCAACTGGACAAGATCTGCCTGGCGGTGAAGCTACTCTCGCCCAATACGATTATAAGCGAATATCTAGGTACTACCATCTCACCGCCACCGCTGATCAACGTGCACCATGCCGTGCAGTTCCTTAAGAAAATAGACGTGCTCGATGAGGCCGAGGATGTGACCTGGCTGGGCTGCCGCCTGATGGACATCCCGGTTTCCTGCCAACTCGGCCGCATGCTGATCTTCGGCATCCTGCTGCGCTGCCTGGATCCAATTCTCACGATTGTCAGCTCTCTGTCGACGGCGGACCCGTTGGGCATTCCGTTTACCGAGGACATCGACAGCTTGTGGGACAGGTTCACCATCTACATCCAGAACAGCATCAAGAAAGAGCGGACCTACCTGTCCGACAATCAGTTTTCCGATCACTTCATCTTCGTGCGCTTGTACAAGGAGTGGCAAAACCGAATGCACAACAGGACTCCGCCGTTATACCTTAAGGATGAGTATGAATTCGTGCTGAATGGTCTGATGGAGCAGCTCACCTCCATTCGTTCCGAGATCGTGAACTCGTTGCGGGCAGCCAATTTGATCCACAGCCGAGGTAAGCTGTCCATGAACAATCTCAACCAGATGTCCTGCAATTGGCATATGGTTAAGGCGGCCCTCACGGGCGGAATGTACCCCAACATCTATGCCGTGGACACTAGGAAGAGTTCCCTAAAGTCGGCCTTCTCCGGGAACATTTCCATGCACCCGAACACCGTGCTCCGCGATTTCTTGGAGCCACTGAATATTTCGGCTCAGAGCTTCCGCACACCGTGGATTGTGTGCAACAGGCAGAAGAGCCACATTGTGTACGCCACCCTGGTCGTTCCTCTGGCTGTTGCCATGTTCTCGGGTAAGCTCGAATGAATTTCATGTTATATCATTCTGGTGATCATTCATTTTGTATTAATTAGGACATCCACGGATTCGCCTCTCGCCGATCTGCGACAGTGAAATGAGTTTGACCGATCGCAACGTGAACGTCTTTATAGACGAATGGATCTGGATGGTTATGTCCAAGGCTACTGCGGAGATGGTGATGCGCACGCGCTATTACTTCTTTAAAATGTACCACGAACTGCTGAAGCACTGCGGCGAGCTGGACATGTGGCGCCGCGACTCCGAGCCAGTTTCGCAATTCACCTTGCTGACTGATACGCTATCGAAGATCTTCGAGAGTGAGGATGGGTTCGTGGGCTTCTTCAAGCCTCCGCCCATAACCTTTCTACCCACTCCCCAGCTGCCATCCTTGTACCTCCTGTCCGTTAACGCCAACTTCAGTTGGGCTAGGGAAGTGGAGGAGAACATGCTGCCGAAACCCCATCATCTCAGTTCGCACTTCATCGAGAGGCAGTTCTTCGTGCTCTACGCAGGCGGCAACTGCGAGGAGTTCCACAGCAGGTACACGCCAGCCTTCATTGAAAGTGTCCTCGGCAAGTTTGTCAGGCCCATCGCTACGCCCAACCGAAACATCTTTGTGATCCTGTATAGAAAGGATCCCGATATGATGCTCAGCATTAGTCGAGCAAAATTCGTCAATGGTGTGTTTATGCTGCAGGAATACTTCCGAAACAACATTCCGGTGTTTGAAATTTTGTAAGTGCAATCCCAATTGCGGAGAATACTCCAGTCTAATGTGGCTTCCTTTCAGAGATGCGTGTGTGTCGTTGAATGTGCAGACACCAGTGTTTGATGGCCGCCTGATGTCGGCGCTCATTGACAAGCGTGTCGGCAACTTGATTATGGAACTGTTCGCCTTCCGCCACCACTGGATTCACAAGCGATAAAGCCTGCTTCCTCCGAAGAAGCGTGCCGAACCAAGTAGGACTTGATTGTGCCTTTTATTGCTGTGGAGTGACTGTTAATTTTAAATGAGAGCTAACCAGAATCAAAATACGTACTTCTAGTACCATATTGCATCGTTGTTTAAAAATATTTGAAATGTGCATCCCAATCATGGTAGATGTGAGACAATAAAGAAGTATCTTTTAATACGCAAATCGGATAACTAGCCACAAATGAAACTCCTCAAGAGGCAAACTTCAGTTAGGTACAGCGCTGTATATTTTTGTATAAAAATATTCGAGATTAGTACAGAGATGGACATCTACACAGAAATGCTTTATAGTGCTTAGCCTAAGTGGTAAATTGAATTCAATGGCACCCGCAGGATTTCACAATCATGTTTCTATACTTTTTCAGGTTCACATTCTCGTCGTTCAGGTGATACAGAACGGGTAGTGCTCCCAGCCTGGTCGGAGCGCAGCAGGGCTTGGGCACCTTCTTGGGCTCCAGCAGGTGGACCAGGGTCTGGACGATCGCATGGTTCGTGGCGTTCATGTGCGCGTTGAGCGGGAAATTGCACTCGCCGCTGCAGTAGAAGGCGCCGTAGCCCTCTGGGGCGATGATCCAGTCGTGCCAGCCCAGATCCTTGAAGTCTATGTACAGGGTCTGCATCTGGCAGCTGCGCGTGCTCTCCATGGGTTCCAGCAGCGGCACGTTGTTGGGCGACACCGACTTCTTGCGCTTGCGGGGATGGCTGGCGCTTCGCTTGCTCCTGTGGTGGCTGCTATGGGCCGTCGCCTTGATCAGCTCCGGTCCGCGGAAGAAGCCGATCATGAAGGGCTGGAACTCGTCGTCCACCTTGCGGTGGATCAGCCCAATGTCGTCCAGTTTCACCTCGCGGTCGGGTCGGTTGACAGCGTGTGCTCCAATGTAGATGCCATGATTGTCCTTCGACTTGACCAGCCACTCGTGCAGGCCCTCGGTCACGTTGAGCTCCAACCAGCCCACGTAGTCCCCGGTGGTGTTCACCGAGGACAGCGCCTCCATGGTGTGCTGGCCCAGCGTGCCGGTGCCAATGGCGTAGACCGTGATGGTGAACTCCCTGTTGGCGGTCAGCCACTTGCCCTCGTTGGCGTTCTGGTAGATGCGCAGCTCGGCCATCACCAGGTAGTTGTCGTTGGGCACATTGGAGACGTCGAACCACAGTCGCCGGCCGTGCTCGTGACGCAGTTCGTCCACGTTGTGGTGGCGCTTGTTCAGGAAGGTCATGATGATGTCGCTCTCGTCGATGGCCCGCTTGTCCAGGTCGGTGATGAAGTTCTTCTGCTGCTCGCCCTCTTCCTCCTCGAGGTCGGCGCTTCTCCTAGACCGATGGCCATGTTCGTAGGCGTCGTCCTCATCCTGATCGCTGAGACCCTCCTCCGCCGTGATGCGGTGGTAGACGTCCAGCAGGAACTTGGGAGCCGACTTCCTCAGCGATAACTGGTGGCTGCTCAGGTGCGTCGGCCGTTCGGCGATGCCCAGGAACTCGAGGATCTCGTACGAGACGTCCAGCTTGTCGTCCTCGCTCAGCACCCGGTGCATGATCGTCTGGTCCTTGCCGTTGTCTATGTAAATTCCCGACTGGGTGGCCTCAACGGCCGGCGGCGTGGTAGCCACGAACATGAGCAGAACCATTCCGAGTCCCAGGGAAGCGAGCACTGCAACGGCCTCCGAGGTGTTTCGCAGTCCCGACATTATATCGTGTTCCGGACGGATCGGTTGCGATCGCTGTTTTTCTATATCTACTGCGCTATCCACTTGCGATAGCTTCAGATGTACAGTGGCATTTAGTTGTTTATTTCGAGAGTTCCAGCGAACCGCGGGTTCTGAAAATTCTGACGCACTTACGGATTGTTGTGTGTATCTTAATCTTCAAGATGCATTTTCTTTCTATTTCGCGGGAGTTGGCAGTCCCGCGTCTTGGAAAATGAATCGGTCTTGAAGATCGAACTAGAAGATCCAACATAGTAGTTCATTTCAGATGCGATCGTGTGCAAATATGTAGTTTAACGGTTTTTATAGAAAAGAGTAAACTGCGGAAATGTTAAAAATAAAGGGTTTATATTTGCTGGGTTCGTAATATTTTTATATGTATTTTCAAACTATTTATAGATCAAAGGATTTGTCATTATGCACTTATTAAATTTATCACAGTTCGGGCTTAAGTTGAAATATAATATAGGTAATGCTATTACAAAATTTTTACAAATTACAAAATATTAAGTTACATATAATTTGAAATATGTACATAATTCATATTCAAAAGATTGATTTAAATAATCGGTATATCGCATACATAGGATAGATTTTTATCGACCATCAATCGATATCCGATAGGTGGACGTGTTTTGCCCTTGCATCGCATCCCTCGCATCTTCATCCGCATTCTGCATTCCTCATTCCGTTTCGGCGTCGCGGCGAGATAACGCGCGTTGTTTATTTGGTTTTAGTTTTAAGTTAGCGCGTTTTTACCCACCGCCGGTGTCGCCCAAATAATGCTAGACACAGCCTAGCGCAACGGTGAGCGGGATGCGTGCGGTGCAGTGGGAGCTCATAGTCTAACATCCACTCAAATCCACTGCAGGCAAACCATCATCAATTACTCATACCGCCACACAAGCAGAGACCGAAACGGAGCCATGGGCCGCAGCCGTAGTCCCGCCTCGCCGGCGCACAGGAGACGCGAGAAGGAGCGATCCGAGCGGAAGAAGCGCAGGGAGCGCCGTTCCCGGGAGCGGGAGGCCATCGGAGTAGCGCCCGCCGGAGGATCCGGATCTGGAGGCGCCGGTCGCCGCGACCGGGAACGGGATCGCGACCGCAGTCGCAGCCGAGATCGGGAGCGGGAACGGGAGCGCGACCGTGCGCGGAGTCGGCGATCTAGGTGAATAACAAAGTGTAGTGTACCAAATGCCAACCACGATAAGTATAAAACTAGTCACTAAAATCGGGGATGTGGGTCACAGTTCAGGGGCGTGCTGGATAAACGTGAAATGGGGTTTTAATAGGAACTAATATCTATAAGTTTAGGATAGGCTTAGGGAGTGCTTGTGTAGATTTAGGAACACATTCCTCCACAGGGGACAATTGGCCCCTCAAACCCCCGAAATCTCCGTTCAGAACTTGTTTATTTACCGACGAGTATCGATAGACCCGCACTTCGATAGGCAGGCAATCGATGGCTATGCAGCTCTGGCGTCCCAACATCAAAAAATTACCACGTGAAGCGAAATTGTGCGAATTTCATCACGACATTTAAATTGATTTCCGGACATATAAACAAAATCCAAAACTCATCCGGCAGCAGGCTCAGTCAGGCCAGTAAATCCGAAAAGAGAGCAACCAGCAGGAAAAGAGAATCCACGTAAATACAGAGAAAATGGCTCTACGCGTTCAATTCGAGAACAACGACGATATCGGCGTCTTCACCAAACTAACCAACACATACTGCCTGGTGGCCATCGGCGGATCCGAGACCTTCTACAGCGCCTTCGAGGCGGAGCTGGCCGAGACCATCCCGGTGGTGCACGCGAATGTGGGCGGCTGCCGGATCATCGGCCGCCTCACCGTGGGCAACCGCAACGGCCTGCTGGTGCCCAACTCCACCACCGACGAGGAGCTGCAGCACCTGCGTAACAGCCTGCCGGACGCCGTGAAGATTTATCGTGTGGAGGAGCGCCTGTCCGCGTTGGGCAACGTTATCGCCTGCAATGACTATGTAGCCCTGGTGCACCCGGATCTGGACAAGGAGACCGAGGAAATCATTGCAGATGTGCTCAAGGTGGAGGTCTTCCGCCAGACCATCGCCGACAACTCACTGGTGGGCTCTTACGCCGTGCTGAGCAACCAGGGTGGCATGGTGCATCCCAAGACGAGCATTCAGGACCAGGACGAGCTGTCGTCCCTGCTGCAGGTTCCCCTCGTGGCCGGAACAGTGAACCGGGGCAGCGAAGTGCTCGCCGCCGGCATGGTGGTCAACGACTGGATCTCCTTCGTGGGCATGAACACCACGGCCACAGAGATCTCGGTGATCGAGAGCGTCTTCAAGCTAAACCAGGCACAGCCCGCCACAGTAACGACCAAGCTGCGTGCGGCCCTCATCGAGGACATGTCCTAAGCGAAACTGTTCGCACTTTCTACTTGATATAAGGATTATCTGTTATCTTCTACATTTCATTTAAGAAATACAAAAAACGAAACAAAAACAAAGTCTGGGAGCTGCAAGCATCAATTAGCTATTTTCCAATAGAAGTTGCTGGGAGATAAGCTAGAGGAATAGTTTAGGTATTCTCAGTTAGGTATATAAATGGATTCAGAAGGCGGATTATTGAAGGAAGTGTAGTTTTTATATTTTAATAGGGATCTCGAGCTTTATTTTAAATCTTAGAATGAAATTCCTGGGCATTTGCATATACAATTATCACCTCAAGCCGGTTATTTTAGGTCCCGATGATCGCCAAACTCTAGGCGTAAATAAGATCTTTAATGAAGCCAACCGACCGGTTGCGAAGTGTCGCATTTCGCGTAATTAAAACTTCATATTGCACAATCGGGTGCACAATGCCCAAGGTCGCCCCAGTTATTTCCCAGGCTCGTTGCAATTCGAATGCAATCAACTGGCCGGTCCTGTCACTCAAACGAAATCTATAGAACACTCACCACTCACGATGCACACACATTCATGGTTTGCAGATCGCGGTCGAGGGTCGCCGGAGGAGGAGGCGGCGGCGGAAGCAGCGGCGGCAACAGCAGCTCCGGACCATCGACGTCGCGAAGGACGACGAGGAACAATGCGGCGGCCACAGCTGCCGACCGGCCCAAGATCAACGAGGCGGACCTGGAGGGTAAATCGCCGGAAGAGGTCGAGATGCTGAAGACAATGGGATTCTGCACGTTCGACACCACCAAGAACAGGAAGGTCGAGGGCAACGATGTCGGAGAAGTGCATGTAATCCTCAAGCGAAAGTACCGCCAGTACATGAATCGCAAGGGTGGCTTCAACCGGCCGCTCGATTTCGTGGCATAGCAGTGCCTAGCAGCAGCCGTTGGCGTTGTCCTTGCAATTGCCATTGCCAACGCCATCGCCATCGCAGCAGCCACATCCTTTACCGTTGCCCAACTAGTTTGCTACGCTTTTTTACTTGTCCGTGCCCAATGGGCAAAATGGGCGGCGGACGAAGACCTGCAATTTTATGCAATAGACCGGTTTACGAAATTCAGCCAGCTTTTGGCCCATCCAAATTTCCACGCACCCAGCTAGTTCAGCACGAGGACAGCCTCGCCACACACATACCTCAATTAGTTATTTAGTAGTCTAAGCCTGAAGTGCGCCTTTGTTATAGAGTTGGCCGCCAGGTTAATTTTACAACAAAAGTCTGGGGCTGAAAGCCAGCCATCCCAGCCGTTCTCGGATGGCGAATCTGCTTTCAGCTGCAGTCGACGACGCACGACGATTGCTTTTTGAATATTTCAAAGTAATTAACAATGTTTTTGTTGACATCTCGCCATTTTGTACGCATACGAACGAATTAACTGAAGCCAGCCTGAGAAACCCAAATTCACAACAGCAAAATTTCCAAACTCACACACAGACAATTACTTAAAGTATTTGAAAACTTACCACAGCCCGAAACGCACTATCCACATCCAGATCCGCATCCAGATCCCCATCCCGATCCTGATCCCCAACCGCAACTGAAAAGACCTCCCAACAAACTTCCTCCATACGCTGCAATAGTACAAGTTTTACAACCAAACAATATATATCAAATATATATTTAAATATAGAAATTATATATACACACACACCACAAGTACCTTACCCCGCAACCCCCGGAACGAACCCAACAATAGCCATAGCAATTTGTTGAAAGAACTATTATTTGTTGAACAATCAAAATGTTGTAATTAATCCAGTTAATTCCGATTTCAATCACAAGTGCCAACAGATCAGGCAAGCAACGCTGAAGATGAATCACGTTTGATACAGATTACAGATATTTGTATAATCACTCTTTTGTACTCTTTTATAAGATAGTAGGCATGAATATTTGTACGCCTCGACGAGCTAACTATTTTAAGCCACAGTTTCAGTTACCCATTTCTTTGCGTTTGGAAAACAGCCACATGTATTGGAAAATTTGAACCTTTTGGACCAGCACCACCCACACACATCTTATAACAATTATTTGTAGTTTTACACACACGAAATTGCAGGGATTTTGTCTTATTTCATATTCTCCTACAATAAACTGATAATAAATTTGTAAAACCATTAATGTTTATGTTGTTTATGTGGTGCTAACTATGATTCTAAAGAGTTCGAATGAAACAGATGGGTTTTTCACTTCTAATATACATAATACGTGCATATGTGAAATTTCTTCCGGAATCCAACATATTCAGAAGCGCAAAGTAAACAAAACCAGCTTAAATTGTTTTGTTTTTATTATTGTGTAATACGAAAATTTAATACAATTTGCGATTGAAGTACAATTACAAATGAAATGCTTAAGAGAAATGAATTGTGTGGAAATCAAGTTGAACACAAAATACAATGCTTGGCAAAAGGTAAAAGAATACGACTAAAGTTACATTTAGTTATTGTTACGCTTGCTATCGCTAAATGGATTGCAATTTTGCTTTACATTATTATGAAATACATGGGGCGCCGTTTTCCGGCTAGGATTAGGAGGAGGGGAAACAATCGGTTTTGTGCGCGAAGGCAAAGCAGACGGAATCTGTCCGCTCGAATGATGCTTGGGTAAGAGGTTGTGTTTCTCTCGATTCAGTGTGTTAGTCTTTTTGTTGCCGCTTCTGATGATCGCTAAGGCTGAAGATCCGCAGGGACCCCACTGCACCTAATCGCCTTTGCGGGGCTTGCGCTTGCGCACCTGCTCCGTCTTCTCGGGCGCAGCATCGCCGGCCTGCTTGGGCTCCGGCTTCTCTTCCTTCTCCGGCTCGCTGTCGGCCTCCTTCTCTTTAGTGGCCAGATCGCCCGCCTGCTCCTCGCTGTCCTCTTCCTCGTCGTCGTCCTCCGGCTCTTCCTCGTCGCTATCGCGTTGCTCGTCATCGTTCTCCTCGGCTTCGCCATCATCCTCGATCTCCTCGGTTGCCAAATCCTCCAGGCCCTCGGTCAGATTGTCCTGGGACTCGGAGAAGCTCTGGCGCTGAGACTTCTTGGGCGGGTAGACAAAGTCCACAAGGCACACGAGCAGCAGCCCCAGGGCAGCGCCCACGAAGATGGTGGCGATGGCGAAGAGGGCGTAGGAGCCCCACGTGGGCAGTCCGTATTCCTCCTGCAGGCGTCCGTTGAAGTCCTTAAAGAGTTTTTGCGTGTGCTATTAGTACATGAACCCAACATACAAGACAACAGCAGAGAGCAAAGACCAGAGTAATGAGTGATGGGCGGCAATCTTTGTTGGGTCACCGGGATCAACCCGCTGATAAGCTTCCGCTTATGTCTCATGCAGTGAACCGATGCGATAATGGGCTAGGTGAACGTACCTTCAGGGTGTGCGACAGCTTGAAGAAGTAGGACAGCACGGACATGTGGGTGGTGTCGGGCTTCTTCCAGGCGGACAGCGGTTCGATGCTCTGCCACTGCTGCTTCTTCACGAAGTAGAGGAGGGCGTCGCCATCACGGGCTCCACGATACTGCCGGAACTCGCCATCTTTTACGCTGGAAATGATTGACGTGGATTACGACGATGTGTATTTCATGGGTTAAAAGTCTCACTGGTAAATGGTGGGCAGGGCGGTGACAAAGAAGCGTCCACTGAGTGAGGGCGAGGTTGTCACGTCGATCTTGGCCACCTGCACCTGGACATCCTTGGCCACGCGGGCAAACCGCTCCCAGGTGGGAGCCAGGTTCTTGCAGGCCGGGCACCATGGAGCAAAGCTGTGAATGCAGGGAGAAACATATGTTAAGCACAGCTGCCGATGAGTCATCGTCGCCGCAAAGGAATGTCTGGTATTTTAAAGAACGAAAGAAGCAGCTTGCCGGCTGGAGAAAGCCGGCGCACCACGCCCCTTTACGTTACGTCAGGGGCAGCGAGGTTTCATGTGGGTAGGGACTACTCAGAGCCACCCTTTCGCACTCACAACTCGATCATCCATTCGCCCTGGAGCATCAGGTGCCAGTTGTCCTCGTCCAACTCGATTAACTTGCCACCTGGCTGCAGTCCTGACTGCGCTGCTGCCGCCGACTGCGCCGTCGCCGCCAGCAGAAGCAGCGCCGCGCATGTCGCGGCCACAAAGTGCGATGTGCTATGCATGTGGTGATGTTCGGGTGCTTTGCTCCGCCGATTCGTGTCCTGAAACCTGTGACGTTCAGCTACGACAGTTTCTTAAATTAAACTAAAGCTTCCGTCTTGGTCAGTTCCAAAAAGTTATAGAAACTGCGACGCCTGCTGGAAAATTGACAGAAGTGCTGGTTCGATATCCGTCAGAGATGGCAAGCCGCTTTTTCCCCGCTAGATCATCGGTTGGGGGATTCAGTCGGTATTGGCTCATTATACGATTTTTTCATTTATTAGATCACACTTAAAGTTTTCTTACACACAAATTTAATTTTAATCGTATCTTCGAAATCATTTAAATTATAATAATTTATAATATTTTTATAAGTCGAATGACCTGCATAAAACTACTACATTCGTACCTTCGCTATTGCAATCGATAACTTCAGACAACAACAAAGAAAATAAAAGTTTACGAAAACACAACAAAATTCGACATTTTGGAAGTTTCCCTCGCCTCAAGAAATGGCCCATAACTACCTGCAGCCAGTGCACGATCACTTCGATGACGTGGACAGATTCGAGGACGTGGACGACGACCTATTCCTGCAGAACAAACGGACGGGAGCAGCCAAGGTGCCGCAGCAGAGGAGCACCAATCCTTTCGAGATGGATGACGATGACGAGGAGGAGATAACCTCGTCGCCATCGGTGGCCGCGCAGCGACTGGCGTATGCTGAGAAACGAAGGGCGATTGAGCAGCGAACTCTGGACTCCACCAACAAGAGCTTGGGTAATCAAGGGGTCAATTGCCAGCCAATTAAGGGGCGTTATTGATACATCTATCTCCTACAACCTGCAGGTCTGCTCTACGAAACCCAGGAGGTGGGCAAGGCGACGGCCGTGGAGCTGGCTAAGCAGCGGGAGCAACTGGAGAAGACATCACATCAGCTGGACGAGATCAGCTCCACGCTGCGCTTCAGCCAGCGACATCTGACTGGCCTGAAGAGTGTCTTCGGCGGCCTCAAGAACTACCTCTCGGGCAACAGGGACCAACCACCCACAGCGACTGGTTCGCCCACGGGCAGTCAGTCCTCCCAGGAGGCCAATAGCAACATTAACCTGGGTGCCTGTGGCGGTGCTAGCCCCTCGGCTCCGCTTTCACCAGCGGAGCGTTACGACAATCATCCGGTTAGCCAGCTGCGTGGTGATCCCAGCAGCACCTACCAACCCCAGCGGCAGGCGGCCAATCCCTTCCAGGCCCAGATCGATTCCAATCTGGAGGAGATGTGCAGCAACCTGTCGGTGCTGAAGATGCTGGCCACCGATCTGGGTGGCGAAATTGAGTCGCAAAACGAATTGCTGGATAACATGAACTACAAAATCGAGGATGTCGACTTGAAGATCCACAAGCAGAACAAGGACATGAGCAAGCTGCTGAAGAAGTGAACGGCGAGCATTCGCTTACTATTGTATTGATCATTGCTTAGAATAGCCCTCCCTTAATATACAAATCATAGCCATACCATATCGCACGGTGAGCACTACTCAAGGCCATTAAGAATGCATTCCTCATTATGTTTCCTAGTTTTTTATTGTTACACACACCAAAACAATTCTCTCAATGGAGTGCTCGTAGTTGGAGAGCGATAAGTGTTCAGTTTTAAATAAAAATTCATATATATAAGCATGTAAAGCTATCTGGCCTAGGGTTGGAATACATTATACATTTTCGAAAGATATCTCGAGTTGCAAAGCTCGCGCCTTCTGGAATGTCTCTAAATAAAGATATATAAGTCTTTGTTTAGGCAATTTAATTTGAATTCGATAACTTCCGGACAAAAGGACCAATCGATATTGCTAAAGTTACCGAACAATCGAAGGCCAGTTGATACCATCACTGGAAAGCTCTTTTCTACGACGCATCCAAAAGAATAGCGCCAAATCAGCGAATTCCGGAGTTCGTTCCGTAAATAATCTGTAAATTTTGGCGATAATGGGGGAAAACTTCGAATCGTACACCCCACAGTTGCTCAAAAATCCCTTGTCCTATTCGTGAGTACTAGTTACATATTAAAGTCACTCAAAAGCACGTGGTTGTAGTCACGAACTTGCAACTCCTTCTGCAGGGATCTCGTGAAAAAGGGCGTTGAGTTCGAGGTCGACAATTCGCACCCGAACCATGCCAGGGATCTGGGTCTTGACAGCGACAGCGACTACGAGGATGCGCTGGATGTGGACGGTGAGGAGCTACGTTCCCCGTGGACATATTCCTTCGACGAACTGCGTGCGCTGATGACCGAGATCGACGAAAACATTTACAAGCGGATCACTCGCACTGGTCACGTGGATCGGGAGGCGGTGCCGAACAAGGCTAGGGTCTCGGTTCGGTACAGTGGCTACTGGGAGGGAGAGACTACTCCCTTCGACTCCTCCCTGCTGCGGGGCACCAAATTCGAGTTTGAAACTGGCCAGGGAACGGTGGTTGAAGGCCTGGAGGCCGCCGTGCGCAGCATGCGCCCTTACGAGCAGGCCGAGTTCATTATCTCCTACAAGCTGCTCTTCGGAGAACTCGGTTGCCCTCCGCGGATCAAGCCCAAGGCGGATGCGCTCTTTAAGGTGGAGGTAATTGACTACTCGCTCATAGGAGATGCGAAGGGCATCGACGCTATCCCCCAAGAAGACCGCGACAAGTTTTATGTGGTCTATCCCAAGGCTGTGGACTTGCACCTACATGGCAAGGACTCAGTGAAGCGTGGTCGCTATCGGAGTGCGGCAACTGCCTTCGAACGGGCGGTTAGCTCACTGAACTACTGCCGATTGGCCAATGACGAGGAGGAGCGCAAGCAAACTGAACTGCTTATTACCCTGAACGTAAGTGGCCAACTAGAAGAGCTTGCAGAGATAGCGTTCTCGACTAAGCAGTTGATTCCATTTTTCCTTCTCAGCAAAACCTGATGATCGTTTACAACAAGATGGACAAGCCGAAGCGCGCCTGCATCATGATGAAGGCCTTACGGCACCTGACCCTGGGCAATCCGTCTTGCAAGGCGCTCTTCCAGGAGGGACGCGCCCTGGCCGCTCTGGGCGAGTACGACTTGGCCCGCAACGCTTACCTGCAGGCGCAGGCCAAGCAGCCGGAGAACAAGGAGATCAGCGATGAGATTATCAGCATGAACAAGAGAATCAGCAAGTATGAGGAGGCCAGTCGCGATATATGGGCACGTGCCCTCTCGTTAAATAACTCAAAGTCAGACGTCCGCAAAACTCCTGCTCAGCTGGAGAAGGAGGCAAAGGAAAAGGATTTCAATGACAAAATGGAAGATTTGATTAGGCGGTTCAAGAACACTTCAAATCAACAAGTGAGCTTTTCACGTAAATCTTATTCGAACGCTCAGTTCGACACGACTTGCAAATTGGCCAAGAAACACAACCTGAAGCTAATTTTGTCTCCGATCCAAGAGGATGTTCTGACATTGTCTAAGCCGGATGTCAAGTTCGCTTGAGCTCCCAGTATTTCATAATTCATAGCTTATTCCAAAAAAGGAAACAAACCTTACCAAACATGAAGGTAATTAAGTTCCCAGTTCTAGAAGAGCAGTATCTTTAGTTATTTCGATATTAGCAACGTGAATATCGTAAGATCAGACTAATGTCAACGTTTTTTGTTATCTAGAGCAACGTAAACCTTAAGTTGTTACAAACTACAATAAAAGCAATGTACGGCAACTACATAATGCTCAGGTACTATTTAATTTACTTTCCATTGCTTTGCTCGAACTCCTTGGACAACTGGCGATGCAGGCACTCCAGGCACGCACATCCTTTGACATGTCCAAGTGTGGGCTCCACGATATGAACCTCCTGCAGCTCAAAGCTGTCGGAGTCGTAGCTCGTAAATGATTCCGATTTCACAAATTTGCAGCACACGCATATACAACCCAAAATGCCTAAGAAAATGAGAAAGTTAGAGGATTTGGGCTAAGAGCAACTCACATCCGCACTTAAGGAGACTATCCAAAGAATAAGCAGCAGGAGCGGACAGAAAAAACTCCTGGCCATAGGTAGTTCGCCCGCACCTAAGCTTGCTTTTCCATCATCAATGCCCAGGATGTTTTGAATAAATGTTTCCGCTTGGGATTTCGTATCTGCCATTTTCTCGAAGAAAGTTTTTTTATTCACTTAAACCAAAAGAAGTCCTGGTTGGACCAGTTTTTTGATCACCTCCAAACCTTTTTAGTTAAACGACTGTCTATGGCTAGCAGCTAGTTCCTAATTCAAAGCTTGGAATTGTTCAGTTTCGCAATAGATTAAAAAACAGTTGTGCCGCTCTGATGAATGTAAATGTGTTTTTACAAGATTGTAACTGCAATTCAAAAGAATTTTTCCACTGCACTGTACACTACATGAAAATGAATAGAATAATTCAATTTGTTTTGAGGGGACATATTTTATTTAATATTTATAAAGTGTTTAATTCACACAGACTCCATTTTTGACCACCGTGCACCATTTGTAGCCGTCGAGTCGTGTTGCACCAGATTTGTCCAGAAGGGCAGCCAGTAAGACTAAAATAATAGTTTTTTTCAGCATCATTTTAGCGTTTATATTGTTCATCAAGTGGATTGTTTTCATAAAATGAAGTTTCTGTTTGCCGTGTCTAAATATGCATGGAAAATGAATTGGAAACCCCATTTTCACCGCCTTTATTCCGTTTATAACACATTAAAAATTGTACAAAGTATAATCCAAACAGAAAATAGACTATTCAATAATTACTTTTTTCATCTTTTAAATAAAATTAAACGACAGAAAAGTTATCAAAAGGTTATTAGTTATAAAAAAAAATGTTCAGAGGTGGTTTTGAGCCCCGTCAGTTGGGATTTGTAGTCGCACGCTCTACGCTCTGCGCCACGCAGGGTGCGCGCCGCGGCTAAAAATGCCTCCACTTGAACCAGGCCAAACCGGTTCTGAACCAGTAAAAGATTCTCGCTTGAACTGAAATTTAGACAGCGCGTATGAAAGAGCGTCCATGGCACTCTGCGTTGAGAGTCGCGCCCTTTCAGGCGAGAGCACGGTCATCGAATCTACTCGTAGAATAGAAAGTAGGAAATGCCCCTCTATTTGGCCGGATTAATGTATTTGTAGTTAATTCCGATTATGCATGAGGAGAAGGCAGAGTGAGGAATGGTGGGGATTAGCCTTCGGTGCTCGAATCGGTTATAAATCCGCGAGATAACTATCATCCTTGTTTCCCTCCACACCTTTTTTGTGAAATGAAATACGAGAAAACGGACTGTTAAAACCCATAAATATTTATTCATGAATATTGTTTTCCTGGCTTAATGTTACATTTTACCATACTTGTTATGATTACTCGTTTAGTTATTGGCATCTGTGGAATACTCGTACGTGTCATATTTGCTTACACTTTTAATTTGATATAACATATATTTTTTGATTACCAGAACAGCAAAATGTTATACATCTATTTTAGTAAGATATTGTGTGTGTGTAGTTAGCCCACGGATTGTGTTTTTTCGAATCGGCGCAGGCTGTTACTTTTGATTTTCTGTGCAGGCATTCAACTCCGCCTCAACATAACATTTCTGATTACATAACCCTGCTCGCTTTTGATTTTGAATAACAGAACTTTTGAAAAATAATGTGAATGCTTCTTTATCTTTCTGACTTTATCTACTCTTAACTATGTAATCGCTTAAAATGCATACATCGAATATTATTATTGTTGATCATGTATGTAACTGGTGGGTTTTCGGGTTGATGGGTCTTATTTCGGTTGCATTCGGTTTTCAGGGATATGAGTTGCAATTTGATTACTTGCCTAGCTCTTCGGGTTTTATTTTAAAACACGATTACTTAATCCGTTGACATCTCAAAGTTTCATATAAAATTTGAAGCTCCTCTGTTCAATGTTTAAAGTAAACTCCGCTTACTTCACTACGTCATGTGCCGATTGGGTAATTTGTTTTACTTTAAAACTATAAATACCTTGTCTGAATTGACAGTTTGTGTTTCTGTGTATTCACTTGCGACCTAAGTTAAGTTTGAGCAAATTGCGGCATTACATGTGCTAATACATATTTATCGTTATATCTTTCGAACAGCCGGTACATAATTTCTTAACTACATATACATATTTACTTGATAATTCCGCTTAGGCTACGTTTCGGTTTTCATTTTACAGGTACACATCCAGTTCAACTAACAAACATGCAACATCGATGGCTTATTTCCATACGCCACATAAGTTCACTCGGCAAATTAGTCGCCTTGAAACAGAGAAACTTGCATAAATAATTTAGCTCACTTGATTGTTTTAAATAATACTAAAATTCCAGGCGACTAACTTGCTGCATGCAAATATGGGGTCATATGACTTTATACGAATTTAGTTTCTAGGGTATCTAGGTACATATGTATGTAGGCAGGTGTCACAGCTACTGCGCTAAACAAACAACAACAACGAACTCAAGTTACAACAATTTCAATTCGCGTTTAAATATATATTCCTGTTTCCAATGTTTTCCTTACGCCTAAGTATGTTTGACACAAATTGAAAATTACTTCGAGCCGGAGCAAATAATTTATCACACATTTTCAGGGACTGAATTAAGTTGGGTTCTCAATCGAGCGAATGCCTCTAAACTTGCAATAATGTAATATCAAAATAGGGCGAGAAGCAAAGCACACTTTCTTCAGATTGGATCGTCTGAGTATCTGGTGCTTAAATATCCCAACTAGCTACAGGTACAAACACATACAAATGTCTACGAGTATTATATTTGTTCTATTCTTGTATATTTTAATATATTTATATAATTATTTCAACATGAATACACAACAATGGTTATATAAATTCTAGAAATGTACGCGTAATTATTGTTTTTCCGTTTTCTGTGAGCATTTTCCGTATTTGGCCTAGTTCCGCCTACTCCACGCACATAAAACACTTCTAAATATTCGCCTTAACTATACAAATGCACACAAATAGGGATTTGATGCAACTTGATTAACATTTAGGTACATGAGTCTCTCGTTAGCACAGAAAACATGGAGTACAGTGAGCACACAGATACATTTACATTTACATTAACATTCACATTTACAGATTAGGGATCTCGCCTTCCGGGTGATGTATTCTGCTCTATAAACAAATGCGCGCACTTTTGAAACGGAAAAATACCTCCGCCCGCCCAAGTTCCGCCCTCCAAAGTAGTCTTAAGAATATTCGCAGTAAAAAACCAATCAAACGATCTCTCACTTGTGTAAATTGATTAGTGGTAACCTTTGTATATTTGTATATAAATTTATATATTTTAAAACTCAACGATTTCCATTGCACTTTCAACATTGCTCTCGAATTAATTGGCGCCCAACGGGGGGCATCCAGGGATATACACACGGAACTAAACAAACATACACCAGGACTCCTGACCTAAAGCCTACGTTAACTTGTTCGGTTCGGTTAATACAATCGAGTCTTTCCGCCACCATCGATCTGAAATTAGGTACTAAGGAACAGCTATCCCCTCGTGATGACTGATAAATAGGTACTTTCGCATAGGAAACATGAAGGTTCGATCCTCCCTCGTCGCGCTCTGCCCATCCGGATGAGGTGTCTATAAAATATTCGACTGTAGCTTGTGTCCGTTTGCATAATCGCCTAGTTAAACTCTTTACATGTACAGTTAAGTGGGTTGCTTAGCTCATAGATACACACATACACGTTTATATATATATACTTATAAAAATAGTTTTCGATATTGGGAACAACAACGTATGCGTTCGACTCCTTTCCTTTTCCTAGGCCTCGGCCTACAGATCCTACCTGTTACGCTCTGGCTATTACTTCTTAGTTCCTGCTCCGGATGCATTGCCTTTCGTCTTGGCCTGGCTGCCCAATGTTGCAGCTGTCGACGTGGCCGCCTTCTTGCTGCTACTGCTGCTGCCCGCTGCAGTCGCTGTTGCAGCAGATGCCGCTGCACCCTTCGCTGCAGTTGCTCCTGGCTTGGCCACCACAGCTTTTGTGGGGCTGGTGGAGCCGGCCTTGATGGGCTTCACAGCCGACTTTGTGGGGCTGGTTTCGTTCGCCTGTGTCCTGCCGGCTTTCGCGGACTTGGCCGACATGTTGCTGCTGGCGGCACCCTTTGCAGGCGGTGGAGTATCCGTGCTCCGGCTGCTGGGCACTTCGCCCGATGTAGCCGCCTTGCCACTTCCCGCTGCAGGGGCAATCGGCTTCTGATTCAAGGCAGTTTTCGTAGGCGTTGGGGTTGCAGTAGTCACTTGCGACTTTTGTGCTGCTGCTGCTGTCGCTTTTTGGTTAACTGCTGGCTGTGCAGTTGATGTGGCTCCTCCACTCGGCGTGACCTTTCCGTTCGTCACACCACCACTTACGACTGCAGCTGGAGCATCCGACTTGAAAGTGGATAATGCGGCCGTTGGCTTGCTGCCAGCGTTTGTATTTGTCTTCGCCACCGATGCTGATGTGGACTTGCCTGGCGGCGCAGCAGCAACAAGTGCCGATGGAGCGGCAACTGGTGTGTTCTTTGCGGCCTGTGCTGCACTAACCGCAGCTGATGGTGGTGTTGCCGTAGCTTTGAGTGGAGCGGCTGCTTTTGAGGCTGCAGCAGGCACTGTTGCTCCCGACGAGACAGTGACCACTGTTGCAGTTGCAACACCAGGTGCTGTTGATGCTTTTGTGCCGCCTGGAGCAGCAGCAACAGTGGCCGATATTGTGGTCTTAAGTGGAGCTGTTTTATCCGTTTGCGACACTTTAACCGAGGCAGCCACATTCAAAGCCATTGCTGCTGCAGGCGTTTTGCCAGCGGCGACTGTTGCTGTTGCAGCTGCAACACTGGCTGCTTTGTTGCCACCAGCATTAGGAGCTGCAGCAGCACCTGATGATATTGTCGTTTTAAGTGTGGCTTTGCCAGCAGCCACGGTGGCTTTGCCATTTGCCGCAGCAGCAACTGTTGTTCCTGTGGCAGCCACACCCACTAAAGTGGTGGGTGCAACACCAGCTGCAGGCGGTGATTTGGTGGCAGCAGCGACAGTTGCTGCTGTCGTGATGTTGCTGCTGGCCAGCGGAGCTGCAGCTTTTGTGGCTCCTGTGGCCAAATTGACTTTGGTTGACTTCTTCTCCCCGCCGCCCGCGAAAGTGGACATGGTGGTGCACTCACGTCCGCTGCTCTGCGTTCCGGCGGCCAGGACCTTTGTGTTCGCCGACTTGTTGTCCTTTTCGGCGGGTATAAGGGGCTGCTTGCTGGGGCTGATCTCGGTGGTTGGCGACTTGTGGGTGCCGTTCTTGGCATTCGTCTGCAGGTTGCCGCTGCTGCCCTGCTTGCCCACGGATTTCGGAGCACCTGGCCGCTTGCCCACAGTCGCCAGGGGCAGGCACTCGACATCCACGTCCACGTCCAGGGTCAGTTGCCTGTCCTTCTTGTTCGCCGCCTGCTTGGGCGAGGCCTCCTCCTCGATTAGGATCTTGGTGTTGGTCACGCCGTCGTAGTTCTGGCTCTGGTACCGCTCGGCGTGCAGGTTGACGCAGGGTCTGCCCGCTGGTCCCCACTCGGCGGTGGGCTGCAGCAGGTGCTTGATGCGGTCCCTGAAGCTGAGGCTCTTGGGCGCCCGCCAGATCTCCTGGAAGGCCACCAGGAAGATGACCAGCACGGGCAGCAGTCCGACGATCCAGCCCACTGCATCTGCCCACATGGGGTAGACATAGTGGCCATACTTGGCCGGCTTGTACTCCACCCAGTTGAAAAACAAAATGAACTGGGAGAAATATAGTAGATGAGGGATACATCATCAGCAGTAATCAGAAAGATGAACTCACCAAGAGAGTGGCTGGCGTGATGTAGCGCCACATGATGCCCCAGAAGAAGTTCCAGAACCAGGATCGCTTGCCAATCATGCCCTGGATGTCGTTGAGGAACCGCTGGGATCCATAGATCCAGGCAATTAGGATGCACTCCGAGATGGCAATCAGCAGCACGGACCAGTTGGCAGCGTATTTGTCCATCAGCTGCAGCCAGTACATGCCGCTCTAGAGGATTAGTAGTAAAGTAAAGTCATACACTTTGATTAGCACTCAAAGATACCCACATTGGTGGTGAAGCCCAGACCGCCGATGTAGCCGAAAATGGCCACCGACAGGACCACCCAGATCTTGTACTGCCTCAGGTTGGGGAACCTGTCCAGAATCGCCGTCGTCACCGTCTCCATCAGAGCGAACTGGGAGTCCAGTCCCAGGGTCAGCAGCATCACGAAGAACAGAACGGCCCAAACGGGCGAGACGGGCAGTCGGGTGACCACCTCCGGATAGACAATGAAGGCCAGACCCGCGCCCTGGTCGACCACCTTCTCCACATCGACGTTCAGCTCGTGGGCCAGGAAGCCAATGATGGAGAAGATCACCAGGCCGGCGAAGAAGGAGGTGGCTATGTTGCAGAAGGCCACGATCAGCGAGTCCCTTGAATTGGATTTGGTGTTTAGTTCGAAAGTTCCACAATTTGTAGCCAAGGTGGTACTCATCTGCTAAGCCCATCGGAATACTATGAAACTTACTTGTAGCAGTTGTTGGAGAACTTGTTGTAGGACGAGAGCGTGATTAATCCGCCCCAGGCCGGGCTCAGTGCGAAGAATATCTGGACCGCCGCATCGCCCCAGACCTAGTGGATGAGTGGGAGGATAAAGGACGTGGCCATGGAGCGGTGGGTTGCCGCGTTCACCACCTACCTGGGCGTTGGCCAGCTGCTTCCAGTCGGGCGTCAGGTAGAATAGAATGCCCGTGCTCGCGCCCGGCAGCGTGACTCCCCGGACGAAGAGTATCACCAGGACGACGTAGGGGAAGAGGGCCGTGAAGTAGACCACCTTGCCGGAGGACTGGACGCCCTTGCACAGGCACAGGAACACTATCGTCCACGCCAGGAAGAGGCAGGCGGCCAGTGACAGCTTAATGCTGCCCGTCTCCTCGATGCCCTTGGACAGACCGAGCACAAAGTTGCTGCCGGAGCCAAGTGCGAGTGGCAAGTGAAAGAGACCAAATGGAAGAGAAAGCCAAGTTGAAGTCAATTAACACAGAATTTGAACCAATGTTAGTAATGAAAATAGGTAGTGTATGAAATCATGCATGAAATAGCAAATGATAATTGTGCGAATCCATGTGATAACCCACTTGAAGTACTCCTCGGCTGGTGGACGCTTCAGGGCGCCGAGCGCCAGGGCGGTGATGTTGTTCTCCGCCGCGGAGGTGGCGTTGTGGCAGGTGCGGAGGTAGTAGGTGCCATTGGTGGCCTCGCACTGGTCCGCCTGTGCGTACGAGAAGCAATCTGCAAGAGACTTTGGCTGTCAGCAAGTTGGATCTCCCCCTTCCCTTTCCATTCCCTTCCCATTTCCATTTCCCCCTCAATTATGCAAACAGCGCTTTAATATTTATGAACTATTTGCCGGGTTGTGCAACCCAGTCTGGGAACATAATTAAAAGGACAAAGTAGCAAATCAGAGGAGGGCACAAAACGTGCAGCCCCGCAAACAAAAAAGGGTCTGGGCATGTCAGAGTCCTTTGGCGGAAAAGGGTTGCCCAGAAAGGATCTGGCAACTGGCAAATTTGACTGCCTGGCGGGGGTGAAAGGTCAATAGCAGAGCAATCTGTCTTTCGCCTGCCTTTTTTTTTGACAGTACATAAAGTCCATCCGATTTGATCCGCCCAATGAGACTTTAACTTTAACTAGGCACTAGACAGCTGCTTGGAAAAACCCACTTCCTCACCCACAACACTCGCTTTTCCCGCGCAACCACAAATTGTATTTACCTGTCAGCCCCACAGAAGTCAGAAACTTCGAGTTCTGGTTATGACATTTGACTTATGTGTGCCAAAAGCGAAAGTGTCGCCGTCGAAGTTTTCCACCCAAATGGCCGCAAAATGGCTGGCTGACAGTTGATTTCCACTCGCAGGGAGGGATGAGTTGCAGGACATTAAGGCTGGCAGTGGCTAATTGCGAACTAAATTCGTTTGCCAACTGAAATGGGTATTCAAATCGATTTATCGAGCAGCAGCCAACAACCCCCACCTCCCCCATTCCCACGCCCAATCAGCTCCTGTCAATAAACATTACTCATACGCCCCGTTGGCGCATCGAATTAAACCGTCGCTAGACTCAAGTTTAAATTCCGAGCAACCCCACATTCATCAGCTTCATTTTGCGACGGGGAAATAAATTCGAGAACAATTTCGTGTGGCTGGCGGTTGATGGTTTTGTGAAAAACTTCAAAGTGTTTACACGCCGTTTAATTTGCCTGTCTGCCTCTGTTTGCATTGCAATTAATTTGATTACACAAACGCACACACACGCGAGTTGTGCGAAATAAATTCTATTTGAAAGAGGAACGAGGAACGGAGAACGAGGACCAACCAACCAATTCGCATATAAATAAATCCTGGGCGCAGTTTGTGTATCCCGCTTGCAAAAGGATACAGACTTTCTTACTCAACTTGAGCGCAGAAAATTGGCCTTAAAGTTTAGGGCTTTGAGTTTGGAGAGTCAAATAAAGGGATTTTTAGTGGCCAGATCATTTACCTTATTAGGCACTTCGAAATGCTGGCCAAATATTTACTGGAAAAAACATAAGCACACAAGTAAGTGGAGAGCCAAACAGAGTGCGACATTCGATCCGTGGACAAACAGAGTCAAACACATTTTAATCGTGACACTAAAAGTAAACATTTGTCATCTAAAACAGACGACGGAGGACAAAGGCGAACGAGGTCAGGATGCTGGCAGCAGGAGCACATCGGGCGGCGCATCGAGAAGTGTCAATAAATAAAATCCTTAAGAAATTGCTTGTCTGCCGGGGCAGGTCCTTCCTCTCCGCCCGCCACCCCTGCTCCCTGCTCCCGCCTCCCCCCTCCCCATGCAGCATACACATACAATACTTTCTCGTCGTGGGATCCCTGGGAGCTTAGGGAAAAGCCCGGCCCAAGGTTGAGTTTCCCACTGCCAGCGATTGAGTGTCAAAAACAGTTAAGACATAATTGTTTGTCATTTTAACAATTTCAAGCTGCCGTGTTCGCTCCCCCGAAGGTGAAATGCTCTGCGCCGAGGGACGCTGCTCAATATCCAGGACCCTCAATAGCATCCATTATCGATTTCTGGGCCAGCACAAAAAGAAAAAATATGGAAATGGCAGCCAACCTCCGTCTGAATTCGAAGCAGGTGGATTACTTGCCTTCGTCTGGATTTCTAGTAGGAATACTAGAATTTGCTACATAACCTTATTCATAAATCATGCTATCCTATAGCAGATTCTTGAATTTATATAACTCTTCCTTGTTAATCAAAACAATTAGGAAAGTTTCCAGCCATTCACTGGGTTTTCCCACTTCTTCACAAAATCAACCATTTATGACATGCTGGAAATGTAAATTTTGTTGAATGCCCGACAAATAGGCTCATCCCTTCTGACCTACATAGGAAACTTGCCACGCTCTTCCGGGGCAGCATGACGAATCCCCCGCCGCCCAGCTCCCAGCTCCAGAATCTGGAATCCAGAATCCGGAAGAGTCGGCGTTCAATGGTCGTTAAAGATTTATGTGTTTCGCGTGGCGGAACGTTTTAAAGTGTCCGTGTCCGTGTCTCTGTTTCTGGCCCAGGAAGTCACCAGCAGACAGGGGAATTCACTAGGAAACGCCTTCGCCACACAGACGCACACTTATAGAATCCTCACACACACTCACACACACACAGAGGCAGCTCTCACCTTGCAATGTCAAGCGAGGCACAAAAACAATTGCCTACTTCAGGGCGCCTAGGAATCCTTCATGCGTCTTGTTTATTATTATAATTCGGGGCGAAAGTTTGTTCATACTTTCTATTTGCTTGCGTGTGCGTGAAGGGCGGGATTGTGGAGGCATCCACAGTTGTGGGGGCGGGGCACAATGAATGATGTACTTTTGATCCCCCGGCATTATGCTAGGCTGGCCTCCACTATTCGGATATTTCGGAAGCGAACTTATCGAGTTTTTATTTTACATTTCAGCCCTGACTTGCGAGTTTCCTTGAAAGTTTCCCTGGGATTGTGTGTGTTTATCTTTGCTGCGTCGTCCCGAATCAATTGTCTCCGGGCTCCGCTGGTTACACAACCATTTTCCCCAATTTCCCCGCCGCCTCCGCCCCCGTCTCCGATTTCTATTTCCCTGGCCATGTGTTTTGCCAACCGAGCCACGTGCCGCCGATGGACACAAACAAAAACAAATGCGGAGCCGAGCGGAATAAAATTCCACTTTTGACAGCCTGCAATTTGCCTAATTTATTACCCGAGGAACGTAACAAAAGATGGGAATCTGACATCCGCTCTTATCCTCATCCTCCACCGTTCCGCCCCCTTTCCCCCGCCGAGTGTTTTGGCCTATTAATTAATTGGAGCCATCGCACTAGGTGCTCCCCAGGGGACAAACTCACACTTTGTGCTCCAGGCGGGCTCGCATTTCTGCCACGGAAGCACCGGCGCAAACGAGGCGAACATGTAGAAGATGGTCCAGGCGATGATCAGGTTGTAGTAGAGCATCACTATGGCCGACACCAGGATCATGCCGGTTCCCAGTCCCCGGAAGAGCGGGCAGAACCGGCGGTAGACGGCCACGGGACCCAGGGCGGCGTACTGGCCAAATGAGAGCTCCATGAACATCAGCGGCAGTCCGGCGATGACCAGCATTATGGTGAAGGGGATGAGGAAGGCTCCTGCAAAGGGAAATCATATATCATTTAGAGAGGATATGGAATAAAGTGAACGTGCGTAAGAGTATGCAGTAATAAACATTTAGTGATATATAGATGGATAGATGGAACCAACCTCCTCCGTTGTTGTAGCACAGGTAGGGAAACCGCCACACGTTGCCCAGGCCCACTGAGTATCCGAGCAGCGAGAGCAGAAAGTCAAAGCGACCCGTCCAGGTGCCACGTTCGTGCTCGGACTCCCCAGCTCCGCCGGCTCCTGGCCCAGTGGCGTCCAGCTGGATGAGCGCCGTTCCGGAGGCACAGCCACTGATCGCCGTAGAGGGGCAGACCACGCCTCCTCCGCCGCCGCCGCCGCCTCCGGCACTTCCGGACTTGCTGCTCTGCCCCATTTAGGTGGCAGTTCTGATCCTCCTCCAGCTGTGGAAAATGCAAATATTTGAATCTATTAGTTCGCTTTCACAGGTGACAACCAGCTGGCCAACTGCCAACTTTCACAGCTGGCCAAGAGCGCCTGCTGATGGATTCAATTGGCCTCGATGCAGGCCAAATGAATGCAATTAGGAAAGGTCACCTGACAGGGGCTTCATTCACCTTAGATTAAGCTAGGTGGCTCATATTCATTGCCCACACAAAATTGAACTAATATGTTATTAATTTAAATACAGAAAAGAGTGAAAGCAATTTGTAGTTTTTAAACTTATAAAATAAACCGAGCAGAAAGTTTCTGAATTAGCTGTGAAGTGCAAATACTTTAATTTAATTATCGAAGCCGGAAGCTACGAGTTCAATAATAAATATTGTGCTATATTGCAAATTGGTTTATTCTCTTGGCGTTCATTTGTGAAATAAGTTCGTTACTTAATGAATTTTCCTAAGCAAATCATTGCTTTGGCTTTAAGCTGTTTTCCTCTTTTTTAAGTAGAATCTTGGCATTAATATTATTATTAAATTAGAGAAAGGCCAAACCCAACCAACTTAAACTGAATGCAAGTTCAATGGATTTGCTATCCGCAGGCGCATTTCGCAATTTCCGTTTCGTTAATTAAATACGCAGAAGACGGGGCTCCAGTGCTGTTTTTCCATTCCAGAAGGTGGCAACTTTTGTGCGCCGAGGATAAATGAGTACTCAAGAAAATGACGCGCCGTCAATGGCACTTGATCCTGTCCGCACTCACACTAGCGCACACACACTCACACTAACACACACACACACACTTTATATGGCACATAGTGGCACACTTTCTGTTTCTGTAGTGGCCGTAACATGGTGCCATGGGATGTGTGATGAGAAGTGGACGGATTTTCCGGCTTTTCCGCACTGCCGGCCGAGAGTTTTTTGCCTGGTCACGTTTCGGTGGCATTTCCTTGGCAGCGATCAAATGAGATGAGTTGAGATGAGATGGTTGTTGTTTTTTATGCCAATTTGTTGACAGCCTCGTAATTAGCCAGTCAAATGTGCATTTGGCCAAGTGAGTGTGCCAACGAGCCAATGGGGCTGTTAATGCGCCAACGATGATCTCAGTTCGCAGGGGAGCAGGGAAAAGGGGGAAAATGAGGGAAAACCACAATGCCAATTCGCAGCGCCATTTTCCAGCAAGGTTGCTTTGCTCCTGGCCTGGTTTTCCCCATTGCCATTCAGCTTTTTTGCGGTCCAGCATTCCGGCTGCAACAATTTCAGCCCGCTCCGCAATGCCAGTGGCATTTGCTTAGCAAATAGTTCCTAATGATTCCCGGCCCGAGAAGAATGCGATTCAGTGGCGACGCACAGGGAGAAACCGGAAAAAACTACAAAAAACTACGGCGAAACAAACGATCAAACAAACAAACAGACGGGCGGCAGTCCAACTGCAGTACAAATAAACATTTAGCTTTGTGCGAACTTTTGTGGAAATGCTCCAAATGGTCGAAACACAATCGCCTGACAATGAAAATCGAGAGGCGGCAGGCGGAAGCGCCAAAGTTTCCATGGGAAAGCGTGAAAAGTGCCGGCAAACTTTTCCTTCCCATCGGTCAGGTGAAAACGAGAGCGGTTTAGCGTTCACGGAAAACTAGAAATGTATGGTACATATATAGTATATAGGATACAGATAACAAAATAAATAAAAATATACAATTTTATATAAGAGGTATATATAAAGTAAAATCCAATGGGAGTACGAGGAAAGTTGCAATTTAGAAGGTCATATTTTAAGCACTATAATTATTAGGTTCCTCTTTTTTTCTCAGTGTACCGAAATCTGCGCAAACAGTTGGCATTTCGGTTGAGCAAACAAATGGGCTGGGTAGTTTGCCAACTGAAAAGCAAACTTTGACCAACTTACTGCCCAAATTTATGTACGAGTCCTGATTGAAGTAACAATTTTTCACGTTTGAATTCCCAGTTGAATTCATTTGGTCAAAAGCTTCATTTTACAGTGTATATCCACTTTTCACTGGAGTTGCTCCGTCCTTCCTTATATGGAAATGTAGCTCAATTAAACAAAAGACCAGCAGTGCACTTTTGTTAATTATTAAATAATGCATATTTGTAATTGATAAAAATGAATTTAAATGAAATTTAAATGAAATTCTAGTTCCTGGAAGCTCTAAGCATTTTTTCTAGAAACTAATAATAGTGGCCACGTGTGCGAACAAATAAGTCTAATAAGAGAGTGTGTGTGTGTGTGGGGGTGGAAACTCCTCTTCCATTTTCCGCCCAACGTCCCCCCCCACACCGCTCTGCTCTCGCTCTTTTGCCTTGTTTGTGTTTGGTCAATTCGAGTGTGAAAATGTTTTCGAGCTTCTGCCGCCGCTTGTTTACGCTTGATGAGAACAAGGGGGGAGGGGGGAGGGTGTGGGTGGGTTGCATTGAGCGTCCTTGGGAATGTGCAGTGCAGCGAGGAGGGGAGTGGGGTGGCGAGGGGATGGGGAGCCAGCTTACATGGGCTGCATTATAGTTTTCCTGTTCGCTTTCTCTTCCTTTTTTTGCGAACAATCCGCCGACAGCGTTTTCCGCCTTTTGGCATTTCATAATTTTCCCTATTTTGACATTTTTATGCGAAAGTTAAATTTCCCCGCATATGGGCCTCTGGGCCCCAAGGCGAGACAAGGGACCTTCGGCATCCCCATCATCCCCATCATCCCCAACAGCCCCATCATCCCCATCGAGATCATCATCGCCCCACCAGTGGCATCTGTGCTCTCTGCTGTTGCACAAGTCACGGCAATTACGAAGGGCCAAACTCGGGCCATTTGAACTTGAACCCACGAAGGCTGCCCACAAGCGGCAAACAAAGCGAGCGGCGACCTTCGACCCTCACCACCCCACCCCCCAGTGAAAGTGGGTGGAAGGATAGGCGCAGGATATGCAAAGCAGCACTGCAGAAAACAAAGTACTTAGTTCATTGTCAAGCCATGAAATTGTTCATTGCACTCATGCATTGCATTGCTAAAAGATAGAGATACTTTCTATTCATAATTCAATTCAAATTGTTGCTTTCTTTTGTTAATTAATCTATAACTTTAAGATAGGCTAATCTGCCACTAGCTCCGCTGATTAGGACTTTTCACGAGCTGATTAACCAGCAGATAGCTAAATTTCTCCCGACAAACTTCACAGCCTTGAATAATTATGCAGTGCCAAGTGTCGTCCTCAAAAAGCGGATGCAAATGAATCCTGCGGAGGGAGCAGGGAGCAGGGAGGTGGAGCAGCTGATGCTGGCCTCTTTGCTCGCAGTTCAATGAGTTATTGGTGCTATTTCAAGTGCTCGACGGGCGCTATCGATTATTCAGTTTTGCAGGAGCTATAGCTATAGATATAGATATAGCTATACATGTGGATACATACTATAGTTGCATGAGGCCAAGCGCACGCACACAAATTTGTACCGATGCAACGAAGTTGCCCCTGCTTTCCCCAGCTTTCCCCGCACCCGGAAAATGCTAGAGGAAAACAGATTTTCACGTTCTATTGCACCGCCCGCTGCCCACCTTAGGATCCACCGTCCTGCGTCCTTCGTCCTTCGTCTTGGGTCCCCGGGGCTCCTGTAGCCGCATTAAATATTCATCTACTTCGTCATCGTCTGTCGTCTGTCGTCCTTCGTCCTGTCATCGTCCTGGTAATCGCAAATTCAGCGCTAAATCACAATCAAAATGCGCGTAAAGTGGCATTTCAAGTGATTCGCCTCCTTTTTTTTATGAATTCCAAATTGCAAATCATTTCGTTGATTAAATTGAAAATTGTTGAAGATGCGAAACACTTCGCAGTGCTATTTTGAAAACACGAATGCAGTTCTATGCAAACAACGATTTTGAATCGCCAATGAGAATAATTTCGTGTGATTAATGGGTATCAAATGAAATTGCTACCGCTTAGTATGGTACATGACAGGCGGCTTAATAATTTAGGCTACACAATTTCTCCATTAGCCTATTTTTAGGTTAATTGCCGCCGTATCGATTGACAACTAAACGCGTTTCGGGTTTTCAGTTGCCGTAAGGACATCGTGTGCAGCTCGCTATTAAATTTCGAATGGCAAAGTGGGAAAAATGCATACATGGGATGAATGCACAAGGACGAAGGACGAGGAGACAGCTGGCAGTTAAGTGAATTATGTCTGCAAATGATTTTTTCTTGTCACCCAGTAGTTTTCGCAGAATCCCCCTCGCACTTGCACCACATTCGCACCTTGGCGCGCATTTTCCTGCTTTCGAGTGCAGCCGTGAGTGTCGAGTGCGCGCCGCTTTGTTCCTCTGCCTTAAATTTGCAATTTAAATGTAATTTCTCAGGGCAAATGGGTTACTTTTATTTGGTTTATGACAAATGCACACCCACCACCCATTCAAAACGCGCAGATTTAATGCTTTCAGACAGCTGGGTGGCTGGTTGTGGTATGGGTTTGAACTCGTGTGAATACACTCGTTATTCACGAGCTTGATCACTTCCGCCGTTTCCCAGAAACCATATCTTCACAAGGTCACTCTCATCAGATGGAATAACAATTTCATTCTTATTTCGAAACCTGTGATTAAAACTACGTTTGCAATGATGAATGGCCCTGACTTTTCCAGCTATTGAATTTCTGAGTCTCCAGTGAAATGGATTTTCCAAAGTGTAGCATTTGCATTTTTCTCGGGTAAACAGCAAGCGAAATGGAATGGGATGGCTGTCCCAAGGAAGCTTTATGCCGATTAGCACTTGCTGAATTTTCATTTGCCCAGAAGTTTGCAAGTCGTTTGTGTTTGCTCCACGGCGATGTCGCCATCTGCGTGCAGCTGTTTTCCACGGTTTGTTTTTCCATTTTCGAGTGCTTTATTGTGCGCTGGGAAACGCTGGTGGAAAGCATTAACAAAATGTCTTTGGCGCCGGCCACTCGATGCACTTTTGCCATCCTGGCACTAACCATCCTGCCGAACCAATTTCATTGCCAGGTGGATAGGAATGGAAATGGGAGTGGGCATGGAAGTCGCCATTCCCTGCTGGCCGAGTCCCAGATGAGAATCTTTACGCTGACCCTACTGGGACTCTTCGTTCTGGTCCTCCTGGGCTTCGTGGGTGAGTTCATGTGCCTTCCATCTCCTCGATCAACTCGCCGAGCGGAGATTTCCGATTTCCTTTGGGCAGGATGTATCTGCTGCTTCTGCCGGATCTCGCGGGCTGTGGAATCGACTTCCGATGGCCTCGATGTCTACGCCCCGCGCACCCAGAGCATCGTGTGGCCCACTCTGCCCCTGCCGCAGGAGGCGGGCCGCGTCCTGGAGATGACCTTCCTGCACGCCCCCAGGGTGAACTGCCTGTGCCGCAACTGCTGCCTCGCCAGAAACTCGTTCTGCATCGAAAACTGTGGGGTCATCACACACTATGCCTAAGATTGATTCTTTTCTAGATCTAGATTCTAGACCAGTGGTTTATAGCAATGGAGCTGAAGTTTTGTTTATGCCACCAAGTTTTTTGATTTTGTTTGGGATTGAAATCCACTTGACATCTTTCTTCGGCAAAAGTGGCGATACAAATAAACAGCTTTCCGTTGATAAGTCTAACTGGAATCGAGGGCTTTCTGGTTAGTTCAGTTGCATTGGATCGATTGGCGCAGCACCATGAGCCCCTCCGTCCAGGTAAACATGGCCAGGTGGATCTTGCTGCTGGCCACCTCGGCTGCCTGCGCTCACCTGGCCAAAGCTGATGACAACTTTACGGGTAAGTGCACTTGGGCAGGCACCTGCGGCTCGTTTGATTTCTGTTTTCGCTATCTGTATCTGTGTATCTCTGTATCTTTGCATTCTGGGGAAGACTTTGACTTCGTTAATGTAACGCAGCTGCTGCAAATGTCTGATTTCGAGAACGAAAACAATACTGACGGAAATTCCGCGGAACACGACGTGGCCACGCCGACTGAAGGCCCCACTGTTGCTCCAACGGATGCAAATACCAGCACCAGTGGCCAACGTGAACCTCCATTCGAGGACCTGCGGCAGCATCGGCACTTTGGGCGCTTCATCTTCATGGTTCTGCTGCTGCACGTATCCGTGGTGGGAGTTGGTAAGTCAACTTGGTTCTGTGATATATTTTGTTCATATGGGGTTCCAACAGTATCACATCTGTGCAGAAACAATAGATTTGGTTGTTAAGTGATGGTATCTCTTTTCCCGACTAGGAATCACCATCTACAGCTGTGTGCACTGCAAATTGAGGAGCTTGAGGAGGCGTTCCAGGTTGGAGGCACAGCGACGGCTGCAGCTGAGCAACCTGCGCTCGGAGCACATTCCCAATTCGCGCGACTGCCCGTGCCACGGATGCATTTTGGCCAGAGAAATGCTGCAGGGATTGATCATGCACCAGTTCCACGAACTGGTCGAGTGCTGACGAGGAATGCAAGTGCAACTGGCGGACAAGAATTTGGCA
Source organism: Drosophila mauritiana (assembly GCF_004382145.1). Classification (NCBI taxonomy): domain Eukaryota; kingdom Metazoa; phylum Arthropoda; class Insecta; order Diptera; family Drosophilidae; genus Drosophila; species Drosophila mauritiana. The sequence continues at coordinate 22,124,152 of NC_046668.1, read as the reverse complement.
GGTGCATGTGAATGAGAGCATGGAGTATGGGCTACACTCGCCAACAAAGTTGTTACGAATTATGGGGCTTGGTTACTGGCTCTTATTAAATATAGATAGATCTTGATTTTACCTTTAAATGAGGTAACTTTCTCATAACTTTCAAGAGAGCGTCTGTGCAATCAGATTTGGATTCACATGTTGCAGAAGAGCCCGCTTTCCTCAAAGGGAGTCGTTCGCTTAAGCGGACACAAATGTCAATGTTAGCCACACACAACTAACACAATCGCCCTTCCACACCACCACACACACACACACACAGACATCCCCAGTGCTACTTACAGCCACATTCATGTATATTGGCAGTTGCATTGTCGGGGAAATGCAACAACAGCTGCCGCGCAGAGATAGTGAGTGGGAAAAGTGGGGAAAGGTGGGGGAAAGCTGTGCTGACATGCACAAGCAGTTTAACAGCTTTGTGCTGTAGGTCAAAGTTCGCGGAGTCTTCAATCGCCTCATATTTAGTTAAGCCCGCAGCTAGACAATGAGGCTTTCGTTTAAATGGTCCAATTACGCGTTGTGTATGACCCACATTTTCAGATAAATCCCTATTTACCTCGAGGAAATTGAATTTTGAAAATAATCTATTAAAATGACAGACTTGCTCTTCAAAGGCGGTCGCTGCTAATCCATTACCTTGTCAATTTGCCACTTAAGTCCTCAACAAGTTCTCCCCGGTCGAGTAGTCAGCGGATCCGACGCATTGCGTATACGCCAGGATGGCCCAGTCACAACAAACAGCCAAATCCCGCCATCCATCAGGATGTGGCTTTAAGTCTAATGCACTGGATACCACGATGTCACCGATCACTTTTCAGCCAGGTCGCTGATGCTTTCATTGTTATTTGATTGCGATTCAAATGTACACACAAAAGGGAAAGCGCTGCGAGCCCAGCGAATAAAATAACAAATGGCAAGGGAAAAAGGACAAAAAAGCCGAAAAACTGGAAAACCTGAACTTGAGCCCTGGCAAACACGCACAAAACACGGACAGGCCAATGCCAAAAGCCCGAACGCGAAGGAAACAACGCACGTTCATGCCGAACAGGAAGGAAGCCACAAGGCACACAGGAAAAGGAACAAAAAGCGACAGCAGGGGGAGGGGCGCCAGGAGCGGGGGGCGGAAGGACCCTGGCAGAGGAGGAAAAGCCCGCTCCAAGGGCAAGGATGCTGAGGTAGCAGCCACAGCAATCACTATAACAAAAGGCACGGCAATCACAGGGCAGTTCCATTAAAAGTATTTAGGGTTCACGGCACGAAACTATTGATGCGATTAAGTGGAATTCGGGTATAAATACTGAGAACTAAAGTAAGTTATAATGGGATTTTCCAAAAAAGTACATAGTATTTTCATAAATTAAACATATTCATAAAAGGGAATCTCTGATGTGTGTATATGGTTAGTTAGTATAAGGTCAGGATAGGATATATTTATCCAACATTTAGAGAATCCTTGTCAGATAAATTCCCCATGTCCCACTTCTCGAGGTCCGACTGTACGACAATAAGAAGAACTCGACTTAGACATTCCAATAACAATGCCTCACAAGAGCTAAGAAAATGCCCACCAAGTGGAAGGAGGGGCGCAAAAACTTGGGCAGCAGGAGCAAAAGGATAGCAAAAGTAGTAAAAAGTTATCGGGACTCGGGATGAAGGTGCCGCCGGGAGCAGAAGTCCGGGGCACAAGAGGAGCCGCAGCGGGTGGAGGCTGGAATTAATTTTGCGTTCATCCACGCTTGGCTGCTTGGCTGTTTGGCTGGAGCGGAAGGGACGCGGCTGGAGGCAGCACTCCTGGCCAACTTGCGGCAAATATTTGCCCAGCCGAAGTATCCATTCGGCCCGGAATTGGATGCACCTGCTGCCCAGCCAAGCGGTTGCATACGGAAGCGGCGGGAGGGGGGCGCCTGGCATGTACATGCAAATTTATTGGACACGACTCTGAGATAATGCAAATTACGCTTCCAATCAGGTTTCAATTTCAGCTCACTGCCGCACTGAATTCGCCGTAACAAACCAGATATTACAGGCCATGCAGGATGCAGGATTCAACTGATGCATAGGTGAGATGCACTTCAAGCTCGAATCCTTGAATGAGCGGGGCAGCAGGCGAATGAATGATTGTTATATTACCTGACCTCCGCTAAATTCGTTGGGTATTTTCTTTGCTCTTATCAGGGGTTTTTGCTGAGCTGCACTCTTAATTACTCGAAACTTTGCTCGACTGTTGTCTTAAGTCGAGTTGAGTCCTGGTTTAAACGTTAAGTCCGGCCAAACTTTCGCCTTAGCCCAAGGCTTCACTTTCACTCGCAGTTGCCCCGAAAAGTGTGCTACGAAAATGTTGCAGTTGCAGCGAGTTTTCATGGCCACTGCCACAGCGAGTCCGGTGACCAGCTGCTGGCTGTGGCAGTAGCAGGTGGCAGGTGGCAGGTGACAGAGTATCGGGATGGGCTGTAATCAGACTGCATTAACGCCGAATTAGCCGCACAATGCAGTTATCCTGGGCGCAGGACGTGGCTGCAACGGAACGCCGTCTAATTGGGCCTGTCAACGGACGCGTCCTGCGGGAGCGACCTTGGCGCGGGCTAGGGCTTTAATTGTTTTAAATATTTACTGGCAGGACTCGAAGGACACTCCCAGCAATACACACACGCACAGCTCGCACAATCGCACACAAATACATGGCATACACGCGGGACTTACACAATTAAGAGTTCGCTACAGGGTTTTCCCCTTCGTCAGCACTTCTCTTCACTTTTCAGCACTTTTTGCGAGGATCTTTTTCGGCAGGAACGGCAACGTTAGCGAATGGCACTAGCTATCTTGGTGGCTGCTCTTTTCGGACAGTTTCTGTGGGCTTGTTGTTGTTTCGCCTGCTCCCGTGGGTGGATCGAAAATTACGGACACGTGGAGCGTCCAATTTGGCGGACAATTCGAAAGCAACTGAAAGTGAAACGGAAGCAGCAGCAGCAGCAGGAGATTTCCCGCTGAAAGGCGGAGGCGAGAAAAGTGAAAAGTGGAAAGCGAGAGCGAGCGCTTTTCGCTTCGGGAGCGTGGAAAGCTCCGCCGCCGCAGCTTTTCCACCCACGCTCGCTTGCTATAAATGTTTATGGCAGCCGTTGGGCTCTGCTTTTGATTTGCAATTTGATTTACGGCCCAATGGAATGGAATGGGAAATCGGGATACTGGCGAAAAAGGGGCAGTGGGAGTGGTAATGCCATTGGGGTCACTGGGCAAAAAGTCGGCTCACAAGCGATCGAAAATCAAGTATACGCCTAGGGGTACATCTGCTTATCTGGTTATTGGATAAATGCGACAGATGCGAAATTGTTTAAATGTAAGTAAATTCTACGAATTTTTCGCAGTGATTCTTTTGTTGGGCTGTGTAGTGAATATGTGTCCTTGAACAATAACTCACTTAATTATGCATTTGCATCTGGCTCTGTGTGTGTGGGAGTGCTGTCCGGTGTTCAGGCGCCGAACAATGGGCGATTGGGCGATAAAAGTGCGAACTAAAATGCAGCTGAGGGGCTGACAAAATTCTAACTTGCTTAGTGAAACGTTAGAGCTTAAAAATTATGGTTGGCCGCCCGCCCACTTTGCGAGCATCCCGCGCCAGCGGTCGATAGTTTGGCCCACCGAAGGGGGATAAATCCAATAGAGACACACATCGAACAGTTGGCCAGGCGACCTTCAGGAGGAAAAGCTGCCCCGACCTAGACACTGAAACACTGAAACACTGGTGCATTGGAGCATTGGGGCCGAGAGAAATATCGTGAAAACAGAGAGAGCGCTCAGGGTGATACATTTATTTACGCAAGTGTTCGAGCTTAGCGAACGGAAACGGAAGTGGGAGTGGAAATGGAAGTGAAAGCGGAGAGTGTGAGTGGGAGTGGGAGGGGGTGGCTTGGGAGATAGCACCGAGCAACGTAAGCCGCTTACAAAAGCTCCCACATAAAAAAGAGGGAATAACAAAGTTTTAAACAGTCGCATGGCGGATAGTTTCCACGCAATTTTCGCATCCTTTCCGCACCACACAGCTCTTATCCCCATCAGAGTTTTTTCTAGTGGTACATACTTATATATATCATCTGTAATTTCCCCGCTCCGCTTATCCTGTGCGCAATTCGCATTTCCCCGAATTTCCGCCAGGTTGTGAGCACCATTTGTGCCACCATTTGTTGATGCATCCCCACCGTTCTTCTTGTTGGGCCAGGTTATGAATGAAAAGCTTTGTCAATTCAGCTTTCCTCGGACCCTCGGGTCATTTTCACAACGGCTTTCGCTTTCACAGCTCTCTTTTGTTGCTCTTTTCGATTCAGAACGAAGGGTATTAGCCAGGGGACACGAAGGGGTGGTTGTATTTGTTTTTTTTAAACAAGCAAGCCAAACAAAATAAACAGCGAGTAATGAGTGGCTATTTTTACACATAAAAAACGTGTCTTAAAGGCTTACAATTCGTTTTAAGGATCGAGATAGATAGATTCGTTGCACATTGCATTTTGATTTAGTTTTAGCTTTAGATTCACATGTATCTTTCAGATTCTAAATGCCCCGATTCTACAAATGTAGTCTACAGATCCTCACTGTGGTTCGAGTCTTGGCTAGTCGCGAAAGTAGACACACGTATTAGGCGAAAAAAGAGCAGAAAAACAAGAAAAAACATTTATTTTTTCAAATTGTATGCTTTAAAACAAAAAAAGGAAAATATGAAGAAGTTAAGGTTTTTTTCTTTTTTCAAAAATTTTAAACATTTCTTGAACGGATCGGTGCTGCGAAGCGCCGTTCCACAGGCCAGTGCTGCAAGTCGGCTGAGTCGTAGCGCGGTGAAATTCAAATAAATGCGAAATTACTTTGCTTTGCGTGTGTGCGTGTTGCGATCGCACCGTCAGCGTCGATCGCTGCTCATAAATAAAAAGCCGCAGCGGAGCCGCTTCGCCAGCCAGTGTGCGTTTTGGCATGAAATGAAACTGTCGCTGTTCCGCGTGACCCGCTTTTCTCGCAGTGTATCCCAGTGTTTTGCCGGAGATCGTTGAAACATCTATATGACCACGCGATCGAGTGCTTTGCTCAGCCAATTTATATGAGGCAGGCGATTTAATTCGCGACTACTTGGTTACATAAAGGGCAGCAGAGAGCGGAGGACTTGCATAAATTAATTCGGAAACAACTTGAACTACATTATAGCCGGCCAAAATGAGTGTCGAAAGGTAATGGATCAGATCAAAACAATGCCAGTTCGTGTATTTGTTGTGCTAAGCACTGACATCGGGTGTCCAGTCATCGCTGCTTTCTGCGGACTTACTGTCTGGTCAGCTAAAAATACCCCCTTCGAATACTTCGACTTTAAACCCCAGCCAGCGCAAACAAGTTTTCGGTTTCCTTCCGTCGGTCGGTCGGCTGTGTGCATTCATGTTGCTAGGGTCCGCATCATCGCAAAGGTTCTGAAGTGGCCCAGATGCGAGATTAGGACTACCTCTTTTTGCCCCTTCGATTGGTGCGGTTGGGTGCCAGCTAATTGTCGAGTTCCCAATAAAGATATAGTCGCATGAATCTTATCACTACATTACTAACTGCCAGCCAAAACCGTCTTCGTCGATGGGTCTTGTGGCCAAAGTGCCCGATGATCAACGAAATGCGTTCAGAGGAAAGGAAAGATTTCACTTACCTCGCCGAAGATAGTAAATAATATTAGTTTCGAATGTGGGAAAGGCTGATTAGATACGCGGGTATTTACCAGACGGAAAACACGTGTTGATTGAAAACAAAAGTACATTTTCCGGCTCAGCTCAGATGAAATTTATAGAGCCGATGTGCATTGTTTTGAAATGTGCACAGACTTTATGGCCACCTTATCACGATGATTTGAAGTATTTCTACGCCGATTAGCTCATCAATCAATGGCTAAATGACGTTTTACATTCAATATATATATTGAGTTTACATTCAATATATTGATTGATTCGAAATTACTCATCGTAATTGTCGTACTGATGAAATTTCACTTCTGGAACCCGCCTAATTGGATTGGTTAACCCCCCATTGATTGGTGATAAGCCCACCGCCTCGGTTTGAATTACTGCTAGCCGAGATTCCTCGGCTTTCGGCTCTGTGCCACCAAATATGTATATCTTATCTAGAACTTTGCCATCTGGCGTGCCAATTAAATTCAGTTTAGTTATTACGCATACGCCGCGTAGACCGGAACCACCATGCCAACCAGTGGTGGTGAAATGAATCCCCGATTGAGTGGCATGGCGCCACCAGCTGACTGGCACCACCCCTTCCGCCCCACGATCCCCCAAGATTGCCCCAATTAAGCCAAATCATTTGCGGGCTGCCCATTCGATTGGCCGCCCAATGATTGTCTTACTCGAGTTGTGTGCCGATGTGGTATAAATTATCTAATTTGTGGTGTCAACAGTGGGTGAGCGTTTCGGTTTGTAGAATCCGCCGAGTCGTGCAGGCGACTCTTCCAATTCACACATCGGCATATTGATGGACAAATATACTGACTTGGACATCAGTCACGCCGATTGAATGTGATTGGAAAGTTTGCCAGGCAGTTTAGGGATCACAATGGGCCCATTAAAGTCATGAGCTAGGATTCCCTTGAATCGGAAGGACTTTGCATTGGGAGTGGGTCCAAAAACCCGGTTGTTTTGGTACATTGAACCCCTGACATTATCTTCGGCACTTCCTTAATCAATCGCAGACGATTCTGCCGGCGATACAGCCGTGTTATATGGCTCAAGTCGACCGATTTGAAATGTTTTGGTTTTGCCAAAGTTCGCCTTACTTTATTTGCACATTCCCAGCACGGCTGGCAGACTTATGGAGCCTCCAATGCCACATGTGAGTTTTAGGTGCCCAAGGGGAAGTACTCCGCACTCCAGGCCTATTGATATCAAAATATTGTACTGAGTTGCACCATATTCATCACCCTTGATTGGACAAACTATGCCACAAAAATATGTATATCGACAAAAGAGGAAGAAAGTTTGATTCGGTTCATTAAACGTGACTCCGAATTGACCTTGGCGAGCGTTAAAAAAACACATTAACATTATTTAAGCAGTTGAAACACAAGCAAAACAAAGGCGTTCGGCAAAAGAGCGAGAGCGCGAAACGCTCAAAAATCGCCTTGTTTTTGTTTTTACCATGTTTTCTTATCGCGCAGCCAAAACAAACTCAAACTCAGCTGGTTTCTGCTTCCAAAAGTGACGTATTGCCGCTCTTCTTATCACCGAAGGCTTCTCTCCAAGTGCCAGTGGCTCGGATTAAAGTGCACCTAACTGTGGTAGGAGCTGCAATGGGGAATGGGCATGCAAGTGGATTAATTTGAGTGGCGTGTGAAAGGGTTGCCCGCTCCGCCGATCCATGAAATTGCCAATAATTGTGGGTCATTAAGCCCATTAGGCGGGCAAAGTGTTGGACCACCTTGATAATAGGCCAGCCCATACTATATGCTACCCTGTATCTGAGGTCCACAGCTTTGGGGCTGCCCAGTTCATTTGGTTTTCTATAGGAATTATACGGGGAAGAAGGAAGTCATTATATATTTCATTTTCTTTTCTATTCTTCCTCATCTAGAGATGACGAGTATCTCAAATTTGTGCCCCACACGATGTCGTATCAAGTGGTCCCGGGATCGGAGTTCCAGTGCAAGAAGGCCAACTATAGCTCCAGGAAGCTCTCCACCATCGACGAGCAGGACGACGATGCGGCCAACCGGAGGGGAATGATGCACCAGGTGGGTTCAGAAGCTATAGATTCATAAACTAAGGTTCTCGCTTTAGCAGACTGAAGAGAACTTTTTAGTGGGGCATACTAACCAACCCAACCCATATAAATCCAAATCAGGGCAGGGTCTATAATCTTGTCAGCAACTTGTCGAACATCGGACATCTTTGGGATTTCGCCTCCTCATGCGTGACAGATACTAAATATTCCGTGAAGGACAAAATGATAAGATACGCAATTGAACTTTCTTCACGACACGATTAGAAAACGCTTCTGTTGGGGGGCAACATGTGGCGGACATGTGACGGAGCCGCTGGAATTGGAGAAACCAAGCGGGCACGAAGTGTCATTCAAAGTCAGGGTGTCCGCGTCCGTGTCCAGTTTGCTGGCGTCACAAATTGATCGGGCATATGCTCTATCAGTGATCAATGGGCAGCGATCCCGGATCGTTTGTCACCATCAGCGCAAATCAAAATAATGTTGTCCGTGATGCAATTGCAACTTCAATTGATGCCAATTGCTGCTGGGATGGGGCAACCATGATGAAGTGATCGTTAGATTGGATCGAAGCTAGATGGCACATGGTAACAGGAATACATTACATAGTGGCTTGCTCTGTTCCCTTCTAGATTCTGGCCACCTGTGCTGTACTCTTACTTTCCGCTGGATGCGGCATGCCCATTGGCTACTCGGCCATCCTGCTGCCCCAGCTGATGGATAACAACTCCACGGAGATACCCATTGATGTGGAAACGGGTTCCTGGATAGGTGCGTTCAACAAGGTGATATCATCCTCAAAAACCCTTATTAATTCCTGCTCACACCCACAGCCAGTGTCCATAGCCTGGCCACTCCATTTGGATCTCTGCTGTCGGGACCTCTGGCGGACTATCTGGGTCGCCGCAGGACCCTGATCCTCTCTGTGATTCCCCTCCTCCTGGGCTGGAGCACTCTGGCGATCGCCAAGAGCATCAAGGTGGTGATCTTTGCCCGCTTCCTGTGCGGATTCGCCACCGGAATTCTGGGTGGACCCGGACAGGTGAGTAACTCAATGCCACTGGCCAGGGGTTCGTTCACACGGATCACCCGAAACACCCGGAATACCCGGAACAGCCGGACTACGCGGAACCGGATTGTTCGAGTGACCCATTAACCGTAATCGGCGGAGCCTTGAACTCCCCCAAATGGCGCTGCCCCACTGGGAACACAAAAGAGCAGTCGTGGCAGGTGGACAGATTGTCAATTGCCCACTTAACGCTGCGTATTCCATTGTCCCGGCTCCTCTGGTCGCCTCCATTGTCTCCAGCGTCTCAGCCGGCGTTGTTTATTTACGAGCTTCTTATGGATATGTCCGTGACTTATCTTGCGGCCAAAGTGATAACGATAGTTATCATCGTCGGCGGCGTCATCGCTGCCGGACTTTAAATGGCCAGCGCATCATTTGCATTAGGCGCACACATTATACGCGTAGTAGTTCCGGATTCTTGACCTTAGTCTATAATAATAATAACGTGGATGCGGTGGGCGATGCGGGTGGGCGATTTGCTCGGATTTGGATGAATGGGCGCGTGTTCCCCCGGCTTTCGCTTCGCTTTCAATGGTTAATGGTTCGCCGCCTGACGTGATTTACGATTTTATGATTGCCGTCCAAGAGTTCCCACAGATTAAGATGTTGATGTTGCTTCCGTGACCCTCGAATAGATCAAATTGTTTTGCTGGCGAAAGTTCTAGCAGGGTTCAAGGTGGGCATGTATCAGAAAGTAATAGTAATGGAATCATTTATATAGTTGATGTGTGTAGGTGATCAAAGTGGATTAGCTGGGTTAGGAGTAACGTACTACTTTTACCCTCATTGATTAATTTCCTTTACCTTCCCAAAGGTGTACATTGCGGAAACGGCGGAACCCAATCTGAGGAGTCTGCTGATCGGCGCGCCCTATGTGGCCTACTCGTGCGGCATCCTGCTGGTCTACTCCCTGGGCTCCATGATGTACTGGCGGAGTGTGGCGTGGTGCGCCAACGTGCTGCCCCTGCTGTCCATGGTGTCCATCTCGTTTATACCGGAGACTCCGGCCTGGCTACTCCGCAATGGCCACGAGAAGCGCGCGCTGCAGGCGCTCTCGTTCCTGCGGGGCAGCGAGATCACTGCGCAGAAGGAACTGAATGACATGAAGCAGAGGCTGGCCAAGGAGCGGGTGACCACCAGGACGAACGAGAACATCTTCCAGCTGTGCTGCCAGCGCGTGGCCATCAAGCCGCTGGTCATCGTGATCGTGTTCTCCCTGCTGCAGATGTTCTCCGGCACGTTCATCGTGATCTTCTACGCCGTGGACATGATCTCGGAGTTCGGAGCGGAGTTCGACTCCAAGCAGGCGGCTATTGCGACGGCAGCTGTCCGGGTGATCTGCTGTATGGTCTTCTGCGTAGTCCTGATCTTCGTTCGCCGCCGCAGGATCATGATGGTGTCGGGTATCGGCTCCGGCCTGTTCTGCCTGGTGCTAAGTGTCTATCAGTATGCCCGATTCGATCAACCCAAAATGTCGTACGACGTATTCGTGGGTGCTGGCTGTCTCTTGGGCTACATTATCTTCAACACGGCCCTGATGGTGATGCCCGGCATCATGATCGGCGAGCTCTTCCCTGCCAGGATACGCGGACGCACAGCCGGCGGAGTGTTTGCCTCCATGAACGTGGCCCTGTTCATCTTCGCGAAGAAGTTTCCCGCCCTGCAGGCCATGCTCAAGATGCGCGGCGTGTTCCTGGTCTTCGGCGTGTCCAGTTTCCTGCTCACTGCCTTCATGTGCCTGTTCCAGCCGGAGACGAAGGGCCGCAGCCTGGAGCACATCGAGGACTACTTCAACGGGGACAACTGGCTCTGGTTCCGGCGAGATCGAGGCTACAAGACGGTCAACCTGCAGCCCCTGCAGCCATTGAAGGACAACCGGGCGCTGGAGGCCTAGGTCGGGGGGCTTTAGTCTTAAAACAGGTCTTAGCTTAGCTAGTTTTAGCCATACTCATAGTTCTAGCCACAGTGCCTCGTAGTCGCCCTAGACTCGCTCGATTTTCCAGTGACCCCCAATGGGTCACTCCGACAGGGAATCTTCAAATGTTAGGTTACCAATTCAAATTGTGATCGCTAAGCTTTAAATTGTGTCTAATTGTTAATTAAAATTATGATTAGAAATAAACAACTTGAAAAATAAAGGGCATCTTTTGTTTTACGCGCAATTTGTAGAAAATGTCTGGAATAACCAACTTTTTAAATGTTTGAAAATCTCGACGTTTATTAACATTTAAATAAAAATTAGGGGTACTCATAGTGAAGTTGTAACGTATTTGAATTTCAAATGGTGGTATTAATATTTTTCTTGGAGAGTATTTTTCTGCCCACACGAGGACGGTCACTCTGATTCGAGAATTGCGGGAAACATGGACAGCGTGAGTTAAAAATATTTAGATATTTAACAATTTAACATAGCAACAATTTGATTAAAGGATCTGAAAGCCAAGGTCGAGAGCTGCGCCCGTACGGCGGACACCTTTACGCGCCTGTACTACGCCTCTGTGGACAACCGACGCCAAGTAAGTAGAGATCCGCCGTAAAAGTGCATTTTATGTGAAATCGAAACTCAAATGGATTTCAACTCCAGCAAATTGGACGCCTCTATTTGGACAATGCTACGCTTAGCTGGAATGGGAACGGGGCCACCGGTCGCCAGATGATAGAGAGCTACTTTCGGGAGCTGCCATCCTCCAAACACCAGTTGAACACCCTGGACGCCCAGCCTATTGTGGATCAGGCTGTGTCCAACCAGCTGGCCTACCTAATCATGGCCAGCGGCTCCGTCAAGTTCTCAGATCAGCCATTACGCAAATTTCAGCAGACTTTCATCGTGACCGCCGAGAACGAAAAATGGAAGGTCGTCTCCGATTGCTACCGACTGCAGGAGGTCTGAGAACCACTCACTTGTTGTATTTTAAGCTAAGCTAAAGATCTTACGCCGTAACGAGTTTATTTACATTTTTAAGCTCTTATAAATAGATTCACTTCCTATTTGTCCGCCTCTGTCTTGGGCTTCTTGGTGGCCGGCTCGTCGGCGGGCAGTTTCTCGGAGAAGATGGCCTTCGGCTGCGTCTGCTTGTAGGCCGGGGCTATCCAGTAGGGATTCTCGGCTGCGTCCTTGGCGTACTTCAAGATGGCTTCTCTAGGATCCTGGTCGTCGTCCACCCGCTTGCTCAGGCCTAGATTGCGGATGACATAGGACGAGAGGGTGCCGCCGGAGCTGGCCACGCGGCCGCCCTGACCGCTGGTGATGGGCAAGTCCGGTCGCTGGGACTTGACGGGATCCATACGGGCCTTCTCCATCCGCTTGCGTGAGGTGCGCGACTTCTCCTGCCTGAACAAGGGCAGGGCGTGCGGCGTAATGATCTGGGAGACTCCCACCATCTCCATGGGCTGCCTCTTGCGATGCGTCTTCACTACGCACAGCTTGGCGCCCCGGATGCTGCGGTGCTCATCGTAATAGCACTTAATGGTTCCATTGCCACAGCTCACGAAGAGTTGGTTGAGCTTCGGGTGCCACAGCGTTTTCACCACGTGAGCGTTAGACACGGGAATCCGCTGCACTTCCTCGTAACTCTTTGTGCTGTAGAAGTACAGGTTCGCTTCGGTCTGGCCCTTCGGAAGCGATTCTCCGGTGACTAGCAGACGATCATCTGGACTAAAGCAGCAATCTGTTGTGTCGTAGCGGGAGAACAGGTTCGTCCAGGTATGCAGCGGCTGTTTGAACTGCCGCAGATCCCAAAGCTTCATGGTCTCGTCGTTGCTGCGGGTAGCCAACTGCTGACCCATGTACGAGAACACAATAGAGGTGATCTCCGAACCCTTCTGATGCGCATCCCTGACGCAGTGCGTGGTGTTCACAAACATCTTGCGCGTGTCCCACGTCTGAATGGAACCATCCACGCAGCCTGCTGCTATGAGTGTGGCGTCCCTGTTGAAGTTGCATGATGCTGCGTTGGTGCGGAGGCCTCCCTGCGCCCTTGTCTTGATCACCTGCAACTGCTCCTTGGACTTCAATCCCTGCCAGATGCGCAGAGTGCCGTCGAGAGCTGCGGTCAGGAACTGCTCCCTGTTAAATGGATGCCAGCAGCCGGAGGTCAGTTGTGCCACGTGACCCTTGGTGCGCGACATGTCCGAAATATACTGGTCGCCCTTGCAGCACTCCAGTTTCTCGAATCCATCGCGGTCGAGGACCTTGGCCTGGGCATTTCCGGAGATGACCAGGATCATGTCGCCGGTCACGGAGTACTGGAGAGAACGTATAGGATGGTTCTCGCACGGCTGCAGCTGCCGGAAGCTGCGCATGCCCGAGTCCATGCCGGCGAAGTCCCAGAAGCACATGTCGTAGTCTATGGAACCAGAGACCAAGCGGGCACCCGAGGGATCGCCAGCCAGGGCAAGGACAGCGCGGGAACCGTGCTGCATCTGCACCTCGTGGGTGTAGGGTATGCGCTTAGCAAGGCTTTGTTCGTCATCTGAATCTTCATCGGACGAATAATCATCGTCATCGGAGTCTTCGTCTTTGGACGACTCCTTCTTGCCTTTCTCCTTGTCTGTGCTTACAGCTGGTGGTAGGGGACCTATTACGTCCTCCTCTTGCTCGTCTTTCTTGTCATCCTCCTTCGGCTTGGACTCCTCCCTCTTTTTGTCCATTCCCGGGCGGGTAACTCTCGCCTTTTCTATCTGTTCGTTGATGTCGAACACCTTGGCCGCCTTCCGACCGAAGCCACTGATGCCCATCACTTCCTTGAGGTGCTGGCTCTCCGGATCCTCGGCCACGTCCTCGATCTGCCGAATCATCTGCTGCTTGTCCATTTTCTTGAATCCTCCGCCATTTCCGTCGGCTTCAGTGGACTCTTGTGCATCTTCCCCCTCGGTTTCGTTGGATTTTGGCTCCGTGGGCGGCACGTTTACATTCAGTTTGATTTTCCCGAAGGAAATTTTAACGCGTTGCATTATTTTAAGGCTCCACGCTTAGTGGATTTTCAAATTTTTAAGTTAAACTATATTTCTCTGAAAATATGCGGCTATTTTGTAAACAAGTGAATTGAGTGACCGTTTATATTCGGACTGTTAATTTGGTATTTTAAGAGATGGAATGAATTGTTATGGTATTTAAATCTGGCTTGCCCAATATAATTTTAAAATTTATTAAAGACATATATTGTTCATATATTGCAAAAAAAGGCCACTGCATTGGAATATTAAGAGTTTATTTTGAAATTGATCTGCAATTAAGAATAGTGCTCTCAAATATACTAGACTCACGTACGGTCACTCTAGCTAGCTGACTGGCGTCTAACCTAAAATTAGGCGCGCAGTGTTGTTTTTTTGTCTGCCGGAATTATTGCAAATTGCTGACAATTTCGCAAGGCGGCGTAATATATAGTTGATCTATTAGTTAGTTACTGGAGCAGCAGAAGCGCAGGATGACGGACTCGCTGGAGTACAACGACATAAACGCCGAAGTGCGCGGAGTCTTGGTGAGTTGCAAAAAAACCGGCGTATTTTGGCACATTTCGCCTGACCGAGGTTTTCCATTCCCCTTCGCGCAAAAAGTGTTCCGGACGCCTGAAGATGACCGAGCAGAACATCATCTTCAAGAACACCAAGACCGGCAAGGTGGAGCAGATCTCGGCAGAGGACATAGACCTGATCAACTCGCAGAAGTTCGTGGGCACCTGGGGACTGAGGGTGTTCACCAAAGGCGGGGTGCTCCACCGCTTCACGGGATTCCGCGACAGCGAGCACGAAAAGCTGGGCAAGTTTATCAAGACTGCCTACTCGCAGGAGATGGTCGAGAAGGAGATGTGCGTCAAGGGCTGGAACTGGGGCACCGCCCGATTCATGGGCTCCGTCTTGAGCTTCGACAAGGAGTCGAAGACCATCTTCGAGGTGCCGCTGTCGCACGTTTCGCAGTGCGTGACTGGCAAGAACGAGGTCACCCTGGAGTTCCACCAGAACGACGATGCGCCCGTGGGTCTTCTGGAGATGCGGTTCCACATACCCGCCGTGGAGTCGGCCGAGGAGGATCCGGTGGACAAGTTCCACCAGAACGTTATGAGCAAGGCCTCAGTCATCTCGGCTTCGGGCGAGTCCATCGCCATTTTCAGAGAGATCCAGATCCTTACGCCTCGCGGTCGCTACGACATCAAGATCTTCTCGACCTTCTTCCAGTTGCACGGCAAGACGTTCGACTACAAGATTCCCATGGACTCGGTGCTGCGACTCTTCATGCTGCCCCACAAAGACAGTCGACAGATGTTCTTTGTGCTCTCCTTGGATCCGCCCATCAAGCAGGGACAAACGCGTTACCACTACCTGGTCCTGCTGTTCGCTCCCGATGAGGAGACCACCATTGAGCTGCCCTTTTCGGAGGCCGAGTTGCGCGACAAGTACGAGGGCAAGCTGGAGAAGGAGATCTCCGGGCCGGTGTACGAGGTGATGGGCAAAGTGATGAAGGTGCTGATCGGTCGAAAAATTACCGGACCTGGTAACTTTATCGGACACTCTGGCACGGCTGCAGTGGGTTGCTCGTTCAAGGCTGCAGCTGGATATCTGTATCCCCTGGAGCGAGGATTCATCTATATCCACAAGCCACCGCTGCATATCCGCTTTGAGGAGATTAGTTCTGTGAACTTTGCCCGCAGCGGCGGATCCACGCGATCTTTCGACTTCGAGGTGACGCTCAAGAACGGAACCGTCCACATCTTCTCCTCCATCGAGAAGGAGGAGTATGCCAAGCTCTTCGACTACATCACACAGAAGAAGTTGCATGTCAGCAACATGGGCAAGGACAAGAGCGGCTACAAGGACGTGGACTTTGGCGATTCGGACAACGAGAACGAACCGGATGCCTATCTGGCTCGCCTCAAGGCTGAGGCCAGGGAAAAGGAGGAGGACGACGACGATGGCGACTCGGATGAGGAGTCCACGGATGAGGACTTCAAGCCCAACGAGAACGAGTCCGATGTGGCCGAGGAGTATGACAGCAACGTGGAGAGTGATTCTGACGAAGACAGCGATGCTAGTGGCGGCGGAGGCGACTCCGATGGCGCCAAGAAAAAGAAGGAGAAGAAGTCCGAGAAGAAAGAGAAAAAAGAGAAAAAACACAAGGAGAAAGAGCGAACAGTGAGTAATGTTTGCTTATTAGTATAGCTTATAGTAACATGTTTTAAATGTTTTGTAGAAGAAACCCTCCAAGAAGAAGAAGGACTCTGGCAAACCCAAGCGCGCCACCACCGCTTTCATGCTCTGGCTGAACGACACGCGCGAGAGCATCAAGAGGGAAAATCCAGGCATAAAGGTTACCGAGATCGCCAAGAAGGGTGGCGAGATGTGGAAGGAGCTGAAGGACAAGTCCAAGTGGGAGGATGCGGCAGCCAAGGACAAGCAGCGCTACCACGACGAGATGCGCAACTACAAGCCCGAAGCGGGTGGTGGCAGCGATGATGAGAAGGGTGGAAAGTCCTCCAAGAAGCGCAAGACGGAGCCTTCTCCATCCAAGAAGGCGAATACCTCGGGCAGCGGCTTCAAGAGCAAGGAGTACATATCGGACGACGACTCCACCAGCTCCGACGACGAGAAGGACAACGAGCCTGCCAAGAAGAAGAGCAAGCCCCCATCCGACGGCGATGCCAAGAAGAAAAAGGCCAAGAGCGAGAGCGAACCAGAGGAGAGCGAGGAGGCCAGCAATGCCAGCGATGAGGATGAGGAAGATGAGGCCAGTGATTAGGGCCATAAACACAACAAATCAATTCCATTAACACACACAATGCTCCTCACACACCCATGTCCCAAATCTAGTTTACATTCGCTTAGTTTAGTTAAGTGCTGCCTGTTGGATACAGACCCATACGTTTTTGTTTAATTAAAACTCAACAATTCGAAAGTTCAAGTAATTAAACAGAATTGATAATTGCCCGTAATGATTGATATCTATCGAATTTTGTTTCGCTTGACTGGCTTTTGCCACTTTCGTCAACATTATAATGACACAGTTTGCCAGTTTTTAATGGCTCTCTGGTGAACTTAGTGATGGCCACGTTGACGGAGTTGTTCCTCTTGTTTGGGCTGTGGCCCATTTTGCAGGCAAGTTCGCCCGCAAGCTAAGCTGGCTGGGATTATGTACCGAACATTGGCACACTTCAGGTCCAAGGAGTTGCCAAGTTCACAAACATCGAGTGCCTGAGTGCGGACGAAAACTTTACCACCATTTCCTTGTGCCGATTGTACGCCGTGAAGAGGGATGTCGTCGAAATGAGTCTGCGGGCCAACATCCTGCGATGGCCAAAAGGTCAGGTATCGGTGAGTTCAATAGCTATCTATAGTAGTATATAGTATCCAACAACTAGTATTTAAACAACTTGAAACCTATCCATGCTTAAAACCAATTTATGTTTTGAATTAATGGAATAACTATAACCCCGTTTGGGGTTTCACAAATGATTGTGCTAAGAGACGGCGACGGCTGGCCGGTTGACGCTGCTGACGGACTTCCTGGCCGCTGGTCTCCATCCCCGACTTGGCCAGCAGATCCTCCACCTCGTCATGGAGGTCCTCCAGCTTGGTGGCGGAGGAAATAGCAATGGCATTCTTGAACTTGCGCTGAGCTCGGCGATTAAACATCCTGGGTGACTCCGACGAGACGTCGGTCTGGGACTGGTCCGCCTGCAGGTGTGTGGTAGCCTTCGAAACGCCCACCTGAAGCTCATCAGAGTCGTCGCGGAGGTGCTCTAAGCTGCCAACGGGACTGGAACCACTGGACAGATTTTGGACAGAGACGTTGGCCGAGTCAGAATCCTCGGAAGTCCTGCCTCCAATTCCTTCTCCAGTGGAGTCCTGCAGGGGAGCTGTGCTCGATCTCGACCAGAAGTTGGACACGAGAGGCAGTACGATTTGGCTCTGTGCCACCAGTTGCGTCATTGAGGCGATGGCGTCGCTCAGGAGTTTCTCCTTGCCCCGGTGCAGGAAGTGATCGATCTGCTCCTGCCGCTTGGCCAGCACCGGACGCAGTATGGCGTCGAAAATCCAGACATTGGCGGCCGGAGCGGACAGCACGATCCACAGGACCAGGAGCAACTTGGTGGGCATGTAGAGCGGCAGCCAGGAGAGGAAGACGTCCGCCAGCACCTCGAAGGTGACCAGGAAGGCATACACTATCCAGTACTTGGCCCAGGCCAGGAACTCCTCGTCTCCGCTGTTCAGGGTCTTGTAGGTTTGCCAGGCGGGTCCCATGGTGCCGTAAACAAAGAACAGGAACTGCGAAACAAGGCCAAAGAAACACATATCTAAAATATACGGTGGATACTAGGACTGCCAGAATAAGTGTTCTTTCTTTGGAAAATTCCGAATTTAATGCATGGGTTATAATCGAATTTGGCAGCTTAAGATCGATGTGCGTGTGTATCTATCTATTGTTGAAAAGTGCGTCGATGATCTACTGCCAGTTGTGTGTGAAGTGTAGAACACAGCCTGCTAGCGTATAGTACACCTTAGTATAATGCCAACATGTTTCTCCTTCAGATGCGCATGCAGCTGCTGAAGAAGGCCAGTGGCTACAAGCCCTTCCTATACAATATCTGCCAGTCGGATGTGTGCGAGTATCTGGAGAAGCGGAACCACCCCTTCATAAACATCATCCTGAGCAGTTTCGGGAACAGAACCAATGTGAACAAATGTCCGATTCCAGTGAGTTTGCCTAAGAAATGATTGCATAGCTCGTTACTTCAGTTCTTCTATCGATTACAGCCGGAAATAGTGTTGGAGCACTTCCGGTTTCCCGTCAAGGTTTTGGACATGATGCCCCTGCCCTTCGGGGACTACGGACTCTTCACCACCTTCAGTTTCCACCGAGCGGAGTTGGCCCAGGTTAAGGTGTACTTCACATTAACAGAGTATCGCTAAAGGCACACAAATCACGAGTCGAGTCGAGTATTTGTTATAAACATCAGACGCGGTGCAATAAACCAATTAATAAATTTGCCATAAATTTGTTAACTGGCCGTAAAAGAGCTTTCCGATTTGATTATCCCTTTGTAATTGCAATAAACGGATTTTAATTAAAATTATTAATGCGTGCATTTCATGTGTGTGTAATATGTAAATGGTTCTGACACGTGGGAACCGATTTTACTGAAAAACATGGCTCATTCGGGTAATTTTCGGCCAATCCAAGGTTAGGATCATTGGCTTCTGATTCAGATCGGTTTTCGGTTTTCGGTCGAAATTTCTTTCGCACAATGAGCCAAAAAGTCTTGACCCTGTCCAAAGCCGAGCGCTCGCTCATGACATTTCGGTTGGGCAGGCATTCAAAAAGCCATCAAGAAAAGGTTCCCATACCATTCCCATTCACAGAAATCTCAGCCATTGAAACCGAAACCGAAACCGAAACCCAAATCAATTGTAATTGCGTCTAATAAATGAAATGTTGACGGAAATAACGCAGAGGCATTACGTGTGCGATTGTAAAAGGCAAATTCACAATTACCAGCATGCATGCATAATTAATTTGTGGGTCAATTGCGAAAACTTGAACTTCAATTCAAGTGGCTTTGGCTCCGATCCCCATCTCCGCTGGGGTGTCATCTTTGGCACAACGACAGCCGCATCGCCTAGGAAGTGATTTTTTGTGGGCTTTCGGGATTTGCATAAATGCCGCCAATTAATTTTGTTATGCAAATTAATGGCAAACAATTAGCGATGCGAGACAAAGCCGATTTATTAATTGCACGTCTTATTATTATTATTTTTTTACAAAATATGTAAATGCACCATCTTATTTCGCACTCCGCTTCGTTCTTCGCCTCGTTTTTTTTTCGTGCTCCTCCTTGCTGTCAATGGCAATGCGCGCTTTATCGCTGATTAACCCAAATTTAAATGGAGCTTACCCAGGCAGGCACCCGTTCCTTCCGAGAATTGAGAGGACGCGGCCAAAGGCTAAGGAACTTTGGCCAGGAGCTAATGACTCCGCGACGTGGGTGCAGGCAGCTGATGGAATAACCTCTGAATGCCAATGATTAAGTGCAAGCGGTTGTGAGGTGTTTTAGAATCATGTATGTGTGTTTCAATCTCTTGGGTAAACAAGTTTCCATGCTCTCGTTTATAATAAAGATAGAACACTTTAGTTTGATTGTCTTTTGTCCACAGATCAATAGAGTTTATTATTCCATCTCCTTCCTGATAAGCGAAGCTAACGCTTGTTTCTACATCATCACATGAAAT
This sequence comes from Drosophila mauritiana, assembly GCF_004382145.1. Taxonomy (NCBI): domain Eukaryota; kingdom Metazoa; phylum Arthropoda; class Insecta; order Diptera; family Drosophilidae; genus Drosophila; species Drosophila mauritiana. Next base: position 22,104,087 of record NC_046668.1, on the reverse strand, counting down.
ACAGGAAATTAATAAGGCAATAAATGTTATTTAGGTGATTAACCGCCTTATTGCTTCTAGAAGCTGTTTCGACCCCCATCGATAATTTGTTTGCCGAATCAGATCCACGAAATTGAAACAAATTGCTTTACAATGCGCTGACGAATGCGTCACTTACATTGCGGTTGTTATTGCGAATTTGCTGAGTTCGGATTTTGATCAAGATTAATAGTGTGCTAATTGCATTAAGATTGTTGCCAGCGACAGCAGCAGAACAGAATTCCCCAAAAAGCCGCAACACGCGTCCCGACCGTCGCAGCAAGTTCGTTGCTTCAGTCTTTTGTTTTCGCCTGCCCTTCGCCGTTCTCCATTAATCAGCTGCATCGCCGCCAAAGGTCCGTGCAGCGTTCTGCTTAGCTTTCAACAATTGATCGGCCGCAGTTTTGTTCGCCAATTTGTAATAACAATGTGCGCCAATGGCCAACAAATCGCTACTGATCGCTGGATCATCGATTCCTGGCGCCGTTCCATGAATCAATTAACATGCCCGTCCGCTGGCATTGAACTTTTCTAATTGAAGATTAATGGCAGCTGCTGCTCTTCTGTAAACGTCCCAAGAGTGATTCAACGCCAAGGTTCTGGATTATCCGACTTGGTTTTTACTTAGTAACATTTGGAAAGGGCAGGAAAAGAAAATAATGCCAATTAGGCTGTCCTTTCTTTGGACCGGCTGATGTTGGCTTATAGTAGGCCGGACTACTGCTGATCTCCCCATCTTTGGTCGAAATTCTCGATGACATTGTGCATGGAATCCCCGTTCAATTTGTCTGGTTCAGCTGCTCGTAAATGCCGAGGGGAATGACGCATCATAGGGCGCTCTTGCTGATAGCTATGGTCGGCCGTTTCCCTTGCAATCTGCGTCATGAGATTTGACAGTTCTCTTTTCAGGAGACGTTTATTGATCCACGGCTCCGTGATATGCTCATCCTCGCCCCTTGGCAAAATCACTGTCACCAGTGGTGATTGCATAAAGCCGCGAAAGATGTTTCTACTGATTTGCCCGTGCCAGCGAACACCTTTCTCCACGACTGATCCTAGTTTCCCCATAGCGTACGCATCAAGCAGATTGAACAGGTGATTGGTGCTGTAGGGGGCGCTGAACCAGAGGCCCACGGACAGGATGAGCTTGAGACCAGCGTAGAAGGAGAGGCCACCGAGCAGGAAGTCCGTGAGGACTCCGAGTCCCTGCAGCAGTGCATAGATTACCCAATACTTCAGCCAGAGTTCCATGAAGTGTCTCTGGCCTTGTCCAAATGCCCGCAAGCTGCTCCAGCCAGGTAGCAGGGTTCCATAGTATATGTACACCAAGCGCAGCATGCCCGCTGCTTTATGCAAATGTAATGCAGAATGGCAAACAAGCTAAAAAAATAATGTAAGGGGTTGAGTTGATAAGCGTGGAGAGTGTTTTGCGAGTAATTTCGATAGACGTTTAAGTCGAGGAGCTCTTTGACCATTTGCCCGTAATGTAATCGGTGTTCAGCACTGGTTTCCCACCGAAAATGGTTTATAATGATTGAGCTCGCATTCCGAAAAGCGGAGAGACAATCAAATAATTCCTTGTCACTTCCTAGAGTCGACAACAAATCTGTGGCCAGCACTTGGCATCGGCCATCAGTGGTTTGAGCCGGGCTAAGTGCCTGGGGGCTTTGCCCGCGGCTTTCGCAAGACCAGGAGCCAGAAGCCATGGGTATCCGCGTGTGTGCGCCTGTCTTTTGGCCAGCTTTATGCATATTTATAGATTTGTTTGGCCTGTTAGTCGGCCAAACCAAAATAGACCGGAGCGCGGCGGGGAGAAAGAGACCCAGTTTATGGGCCAGATTGTATTAATGGCGGCGCCTTTTGGCCAAAACGGTGCTAGTGAAGCTGGTCCATTGGGCATTCGGTAGTCCGCGCAGCAGTAGCAACTTCAGCTTCGACCTGACATAATGGAAATAATAATATAATCGATTCGGCTACAATTTTGCTCAACTGCTCAACTTGTTCGGCCTGTCTGCCCCTTAGATTTATGAACATTTCTTCGGCTTAAATCGGGACTGTGTTTATCCGCTTCACTTGCTCGATAATCCTCGTTTTATCCCACTTTATAGTTTGCCAAGTAGTTTGTTTGCCCCATTACACAATTTTAATAAACCGAACGGTTTGTTTTACCATTTCGTATGTGTTTCGCAGGCGGACTTGGCTATTTCCAAACAAAGTAGCGTGAAATGTTGAATATTATGCAAATGTTTTATGGCTTTTCTTTGTTTGTCTTTGTAGAAATTATCGGGGGAAGAGTCGCACATAAATATCGAACCAATCTGGGATGGGATGTATATTTAAATGGGTTTCGTTTCGTTTTTTATGTATCATTGACGCCTCGTTAACTGTTTCCATATGGGTTTTGTGGGATAGAGCGGGGATTACAAGCTGGATCCGGCGATCTGTTAACTTTTTTATCGCAGATTCGTACCTCCTCCGCGGTTGCCCAACTCTTGGTTTTTTTGGTTACCGATGCGGGCAGATTGACATTGACCCTTTGACACGGATAAATACCTGTGCATGCATGTGTGTGTGCAGATGCAGATGGGCGGCGAAATATATGTAATTTGATTAATCGACCAGCTGGGGAAGCACATTTTCTTCAATGACCTTTAGTCATTATTTTATTGACCCGAAAAGTGGCGTAGAAAAGGTATTTTTTGTACGGAAAACCATCATTGAGGTAGGTTTCTTTAACCAAATATTGCTTCCGCATAAAAACTACATCACGAATCGAAATGATTGGCTAGCGAAGCTACCAGCGTATTATTGGGGAATCTATAATTTAGGATGAAAACTGGGCGACTCATTCAACCTCTTCGCGCAGGAAAAAAACTCCTTTGGGGTTCAACAATTTAGAGAACAATTGCCAAAAAGCCAAGGAAAATGTGTCAAGCCATATTTAATGCATGCGACGTCAACTCGAATGCGATGCACTGTGAGAAAGTCAGGACAGGATTTGACCAATAAACAGCACAAATTTAAGGTAATGTAAGCAAATGCAAGGTAATTAGCACGAAATCCGCATAAAAGTAATGGGTTCAATTGCCAAAACGAAACCTGTTCGCTGCGCTCGAAGATCGTCGATTGGGGGCAGAGATTTGGGTTGGATTGGGGGTGCCGATAGGTTGGAACTCACAGCCATTAATAGATACCATCTCCAACTGCGACTTAAATGTCGCATGAAGTGCGGCACTCAGATCGCAGATCACAGATCTCCACGGGCTGTTTGCAAATGGCAAATGGGGTCGATATATGCGAATGGCATGGGGAGGATGGTGGGAGGATGGGTCTCGAGATCGCGGATCCCACATCTCGTGTGCCCCCGTTGAGTCATCCGGAGATCGGTTCATTGCCGTTTCACCCAGAGAGCACTCGATTGTCCTGGTTATCATCATCGCCGTCCGCAGCTGCCGGGCTTACGTGGGCGGTTCACTGTGCCCCGGTGTTGGATGTGGAACCCGGCCCATTGAGATCTTCACATCGATCTCTCAATGTGTGACAATTACCTTTTTAATTGGCCCAGTTTGAATGGACCGACTCGATCTTATTTGTATGTGTGCTCATGTGGGAGTCAAATGGTTTTTTTTTATCAATGCGAATACTGCCATTGAACTTGGTGTGAATGAAACGATTTTTTCTAACACTTTTGAAAAATGGTTTTGTTTCCTTTGTCTTGGCTTTGAATGAGCGAAGTGCCGCCTCGATTGGAATTTCGGATTAGAATGCCAAAGTAGGTTAATCATTTAATCGGGTAGAATTTCCAGCCTAAGCCTTCGAAGTTCAGTTGGTCATTGAAATACACGCAGTACCTTTTGTTATCAAAGAATCTTATCGTGAGATCAAACATCATGTCAAATCATTTGAAAAATAGCTCATGCAGCTAATGAGTTTTTGGAACGACTTATCACTGCCACATCTCAACCGTTATGCTCGGATCACGAGTGCTGGTATGAGGCGATTGGTTCTATCAGAACTTTAGTTCCTGTACAAAGTGTCAGCGGTGTCAATGCCCAAATGACACCTTCCTTGCTAATTAATTTAACATTCGACTCGCCAATTAAACAACGTCGAGTGCTTCGGAGTGCCCGTAACATTTTGAATGCGAAGATGCCCGGCTGAAGATTAATTAAAGCGAGTCTTTACAACATTAATCAGTCGGCTTTCATTCCACTCAAAGAGTCATTCAACGGCGAGTGAGTCCGAGTCGGAGTTTTAGTTTATGGCCCAAAGCCACTCGAAAGCTGGCTCAAAGCGAAGCTCGAACTATGGAACGAAAAGTGCAAGTGTTTTATGTTTCGCTTTCGTTGGCCGCAGAGCTTTCAAGGCTTTGGCTTTTGGTTATGATATGGCCAGCAGATCGACTAGCAGCTATAAGTTTTGGCCCAAAGCTCCGCTCTCGTACCGCCGATGGTGCCCTCTCGCTCGGGCAGCCAGCTTTGGATCGGTTTTGGACTCCGTGGAGCGTTCCGAGCGATCGTTAACTTTAGTGTGCGCCGACCTGTTTCCGTAGACGGCCACAAAAAACCGTCAAAGACTTAACCACCGACTCTTTTGGACTTTGATTTCGATTCGAATTCGAGAAACGGTCGCTGAATTAAATTCCCAAAAATTCCCAAGTGACTGTCTGCTGTCAGAAGATATACATATACATGCATTTATGTATCATGTATATCAGGTATATAAGTGCATCGGCAAGATCGTGACGTCAGGGCAGCTCAAAAGTGCAATTCCCCAGCCAAACAAAGCTCAATTTGCGATCCGCCGCCCGCTTCAGCCCGCTTTCGTAATAGCATCGTGCAAAAAAGCCAGTAAAAAAAGTTGATAAAAAAGTGAATCTGCTATCCGGCATCCCGCTCGCACCCACAGCCGAGATCGTACCGCTGCAGTCGACGTCGCCGTCGCCGCCGCCGCGCTCTTCATTGTTTATGTTTTTTTGTGTTCTTCCCCCCAGAAGGCGGGGAAGCAAGTCATAATAATAAAAGCAATGCGGCGAAATTGAGTGAAAAATAAATTTCGTTTACGAAAAATAATCAAAAAATATCGCAGCGAATGAGAGGAAAAAATTCACTGCCAAGCAAATTTCACGCCGTATTTAATCGTCGCTCGCCGACCGCCTCCAGCTTAATCGCTGCTCGTCTTTCTTTCCGCCACGTTCCGCGAATCGCGATCGCGAGTGTTCTGTGCCCCGATTCTGGACAGATAGCTCCGGCTCTAGCCCCAGTAACGGCCACCGATCTAATCCGATCCCGAGTCCGAGTCCCAGCCGCATCCCACCTTCCAGTCGCTCGCCGCGTCGCGTCGTCCAGCACTCGAAACAGATATCCATCCTTAAACTTGAAAAGTCCAACTCGCCAGATAGAAGATAGTGCTGTGTGCCCGCCTAAGAAAGTGCTGAACAAAACTTGAAAACTCCTCGAAAGTACGTTTGGTTCGCCACCCTTGTTTGGCCATTGGAGCAGACAGGAGCAAACTTAGGTGAGGTTCAGCTTAAAAATAATTCAAGTAACTAGAAAGTGGTAAGGGAAGCAACATAAAGTGTTTAACAGTTAATCATTCTAACTATAAATTTCTAAGTCAGCAGAATGAGTGTTCGAAGAACTTATAGATGTAGAAGCACCTCCCAGTTTATTTCCCAGCTGGATTCCAAATCCAAGTAGTCAGCACTTTCGGTCTTCTGCTATCGTAGATCTTTGATTATTACCTCATATACCAAAAAGTGGTTGGGTGGCTCCTACTAATTTGCAGACAAGTTTCGGGCATAATTATTACCACACATGTGAGTTTGGTTTTGAACTTGCTAATTGCGGAATGGAGCCAGAGGAAATGAATGGGAATGCCACATGGGATGTGCGAGATGCCAAGGAGGCGATATGCAGTGCCTCCTGTCCCTGTAAAACGAGATTTCTAGAGCAGGATCTTGGCTCTTGGGCGGGGGACACTATACTATACACTACACTATACTATATGTGCCATATAGCCCACAAAAGCCCACAAAATGGGCTTGTTTCCCAGTTTTAAGTTCAGTTCGAGCGGGTTTTGTTTTATATTTTTGTTTCGCTGAAACAACTTTTCGTGCCGACTTGTTGTTGTCGTTGGAGTAGTTGGTGTAGTTGGTGTAGTTGTTGGTGTGTTGTGGGCTTATTATCCCATTGTTGTTGTGTGTTTTCCGTTGGCTTTTGCGAGCCTCGAACCAATGCGATTTTGTAATATTGCTACAGTTATTATTGCCCGCCACGCTTTGCTCTCCGCATTTCGTAGTGAATTTTAGTGATTTTGCTGCAATTATTGCACTTTTGATTTCAACAAAGAGGGAGAGCGCGAGAGTGCGAGAGAGAGCGAGTGAGAGAGGGGAGAGCTTTGAGCTTTCTGATCGGCCTTTGTTCGATTATAAATCCCATATCCCCACACCCCATGGATTCGCCACTTTCTATGCCATTGATATTCTGCGGAACAACAGCCCTTCTGGGCTTTGTCCAGATTTTCCATAGAGACGATAGCGATCATTCATCAGATTCGGCGTTTGATTCGCTTTCAATTCATCTTGCGTCGAGTGTTTTGTTTCTGGGGATCTTTTCAGCGTTTTCATTGACATCGGCGAAGACGAAACCCGAGTAACCTGTTTGTTTATATTTTTATTTGTGTTGTTTCAGTCGCCCAGCCACTCAGCTTACCAAGTTGTTGTTGCTATTTCAGTTTGTTTAGCATTCATGGAATAGTTTGTCGGGGTAGTCAATGTACTCAGGCTATGTTTTATTTACCCATAAACTGTTTGCCCGTAAAGTGTTACTTAAGTTTAACCTTTTGCGTAGTCATCATTTTGCGAATTTCTTTCATATTTCGCTGGCATTTCATGTAAAATCCTCCTCAGCATTACCTAAGCTACTAATAGGTAAAATATTTATTTTACTTTCAATTAGTGAACAGTTATTATTAATATCCTTCGCGTTTTCTTAACCAAACTTAGTTATTATTTATTAGTTTTTCCTAGCAATATTGCTATATTTATTGAATTTTCCATTTAAAAGCTAAAAGTTTATGATTATGCATTGCCACAAGCGCTAATCAAAAAAATTAACAAAATCCAAATGCAATGGGAATAAAGTTAAAAACCCATGCAAACCATCGCACAAATCGAAGCAAAGTTGAAGTCAAACATTTTAGCCGACGTCTTCTTCAATTTCAATTACAATTTCACTTTCATTTTCATTTTAATGCGGTTTATGGCTTTTCCGACTTCGACCGCAGCGCCGACTGCGACGCCGACGCAGCACGCAATCAGCGCAAGTGCTTGTTGTTGTTTTTGCAGTTTGTGGCAAAGTTGCATGTTGTAACAGCGGCTGAAAAAATCATAACAATTGCAACAAGAGCAGAAGCCAGAAACAACGAAAAACAGGAGCAGCTACTCAGTTCGGAAATGCAACTTTTTACTCTGCTGCTTATTCTTTTGGCAAATATTTCATTTATTTTCTTTGGCTGCCTTTTCGCTTGTCATTGCCCATCTTTAAATTTAATTAGTCTCGCATATTACGTATACGCAGTGGTGTTTTTTTTATTTGCCACCTCTTCCTCGCCTTTGCGCCTTGCAATTTTTCAATATTTGCGCATTTTATAATCTCATAATGGCATTTTGATTATTATTTCGTATGGGGAGGGGAGTCAGATGTAGATAAAATAACTTCAAGCATGTTTTCGGTGATGTATCTGTTTTGCTCGCCCCTCCGCCAGCACATTACGTATACGCACCGGGGGCCAAGTCTTTGTTGTGTGCAGAACCATCGGCGAGATGGTCTTGGCTAACCATCTAATATACATAAATGAATAATATGCTCAGGAACTGATGCTTAAGACAAACATTAGGCGACGGCCCTGAAACCAGTTTGGCAGCCATGATCTTCGATGGATTATGTCAGCGAACCTAGAATTTAAATTGGGCTCATTCAAATATTAGTGTTTGACATTTGGCCCGCACTTTATATCTTTTTGTTCGCCATTAGCCAAATTTGCACAGCTGTTTCTTCAGCTCAACTCGACTTGACGAGCTTTCAACAGCGGACTAGCGACTCAAGGTGCAGGTTCCCAGACCGCATTCATTGTTTTATCATTATAAAACAATGGCCGAGAGATTCGCTCGCCCTTTTCCAGCAGGCACACAAATGCAAAAAGTTCAGGTCACAGACACTTTACGTAATCCCCACCTCCACTTGATGGCTGTCTGCAACTTGCAGCGGAATTGTCGGCGGAGTATCGGGTAAATTTATTATCTCTTGGGCAAAATGTTCGCAGTTGAACTTTGTTATGTCACATTTTGGCCGATTTATGTGTGATCCACTTATTTCTTCTGCGTCTGGCTGGGAAATGGGTTGGCTGCGTCACTCATACGCCCTGCGGTTCCAGTTCTTCTCGCAGCCAATGTCGCTGGCAGACAGACGCGCGATGTGCGGGAAATGGGTTCATTATCAAGCCAAATGGAGTGCTACTGACTCAGGTGCTGACACAGGTTCCCCCAATCCCCGATGCTTATCGGCCAACAGAAGCAGCTGTTTGTCTGACACACCGCTGGCCGAGGAAAGGGAAGAGTGGTGGCCAACAACTGTCAATGTCAATTTAAACTAAAACGCTGACGCCCTCCAAAAAGATCGAGACAACGAGCTTACAACAGAGCCGCGCTCGGCGGGTTGTGTCAGCAAATCATTAAGAAAGCAAGAGTTAAAAGCAAGCCCCAGCCAGCAGCAATACACAAAAAAATTCCCATAAACCGCCCGAAACAGACGCTGACTTTATGGTAAAAGCAAAGGCAGCCAGCCACAAGACCCGTAAAAAACAAGGGGGGTAAAAGAAAAACATATTCGGCCAGGCGGCATAATTATGCGGAAGCTGACAATGCAACTTGCTTTTCGGTTTTTGGCGGCTTTCGGGGGCTTTTGGCACAGTTCCATTCCCACTTCCATTTCCACACACTTTTGGGCCAGCTTCTGTTTGAAGCCGTTCGGTTGACATTTGATGATGCGTATCTTTTTGTTTTGTTTTCTATATACTTTTTCATCGGCCCGTAATTATATAAAAAATATGAACGGGAATTATGCAAGCCGAGTATAAGTCAAAAAACAGTTTTGCCATAGCCGTAACCTTGAGCTGGCTCAGATTTAGATTTATGCATGCCCACATATGGCAAATGATTCGACCCTAATCGGCCTTAATTATGCAAATGATAGACCGAATCGAGTTGCCATCTTGCCTCATAACTGTTTCTCTATTCCAACTGATTTGGTGTGGTGTATTGTAAAATGTGAATCGGAATATCAACCAAAATGTTCGCGGTCACCCAAAAGCCGTGACGTTTTGCTTTTTTACTTGATCACTATTGCTGTAATATGTGCGCTTGAATTTCCTGATAATCTGGCGTGCAGCCAATGCACATTAGTTGCTATTCAGTTAAAACTCTTCAATGCTCTTGATTCACTTTTGTTTTCGGGTGAAAGTCTCGCCGCGAAGGTTGCCAACTGGCACTTTCTGTTAGCATTAGTGCTTTTCTTATGGACTTCTGACGGTCATTACATGGTTGCAAAAGTCGGGTGACCTTTGGCCAATATGGTTTTCATAGTATTTAGAAAATTTTACACTCATTTAAACTTATTTGAAGCTACATATATATACTTACATAGCTACATAATGTGGCTAGCAAGCTTCCTCCTTGTCAAGCTTGTAAGCTCAAGTTCGTGTTCTAAGTCTTTCGTTTTGAACAGCCTTCGTTGTTTACTCAAAACATATATACCATTTTCTCATTTCTGCCTGCCCGCCAGCTGAAATAGGAAAAAGTGAACTTTCCTCGCGCTTACCTACAATTTTCGCCAATCCATGAGCAAGTGTTTTGGGGCATTGGCCTTGGGCTATGTACCACCCATTTTTGGCAATTGCTCAGCCGAACATTTCATTACGATTGATGATGATCGATTCGCCGACGAGACTTTCTTCCACTTGAAGTGGGCCACGGCAGCTCCGATCTTGCAGCACGTTGCATGCAAATTGTGCAAAACCTTTGGGATATAAAATGTCATGCAATTTGTCGTAAATGCCGCTGAGAAGTTGCAACACGGCAACGTGAAGCGGCTGTTGCTGTTGCTGCTGCTGTTGCTGCCTTTGTTGCCGCTGGTCAGTTCTGTTTGTTTTCTTGGTTGGTTTGTCAAAAGGTTTGGATGCGATGGATGCTGTTAGCCCCTCGCCACGCATCGCTGCATCATTATTGACAATTAGCCGCATTCGACGGCGGGCGGATGTGCAACTGCAACTACAACTGCAACGCAAACAGCAATCAGCAGGGCAGCACAAGATTGTTTTGTGCCTCGAGGCTGCTTCTTGGCCTTATGCAATAATTAATTACTCGGCCAGCGGGCCAGAAAACTAGGTTTCTTTCTACAAAACTAAAAGTAAATATTAATTGAAGCAGCAAGCGGCGTTTGAGTTGCAACAACAGATGCTAACTGTACTCGCGTTACAAACACAGTGCCCATTCGAGCATGACCAGGACGGGTTTGTGGGCAGGGAACTAACTAATGGTCATGTGAGGTGGTAAGACCATTATTTGGGAAACAAATACTTAGCATGCTGCCCCATTGCGTGCATATATTGGCAAATGGGATGTGGCTAATAATAATTGATATTTAATATTCGTTTCCCCTTTCGTTTCATTGCAGTTTAAGCATTTTAAGGATTATATTAGCACCCTAGGCGGCCGACGCAGTAAGATGTCCTCACCACTGGTCCTTTTCACAGCGCTCCTCCTGGTCAGCAGCACAATATGCCAGGGCCTGCCAGATGTAAGTACCCGCAGATATGGCCAATGCCAAGTGCAAGAACTCATCAATCAACCGGTGCGATATAAATAACCTTTGGGCTCTTATAATGCCATAAAGCCAGCTGTTAACGGATCAAAAGGGGCAAAAAACGAACAACAAATGGCCGCCAGTCGACGGTTTCATTGTCATTCGCATTGTGCGTAATTAGCATTTCGAGAAATACAAAACATTTTTTGTATATTAATTAAATTACAAAACAGAGCAGAGCGCCGAGCCGAAGAGAGTCGTCGTTAGAAATAAAACATTGGCATTGTGTGTTTGCATTGTGGGCCAGGTTTCTGAGTGCGCCTGTATGGGTGTATCTCATTGACACACAGCACAGCTTTTGTCTCGAGTTTTTGCTTTTCGTTTTCGAGAAAAAGCTTGGCCAGCAAAATTATGGCCAAGGTCGGACGTAAAAAGTTCTTGTAATTATTTCAAGTGAATTTCAGACTGTCCCTCCCTCCGCGTGTTTACTAACTTTTATTTTATTATTCTGCTGTCGTTGGCCATTTGCCAGCCGCCTTCTTTCCTCTTTTCTCTTTCATTGTCACTACCTTTGTTGCGGAGGTTATGGTTATGCTTGGTCGCTTGGTAACTTTGTGATTACAGCAGACGGTGGTTTATTTCGATATTGAACTCCAATTTGAACTCCTAGAGGTACAAGCTTGTGGTTTACTTTGTATTGATTGCAAGCAGTAGGCCCTGACTTTCTGATCCGGAATTCGACTCAAGAATGGTGCGATTCGAGACTAGGGATGGCCGTACGATCCGCGTGAATCTGGCTCTACTCGAGAAATCTTTGGTGATCCGCGAGATGTGCCGCGTTGGCCAGGTCCCAGAGGACGAGGACTTCGTCCTGCCGCTGCACGGCATACTCAGCAATGTCCTGCTGAAGATCCTGCTGTGGGCTGAGTACCACGAGAAGCACGAGGAGCCCGCCTGGGTGGCCAGTAAAGATCCTCTTCCGGCCGCGGAGATTGAGCTGCAGATCTCCGACTGGGACAAGGAGTTCCTGCGCGTGGAGATCGATAGCATTTGCGAAATCATGGAGGGCTCCAACTACTTGGACATCCCTTGGCTCTATAAGCTCTGTGCCCAGAAACTCGTATTCCTCAGCAGACGCGAGCCAGAGTCGCAGTTAAGCGGTTACTTGGAGAAGATCCCACCCCTAGGCGAGTTCCAGGCCCTTTTCAATGAGGAAATTCAAAGTGAATAGGCTGATTTGTAAAAGGAACGTCTGGGTTTAAATTGTCTCTGGGCTGTATTCAAAACTTCTGAAATACAAAGAAACAAACAATATTAATAATAATATTAGTAGCTTTCCGTTTTCGTAACCTATAACAATGAAATATCAAATTCAGCGCGAGAACCCACATTTTTTTGACGTTCCCTTGACATTTTTTGGAACTCTTAAATATAGACCATGATAGTTCGGGCCGATTTTGGAGCAAGTTCGTGTTGGCGGAGACATCGACCCCCTAGCCTTGCCAAAGTGCTGGCATAAAAAAGTGCCCCATAAACGACTTCGTCTCCGTTTTCCACTGCAATTAAAGTTGACACGCTACACCAGCAACAACAAAAACGGCTAAAACAACCAAAGTAGCAACAACTTGACGAGGCCCTTCAAATCCCAGCCGAGCATGAAAAGAGTGATGTAAAAAACGAACTGAAGTTGGTTCATGCAAAACACCGCCAGAATATCGATTCGGATTCGAGTGAGTCAGCAGTCGGCTGGCAGTCTTGTAGGTTTGCATTTTTGCTTTATGTGCTGTCAGAAGTGCAAAGGAATATGAGATATCTAAATGTTTGCGGCCTATCAATTGCCGGCCAAATAAATTAAGCCTTTAATTGTGAAATCCAGAATGGTTCGCCGCACGATTTGTTGTCTTTTCCTGGACTCGTATTTTGTTATTTATTTATTTTTTAGCTACTGATCAGCTCTTTCGCTTTTTGCCTACAGCTGCCTGCTCTGTGTCGCGGTTTGAGATTTGCTTTATTTCTATTTAATCATTTTTGAGTTCGGGTTCTCGGGTCACGTTCTCCCCGCTGTTTTTATATAAATAGTTACTTGTGTGCGTGGCTACAGGAAAATCGGTCGATTGTCAGTGAATGAGTAATTGTCGGTTGTTTAGGAGATTATGCAATCGGAATGGAAACGCATAGACATCGCATAAAAATGCAAAGATCTTAATTGATAAACGATAAATGCAGATATTGCAGAGATTCTTTAAAAGGAGATAAATAAAATGGGTCAATTCCTCTTTAGTATTATTTTGAGACATTGCAATTTAAGTGCACACTTAGCATTCGATCCGCCATATTCACCCATTTGCCAGAAAAACAAATCACTCAGATTTGCCATTCCGATTAGACGCAGCCCATTCCGGAGGTTTCGTAACACCCTGAACTTTTCACACTTTGTTAATCGCTGGCATAAACACAAAATTTCCAAAGGCGAGAGAAGTAAAAACCAGAAAACTTAACGCCGACAGAAGCGGTTGCTAATTTCCGCCGCCTGTCAGCCGAGGCGACAAGGTCAACACACCCAAATATCCAAGGAAATGGATTGAAAAGAGGCGAACGCCGACGAGTTTGCAATTTGCTGGCTGGCTAACCATCCATCCGCAAAAGCCCAAGCGAAGTGCCACACAAATCTTGAAAATCATTTCTTTGTATTTGACTGACTGCGCGAAAGGTCGAGTGACACTCTTTCGAGCGTCTGCCGCTGTTGACTTTGACCGGCTGATAAAAACGCGGGGAAAACAATTGCACAACAAACACTGTTGGCCATAAACAGTGTATTGGCCTCAACCAGAGCCAATTTGAAGCACACTTTTTGCGTTAATATGGCGGCTACACCTTTTACTTTGACTTGACTCTGATTGCACTTGGTCGCCGCCGCCGCCGCCATCGGAGCTAAAGTCGTCGCCATGCCGGTTATAGCGTAGCGCGCACACCGGGCGTATGAGTAATCTCGCACAATTTCAGTAATTGCCCGCGCAGCAGCAGCAGCAGCACCAGCAGCCCCAGTAAAATCCGAATCCAAATCAAGCAGCAACACAGCTAGCCATACAAATTACAAACAGCGCAAATTTCACAACATCCGTCATTGCACTCGGCGAAAACCGAAAATAAAATCAAACTTTGGCTTGGACAAATAGCTGGGTAAACAGCAGCCTAATGGCGATCGAATCGAATGACAACTCGAGCTAGGGCTGGATTTGCTTCGACGGATATCTAGACGCAGTTGATTTTGGTTCTCGAGTTTCTAATGAACTGCAATTTGTGGCGAAATATGATAGTAAATGCTGAAAACCATTTTTGCAATAAGAAGAACGGGTGTCTCTTCAATAAGGAAATTAAATTACCAATTTAATATACGAATAATGACATAAATAATAATTTAATATCAAAAATAATTTGCGCCTTCTAAAAGAACACTTAAAGTCAAGAGTGAGGATTACTTAAATATTATAGACACGAATAATAGCTTCTTAAAATTAAAGACGTAATTATTCCCGCAGCTGGCCAGCTGATTATCTGTAATTAAGTGCTGGCAATTGTCTGCCGAATTTTGTGGAAAACTTACCGCTGCTTTCAACACCTTTTGAGCGGCAATTTGCGATGCCTATCAATGATTTACATAATGTTTGGGCCATTTGGGGACTCTAAGCGGATTTTCCGGCTGTGGGCCCTTGGCAACCCTGGTTCTTTAATCGCCGCTGGTGATCTTGTTCATTGGATGCCGTCTTTTTTGCATAATTCGTAATTGCCGATCGCAGTTTTTTTCTCGCTCATTTGTTTTTAATTGCGATTAATTGGCCACAAGGGCCGCGGAGCTAAGTGTTGATTGCTGTCTGGGTGTGGTCGTTTAACTGGAAGATTTGCATACGGAGAGGCCAAAGAATAATTGCGAGTGCTGCAGGTGCAGAAACTTTCCAAATGTGGCCAGCCGAGAGCCCTAGAGCCGGCGATTGCACTCAACTCCAATTGCACTCGAGTGGCCAACTCGACGGCGCATCGAAAGAGTAGCTGCCTGCGTCTGCGTTTTCCTTTCCCAAGCCTCAGTTTCACTTTCAATGGGGCGACGACGACGCGATGACGGCAAAAGTTGCTCAATGCGACCCCAAACAGCTGGCTCCTGTTGGCTGTGGTCGAAAACACGTTTCAAATGAAAGTAAAAACTCTTTGGCATTGTGCCGAGGCGAGACGAGACGAGCGTCTGAGCGCCAAGAGTCTCGTTTTTCTTCTTCTGGCGTTTGTTCACCTGCCAACCAACTTTCGGCGGGATTTCAATTATAATAGAATTATCATGCCGGCCCCCAACGGCTATGCCCGCCAGTGTCATCTCCGCTCGGCGGCGATCTTAACTGTAAAAGTGAGTCTGGTACTTTGGCCAAGACAACTGGCCATCTTGCTCGCCTTCGTTTTGGTCTGCTTTTCTGATTTCTGCTTCTTTGCGACCGTTTCTTGTACGGCGCTGTCGTCATTTGCAGTGAGTCCATTTCTGACTCACTTTAGGCCATTTTGGGCAAAATAAATGCAAGAAATTTGCCTAAATTGCAGGCCGCTAGCCGGCCAGCATGCCAGCAAGTTCGCTGCCTGAGTCTTTTGTTTTTGCGCTTGCGTCTTAGCCGTTGTTTAAGGAAATTCTACTCCAGCTTTGACCCTGTAACAGATCTTGTTTTTGTGGCCGCTGCTGCTTTGCTGATTGGATTGCAAGTGAGATGCAGATCTGGCAGATAAATAAAACGGAAATGCACTGGATGTACGAAAAAATCCAAAGATTGAGTCATGTAGAATGTCATTTAGAATGGCACGCTGACTGGCACTTTGGGCACTCAAAGCAAAGTAGCTTATGAATGAATTTTAACTACTTCATATACAGAAATACACTCTTATTGGAAATTCCGCAACATTCTTCGGGGCTAAACAAACTGAATAGGGGATTGAATAAGCGCTGACCACAGTCGCAGATTAAAAGCCCATTAATATCAATACGAAATTAATTTGATTTTAATTGAAATTCGCAATTATGGCCAGCACACAATGCGCTTATAAAGAAAAAGTTTACACGCAACTCGGATAAGATTGCTATTCGATATTTATTTCTTTGCTTCTTGTTCGATTCGCCTCGTTTGATTCGGAAATACTTAAACACATGTGTGTCTGCTCACAATAAATAAATCTATCAAACGCCACATTGACCCTGACCCAGTTGGCGAAGATACTCGAAACCCAGCCGATTCGGATTCGGATTCGGATTGTGACTTTGGCTCTGGCTTAGTCGATAATCTCCAGATAGCTCTTGAGGGTCCAATGCAAACAGCAGACACGATCCCAGAGAGAGAGCGCCACCAACGAGGCTTGGCAAACAAACACTCGATTATTGCATTGAATTATTGATAATTTTTCAATTATCCCCTATCCCCTGTACCATTTCCATCTGACAATTGCTACAATTTGTTGTCATTGCCCAGGGCAACTAACCTGAATTCGTTTTCTGTCTCGCTTCTGTCGTTTTCCAGTTGCACAAACAAATGACGCCGGAGCAGCTGCAGTCAGTCTTCCACGTGGACACCCACGACGCAGTGCCCCACTATGAGCTCGTGCAGCTCCAGCACCACGAGAACAACCACAACCGCCGGCGGCGGAGCATCGGCGCGGGGCCAAAGGTCAACGCCGCCCTGCCGCCCCACCACGTGAAAAAGGATCTCAGCAAGAACGCCTACTACAGCGAACTGAAGCACGAGGCCCTCGCCTCGGGCGGCAACCACCTGTTCGCCCCGGAAGTGAGTGCCATCAAGTCGCACAACGTCTCCTTCAGCGCCTTCGGCCAGCACCTGAACCTCTCCCTCCGCGCCACCCAAGGACTCTTCAAGGGCGCGCCCCACCAGCTGCGCATGTGGACCGTGGGCAGCGAGCCCAATGCCACCCACGGCCTTGACCTCCAGGAGATCGCCCACGAGCAGGTGAGTCGTGATTTCTCCTTCTATTCAGCTTAAATACCCTAAAGGGGTTTATAAGGTTGAAACATAATGTGGCCTAGTAAACCAGGATAGCTTATAGCACACCTTCATATCAAAGTAACGTAACTCGCCATCATGCCCAATTTAGTTACTATTACAATCGCGTTTCGTAGTTGATTGGCCCTCTTATTAGTGTCATATATTTTCCTGCCCTAAATTGGCGTTTTGTTGTAAATGTTTTCCTTATAAGTCTTTCTCTTACTGCACTTTCATTGCTTACATCATAACGTAAAAAATGACTATCATGCTTTTTGTTGCGTTTTGCCTTTGTACGTTTTCTGATTTGTTGATTCGCCATACTTCCGCTTGAGGTAGGCAGATATTTTGTTTCAGCTTTTGTCGGACTTTTATATATTGTTTTGTTTGGCTTTGCTTTTATTTACAACACTTCGCGTTGCTATTTTTCAGGCATTTAATTACCTCCTCAGCTGCCTTTGCTTTTATTCGTATCTAATCGGAGTTAATTGGGCACGTGATAAAGAGATTTTCTTTTATTTATATAAGCACTTTTGAGCTCGCATTTAATTACGCTCTTTGTTATCTCTGCTTGTTATGGTGGGCAAGAAAAATAATCACGAACACGTCGGAAAATCATGCTTAAAGTCAAGGACAGGTGGAAATCTGATTAACAGATCGAGGGGTATATATGTATGTAGCAGGCTGAAAGGCTTAACCTTTTCACTTCTTATTTACCATAACGCTGGGCAATTCCCTACACTTCGTGTTGGGATCGAAATCATAACAATTGGCATTAATATTTACTCTGTCCACCCACGAGTTCCCAAAAATTCAGTAAGCCGCGTTGAGCCACGAACGTGACTTTTTGTAATTACTGATAAAGTTCACTTTCTTTTCATGGCTTGTTTGTGTACACTGGTGTAATTCAATTTTCCCATTTACCCATTATTCATGTGGTGGGCGTGTTTCTGGCCTGCGAAGTACAATCAATTGATCGCACTTTAAATTACGAGTCTTATACTCGGCGGATGAGGTAGGGTCTGCGGGGTGGGTGGTTTCTGAACACAGCATAATTTTGAATGCAAGACACCACACTTCGGAAATGAAAGTGAAATGTCATGTCAGGCGACAGCCGAAAAAGAAATGAACCCGGCGACTCGAACTCTTATGTCTTTGGACTTCGCCAACTGCGGAGTTGCTTGTGTTGCCTTTTCTGTGATTTATGTGTGATAATTTCTGTTTTAAGCCAGCCACTGCGAAATGCGGAAAGATTCGTTTGACTTTTCCTTCATTTCTTGGGGGATTTTGTCTTCGCTTTTAATTAAAAACGGAATAAGCTGCGGCTGTGTTTTGGCCATTTTCTGCGAGATTAGCTAACCCATGCAAAGGCTTATTCCATTTTCCCCCTTGAATCTGGTGACTTGGCAAGTATTTGAGTTTTCTGTTTTTTGATCTCATGCCACAAACAAATGGCCTCAAGATATAGACCACATAACTACAGCATTTCAATGTTTTCTATGTCGGATTTTTATTCTGTTTTTTTTTTTTTGGTAATGGCGGCACTTTGTCAGAGACCTTCCACAACACAGCAGTCGAATGAAACAAAAAATGCCATGGAAAAAACATTTATTCTAATTTCTGACATTCTGTGTCTTTTTGTTGTGCCTTATTGTTTGGCAACCGCAAAAGTACCGAAAAATAATTTTCCATTGATATCTGGTCCGAAGAACTGACCCCGTTTCGTTTTTTTATTTACGCGGACAAAGGCTTTAATGGTCGGGGAAAATGTTGCGTTTTACGCTGTGTTCGATTGCACATTAAAATTAAATTGTAAAATAAATGAGAAAAGTGCAGCACCCGTTGGTTTTGCGGTGAAAATTTCTCTGCCTCGCCATGAAGGTGGAAACCTTGCTTCGTGCCTTTTCCACCCAGATACTCCAATAGTTGTTGTTTCATACACAGACAGGCCAAGGAATTAAAAGGCAAATACAAGGCGTTGCTCGGCACTCCCACTGCCGCATTCAATCGATGAAGGCGATAGGCCGCACTCAAAGGTCAGTGCAGCCGCAAAATACCAGAAATGAGGCGAAATGAAAACAAAAGTCGCACAGGTCTCGGAAAAAATGGAAACGCTCGCAAAGGGGAGCGTTGAGTCGAGTAAATGGGACTGTTGTACCAGAAGTTGGGGCCCACTATGATTTGTGTGGGTAAAAAGCTGGGAAAGCTGAAAATGGACATACCTAGGGTTTGAATATTCAGTTCAAATTAATGAATTCCAGCCAAATGCCTTATAAATGGAGTTCAAATTATGAGCTCACCGCTGTGGAACTACGCTTTCAATTTCACAGTGACTTCATCAATTAAATAAAATAATACAAATATAAAAGTGCTGTTCGCTTTGTTGCTTATGCTCAACTTCCCTATTCGTTGGAGTAACAAAACAGAAGGTGCTCTAAAAGCAATCTGCAGCAATTGATCGGGGATCATGGATCATGACTGTGGCGAGGAGAACAATCCCTTTCGGCCGAGACTGAGCCACCTGCCCGTTCGGGACTCTGAGGCTCCACAATTACCATAAAACGGGGCCGCAAACGAAAGACTTAGGCAACGAACGCGGGCATTGGGCGGGCATTAGTGATTCCACCCCCCAGCCGCCTTCAATATGCAGCTGCCAGGCGATGGAAAACTGAAAGCACGCTAATTAAGTTTTCAAAATGCATTTTTGATGGGTGCTAACTCGAAGTGCATAATTAAAAAATAGTGTGTGCAAGTGCAGCAATGAAACTGTAAAAGCATTTGCTGCATGCCACTTGCCGTCGCCGCTGCACTCGTTTCACAAGACGCAAAATTGTATCTTGTCATTGCAAAACGATTCCAACTCGTTGGCGGCGGCGGAGGAGAGCATGATTAATGAGCTGGCGATTTGGCAGCTGAATGAATTCGAAATTAGCTCACTGTGTCCCACTCTCTCTCAATCTGCTATCTGCAGCTAGCTATTTTTTAAATGTGCGGGCGATGCAAGCTGCGATTCCGCAAAAAATCCGCAAAAACTCGAGGGGTAGCAGGAAAACTTTGTGGCTTAGAAAGCAGTTTCGCCTGCATTTCGCCTGCTCTCCCGCGTCTTTTTTCCTATTTCTTGCGGCTGCAATCGGTTGCATAATGCCGCCAAGTTGCTGCCACGGCCTGACAGTTTCTGTGGTTGTTGTTATGCTCATGTTGCAGCTATTGTTAACGCCGCGCGGCTTGCTGCTTTGTAGCCAGCAACAAGTTGGCCCAATCGCTCCCTTTTAGCAGTGATTAGGTCTCAGGCCGAGTAACTCGGATGTTCAGGCATCCGTGCTGGTAAGCAAATCGCAGCTCCTCCTGGAGCTCAATGGGCACATAATTGGCCGAATAATAGACAAATAATAGAGGTACAGCCTTGGCATTGTCTTCGATTCAAAGCCGTAGTGCTAACAACAAGTCCAGTGCGACTCGACTGACATACAATGCATAATGGTGCGTAATAAACAAGCTAACTGCCAAAGCAAATCAGCCGACACACACACACGCTTGGCTAAGTCCGAAGTTATTATTATGCGCAGCTCGAATGCGGCCAATGCGGCGTATGCGTAACGACGCCAAACAAATCAACGGGCAAACAAAATAAGCCAACAAAAGCGACGCCCACACGGCGTCTAATGCGTTAATTGTCGGTTAACTTGGCTAAATGGCTCGTGGACCTACAAGCTGAAAGATTGTGTGGGATCTACTATGGCTGTACACCTTTTCCCGTTTGAAAGTTGAACTTTCGTTTACCCAGCAGTTCGAACAATGGCAAATTATCGTCTCTTTTCGCTCGGGTTAAGGGCCTGAGACTAATGCCCTAACCTTCTTCTCGCTTCGGCCCACAAAACAAAAATCGGATGGAGTTCAGAGGCTAATTTTCACTTTGCCAAGTTCGCCGCTCCGGGTCATTTGTGTCTTTCTTCTCTCAACTTTTCGGCTTAATTTGCATAACAAAATTGCCAAAGAAAGAGCCAACGAAAATGGGCTAAAAAGTTTCAGCCAGGAAGTTGTTGAGTCTGGGGGCTTTTACTTTCGTTTTTGGCCATCTAGGTGCCAGAGTGCTGAAGTAAAGCACTTAGGGGGCTTGGCTTTAGTGGAAAGGGCTTTCCACACTACAACTTACCGATCCTTTAATAATGGTTGGGCATTAAAGGTGATTCTTCTCTATCTTAAAGATTCTGTCGTCAGTAACATGCTGGAAAGACAATGGCTCACCTTTCTCCCACCTTTCTCTGGCCAAACAAAAAGCATTCATGGCTAAATGTTTGTGGCTAATAAAATTATAGACCAAAATCAAAGCAAGTCCCTTGAGGCAATCGAGAAATTCGCCGCTTACGTAAGACAAAAGTTGCAGCCAAACAAAAAGACATTCCGGCCAGAGCCTAATCTCCGCAAAGAGATCTGCATAATGTCTTGTAGCCATTTGTAATTAAAAAATTTACGGCGCCATAAATAAAAAATATATATATATATGGCTGGGTTCAATGGAAGTGGAATCGAAGTGGAAAAGTGGAGGAAAAAATGCGCGACAGCAAACAATTTACAATTTGCAAGTCAACTAATTAAAAGTGCAGCCGAGGGAGAGAACAAATAAGTCAAATTCAGAATGGGTCCCCATGTCCATGCAAAGTGGAGTCAAGAGCAAACGGAGCAGCAGAATAAGTGGCCAATTGACAGTTCATAAATACTATATGGCCAAAACACTTGGCCAGGCTCCAAGCTCCGAGCTCCAAGCGTTGACAACTCGACACTCTGAATCGGGCTAAGACTTGGATTCGGATTCGGCTTTGGATTTGGATTTGGATTCGGACTTGGACTCGGATTCATGGCAGCCGAAATACGTGTGGTGGCGTGGGGGTCGCCACTTGCCACTTGTTGCTTTGAACTTATTTTTCCACAAGGTCGTCGTGTCCAACTAGCAAATACAACAACAACTGCACAACAGCGGTACAACAAGCTACAACAACCAACCGGCGACAGCAACAACGAATTAAGCCATAAATGCCTGCTGCACATGAAAAATTTGAGTGTGTCGTTGTTTCTGCGTGTCCACACGCTTGGCGGTCACTTAACAAACCTAACCGACTTGGCCAAAACCACGCCCCGTTCTGGACAGCTCGGTAATTCGATCGAAGCGATAAATAATTGCCCAGCTCTGCCGAATTGCTGTTAAGGGTGTTCTAGGTTGGTTAAGTGGCTTGCAAATATTTCCTTAAAAAGGATATTTAATATAAGTAAGCAGCGCTTGTAATATTGAATACAAATATTGAATCAATTTGATTTGAATTTAAGATAATTTTATCTGATATAAGTGATTGGTGTTGAGGAGTCGCTTCAACTGCTAAACTCGACTCCTTGAAGAGCAATTGAATATTTTTTAATGAGGCTTCATTCATCTTACGAATGCGAATCTAGATTATCTTCTGGCTGACAGCTCCCATCAAACAAAAGGCCAATGGCTCCGAGTCTGTTTTTACCCAGATTTTGGCACTTGACTCACTTTGATGCATACGAGTACGTATACGTAATGCCATTTATAGCTCCAGTCGGGCGTACTGCGATTAGTAACTGTAGATTCGGATACTCGGACGGGGGCAGTTATGATTTATGCCTGTAATTTGATAGAGTGCCGGCACGACAAGTTTTTGAGCCTCGGACGCGGTCCAATGCCAAATGCTGTGGCCGATGTCAAGTGTCAGATTACATTTATTTCGATATTTATTACAGAACCCAATCCAATTGAATGGAAGCGAATTGATTTGAATTGAATGGCCAGGCTACGCAGGGGCAATTAATTTAATTAGTCTGACCACAGCGGGCCCGAAGATAAGCCGCTGATGCTTAAATTTATGCTAATTCGCGGCTAATATCCCCGGGGTATTTGCTCGGCTCTCGCCTTGAATAGCCAATGCAAGAAACCCCAAATCGAATGTCTATGTCACAGGATTGAGAAACAGTCGGACTGTGGCAAAAATCTAAATCGCATCTAGAGCAGTTGGCCAAATGTCAGAAGCTTAGGCTTTAAGCCGTGCCAGCAGCGCCATTTTCATGGTCAGTCTAAAGTCTGCCGCGGCACACACGGCGTATGAGTGACGTGCATGCTGAGGCGTCACATTTGCCAGCCACGAGCATAAATCAAAGCGCGGTGTACCGCTACAGCCTCCACTGGTTCTCCATGGCTCTCCTCCAGCTCCTGACTAAGTGGCCAAGTCCTCCTACCACCGCCACCTTTTTTTCTGACCAGCCAAAGTTGCATTTAATTAAATTTACCCACTAACCACGCGTTTTGTCTTGGCCAACTCAGCTGCGGTGGCCACCAAATACTTGTGCATTTGTTATGCCACGGGAAAAAACAAAACGAGAATTGCCTTAAATTTTAGTAATGGCCAGCTGCGGCTGTGTAGCATGTATTTGCTTTACATCACGTGGAATGTGCGGAATTTCGACCCGTAAAAATATGTAAAATGGCTATTTAATTGAATTTTTATACAAATTATATTTTATCACCGCTCAGCTGTCCAACATTTATAAAGCGTGTGTTATGATTTGATTGGCTGTATTTAGATTTGGTGGTATATATATTTGCTCAATTTGCATTGTATTTTTAACTACTGACATCAATCAATGGGATTGCTGGTAATTGAATAACTAATCCAAACATAATTTACATTTTATTGGTAGCATATACTGCCTAATCGAGTTATAATTACAATTTTAGTACTATTGTTAATTAAACTTAATGTTGTTCCCCCTTTTTTTGCAGCACAACAGCAACGATGTGGGCGAAGTGTTCCAGGACGAGAAGAACATGGCCGCGATCTTGATGCGGCGCCACATGGAAACCGGCGACCTGATAATGGTAAGTGGTGCAAATGTGAACAGGCCCGCCCTCCACCCACCTCCCAAGGTCGTTCTGCTGCACTTGCAGTGCACTCCGTGAACGTGCCACAAGAATTTCAATTAGCGCTGACCATTAATGGTTGTTCTTGGCGTTGTTCTGTTACAGTTTTTTATGCCGATTCCGAATCGGCTGGTGCTTGTTCGATAGATTTTCTTGTTGTTATGACAGACGGCCATTGTTATGGTCAGTTTTGGTCTTGGCCATGTTAACTGCCGGCTGTCGCCCATTTCAAATTGAGTGTCTGTGCGGCGGGCATTACAATTAAACGCCCGTTGATCGGATATTCAGAGCGATGGCGGATAATTTGCGGATTTAGACAATTTCTGCTGATTAAGCATTAATTTATCGCCGCAAAAGTGTTCGGGCCAAATAGGCAGCTGGAAATGTAAATGGCCAACGTAAAAAAGCTGTAGAAAAGTCCAGGGTCGACCATTGGATACCCAATTAACTTTGTCGGATTTCTAAAGCGTAACTGAAGAACTTTGGGTAATGCCTATAATTATCTAGCTGTTCCAAGCCATCAGGCAGCAGTTTGATATCCTTTGTCAGCTCTCATATCTATCGACTGCCCAGTATACCCCATCAGTCGGTCGTACTCCTTTGTTTTCCATGAGCACCTTGGGCCAATTTGACAGGAGTGAAAATTGTGATGGTGTATGGGCGATAATGCCAAGATATATTGCATTAGGCCATAAGTGTTCATGTTGCTAGAACAAATACGATCGTTTAGGCGTACCGATATGGTTAGGAATCAGCATAGATAACTTGCGGCCTTGGTAAATGGTCAGTTTAACCTTCAGGCGCAGCAATGAACAGAATATTCTTAGCCACTGTATTCAGCTTACTTTTCATTCATTAATCCATAAAAATTGCAAGTATTGTATTGTATTTCCTCACCGCCAATTACCAAGGTTGCCATAATACTCGGCATTGTGCGCCAATCCTGTTTATGATTTTATTTAGCATCCAATTTAATAAAGCGCTTGCCTTTTAACCAGCATCAGCTACATTCTGATGACGTTCAATTTAAAGACAATTGGCAATTAACATGGCCCCCGAGCGGAAATGGAGACCAATATGCAGGAACAAGTTTCTCGGCATGGAGGAAGTCTGCCTAATTACCGGCCATTGTGTGTGGGCTCTTTTCTTTTCCATTTCATGGCAGGCGGGTGGAAATTGAGAGCAGACCAACCAACAAAGTCTGGTGGGAAAAAGAACCGAAAGACAGAAACCTTTTCAGCTTGGGCTGCATGGAGAATTGCACAAGAGCAAATGTCACAATTCAAGCAAATTAATAATCAACCGGCCGATCGCACAACAAATGAGCGGCGGAATCAGAAATGGCCAACAAATATTGGCAGACAATAAGGTCAATAAACAAGCTTCATAGCCAAAAGTCTTGGGGCCTCAACTTTATTCGGGGCCTTTATTTTGGCAATTTCTTGAGCGGCGCTGACGTCTGCTTGGGTTTAATTTGTTAAACAAAAAGTTGGATAGGAATAAATGTGTATTTCTGATAATAATTACTGACAGCCAATAAAAGGTCAAACAGCAATGTCTGGCCGGTCCGACTTGACCGACTTGTTATGGCCAAGTGCGCCGCTGCACCGGCCGACAAACAGAAAAATTCATAAATAATATGTAGAAAATAGTCAGCACACATGTGAGCATGAAAAATGTTTGCTGCCTGACATTTGGAGGCGCAAAGCCGGCGAAAAGTTTCGCAATTGGCCAAATCCAAAACCAACACCACAGCCAAAGCCAAAGCCAAAAGCACTGGGACGCAGCTGTGCTGAC
The DNA here is from genome assembly GCF_004382145.1 of Drosophila mauritiana. Classification (NCBI taxonomy): domain Eukaryota; kingdom Metazoa; phylum Arthropoda; class Insecta; order Diptera; family Drosophilidae; genus Drosophila; species Drosophila mauritiana. Next base: position 22,078,459 of record NC_046668.1, on the reverse strand, counting down.
CAAATCCAGTGGGGCTTCCGGCTTCGGTTTTGACCTTAAACGGACGGGCTCTCAAACTTCTCGCCACCGAGATGAAACTGACGCTGCCGACTTGTAATTAACCAGAAGTCGAAGATGGCTGAGTCGAAGATAGTTGCGTAAGACTTCTGCTGGCCCGTTTGATCGGATCATTGTTCAAGAAATGCCGACAAGCTGAGTAGCCGGCACCACCTCCTCCAACGCCACATTTATGGCCACTTAATTAGTGCCACCGAAGCAGTTGTCGACCATATAAATGTGTGTATTACTTTAGGTAATTGTTGCCGCTGACAAAACCTGCAGAGCATTCAAAATATTTTACTACAGTGGGATGAATCAGTGTTGTAATTAGAGGATTTCAAAAAGAACAGCTTCATACGGTTCAAAACTACTTCGACAAATATAATTCCCAAGAAATCCGTCACTTGGATACCCTCATAAAAAGTTAACTTTTTTCAGCATTTGTATCTTCGGTCTGTCCACTGTACGAAAGACTTAAGACGCGAACTGCTTTTAGCCCATTGCAAAACATTTTCAAAGGAAATTTCAAACCCACATTGTTTTTGCCGGCGATTTAATTTAATTACAGCTTACTTAAGAGTGGACTTACACGCACCATTTGATCAGATACTCGCACTTTTGCTAGCGTTGGACAGCGAAAAATGTTGGCCCAATGATTTTTATTAAATAAGCTTCATTAGTCAACTTGGAGTCTGTAGATTCTTCACGAGCTGCGATCCAACTATTCCCACCGTCTTCAGATGCTATACTTGAAAATGATGCATCCCATAGCCCAAGTTATTCATCATCTGTCCGTGTGGGAAAGAAAAAAACCGAAAATCGAATGCGATTCAATATGTACATGTCAGAGGTTGAAGGTCGCCGCGAATGCCCTTAGCCGGTCGACCTGGACTTGAACATCGAGTTGAGTGCGGTGTCCATTATGTTTGAGCCACCCACTGCCAGCGGTGGTAATGTATCCAATTTGACCCAATCAATGTTGACATTGACTCGTAATTTCACAAAGAGAAACTCTTACATGCGAATATTAATTTCACGGCCAATTACTCTCAGTGTCTGAGTTATGTTTCTTCGGCTCTTTGGCGAATAGTTCCAAAAATTGATGACATTCATTTTGGAGACGGCTAATTGTTTTGGCCAATTACATGCCCCCCTCCACAGGGAATTTATCAAAACGAAACGAGCTCAAGGGAACCAACCAGACAATTCGAACAAATTGTAATAATAACTCTGAGTTACTCTTTTTTGCCCGCAGTGCTTACGGTCATTTGTGTATATGCACTTGAACAAATAAAGTATTTTTTGCGGGGCGGGGAGGGGTCGGCAAGGCAGCTTGATTAATGCTAATTGCGGCCAACGTCAGTCAAATCCAAAATCCAAAAAGTCGATGCGTGGGGTCCCTGATGAATTGGCTGCAGGTATGCATGCATCTTATGTCGGCGCTTCGACTGCTAATTACTATTGCCCGCTGCTCTGAAAAGTTTGGCCCTGAAACTGAAAACAAATCCACGAAATGCATTTCAGCCACCTTTCATAACGAGAGAGTGGCTTATGTAAGAGCAATTATGCAGCACTCGTGATATGCATCTCTCTATTAATGGGCTTTCAAAAACCTTTGGGTAAGGTGCCCAAGCAGGTAAAAGTATCTTCAGGTAACTTAGGGAAGTTTAAATTATTAGAGGGGGATTTGTACACGGCCTTTATGTAACACATTCCACACTGAAATGATGTTCGTGCCTTAAGTCATTTGTTTCAGAACATATTTGTGCTTGCAATGCAGTTGAATCCCTAACATTTAGGTTTTTGCTTAGCAATCTACCATCTGCTTATTAAGTATAATGTAATGTAGACATTATTTCAGATCGATCTTCTTCATTTCCTCGCCACTGTTGAACTTTGTCAGTCACACCTTTGGCACACTCCTCTCGCCTTTAATGCGGTTTGCCCTTTTTTCAGTTGGCATTTGAAGGCGCGTTGCAAATATCAATATTGCCATTTAAACAATCAGAGTTCTGTAAACGGTGGGGCAACAACTATGCAAACAAAACAAGCAGAATTATCAGGTAGCACTGGCGACATTTGGACACGGCTTTCAGCATTTTGGCCAACTCTATTAGACGGCAATCGCGGCGTCATCATTAAGCAACACTCATGTCCAAAGTGCCAAACAAGTTTTTATTCGTCTCAAGAGAGGCTCTTCTTCTTGGCAGCCAGAGCCAAAGTCTTCTCACCTTCCCAACTAATTGCTAGCCTTGATATTTACAAAGAGTTCACTGTATGCACAAACGCGTGTATTCGATAGTTGCTCTTCTTGGCTGCAAATTCTATATTTGAATAACTGGCTGACCGCCGATTTGATTTGCATTTGCAGCCGCCGCCGCAGTCGCATCATCGTCAAGTGTTAAATTGCACAATTTATGGGGCAAACATGGCTTGACATTCAGGCGGGAGAAGTGCAATCAATGCGCCGGCGACATTTACAAATGTTATACAATTTGATGTCTTTATTGGCATCGGGTTTTGGCTGATTAAAGCCGAAACTTTCAAGCCACTTGATCCGGCTGTGGTCATTGTGCAATGAGTTTCGGTTGGAGCGAAATTAATGCAAAATAGTTTTGCAAATTGGCATAGATACCCCACCCATATACCCATATATATATATATATATAGTAAATCGCTTTATGCGGACGACACAACCCCCAACTGACGAGTTTGTTGCCTAAGTCTTTCGTTTTGCGATTTCGGTTACCCGATAGCCGCAAGGAACTCGACTTGTCCGAAAGGAAAACTAGAGTGAAACTAACTCGAGTCGACATAACAACGAGCGTGTTACCAATATTCATAAGCCCCAACTTTGCCTAGCAGCTCATATGCAGATCTGTGGATCTGGAAACTATACGGCTGGAACAAGAGATGGCAGCGTGACACGATTGAAAGCCACCGCTATCCATCACGATCTCGGCGCCACGATCGCCACGCATGCCCCGAATACAAAGGACTGAGTGCCGCCAAGTAACCGTTTTTCAATTACAGCCCGTTGCTCATATTATTTAATCAAAATGCACATTTTTTCCTCCTTTTTTTGGGTTGTGGCTGCAATTTCCTCGTGAAAAATGTTTTTTAATTGGTGCGACGCGATGTGGCAAGCCACCAGATGATAACAACATTTCTGGCGGGTGCCGTTCCAAGACTTTGGCCGCATATTGCATATTAATAAACGGTCATATCGGTTACGTCAAGCCATACCCCCACAAACACTATTTTCGGGAAGGGGAGCTGAGAGCTGAGCACGAGTCTGATATTTTCACGCTTAAGACAGTTAAATTTGATAGTTGCCCGCTGATGGGGATTCAATTTGGGGCTCTGCTGTCTGCCAGTGGATCCAATTTCAATTAAGCCGATTAATCGATGGCAAATGAAAGGGGACGTTCATTAATCAAGACACAACGTTTTTGGAAATCTATATGCGATTAACACAAAGATTAGATTGGTATTTAAATAGGACTAGAACGAAGTAAGCAAATGCCTCCCTCAGGTGGCAAAAATCACTTCAATGTAGATAAGATTGTTCGACCAGATTGATTCTTTGGCAGCTGATTGGTGGTCACACGCCCAGTCCGTCAACCTTGAGAGGCCTTCACTTCTGAGACTTCTAAGTGCAAGGATAACCTGCAGTCACTCAAGCCCGATTGTGATGTCGATGTCGACTCCACTTGACTTTGACATACGACTCGAACTTCATTAGGCCTGGTTCATGCGCCTGCCTGGCTGCCTACCCACTTGGCCAAATGCTTTTCCATCTGGCCGGAGCCATTGGCGCGGCAACTTGAAAGACATAGCCCCGTCTTTCCCCCATTCTGAGCCTCTGTTCGCATTGAACTTGCTGCTGCTGCTGCTGCTGCTGCTGCTGCACCAACGCACCAAACATCACAACAAATTATACCAAAAAAAGCTGGCGAGCAACCAAAAGAGCCACGGCAAAGTGCGTTCTAGTGGCAGATACATTTTGTGAGCAAATTAATTTTGATTGCCGCGATTGCAGTGGGGCAGCACCCGAGAACCGCTGTGTGGGCCAGGTTCTTGAGCCATTGGCCACCGGACTGCAGCCATGGGCGGTGGTCGATTTTTATTCTTTTACACGTATAAATATTCATTGACCAGCCGGGGCGCACATACACCACATACAGATACAGATACAGAATATAGAATATAGAGCCCAGAATCCATGGCTGAGTGGGCCGCCCGAAGGTGGGTTCGGCGGAATATTTTTAACGAGCTGCTTATGTAAACAAACTGTTAACACGGCGGGTATCTCCGGCTGAACTATCGAGGCATTAGTATCCGTTCTTGTTCTCATTGTCAGTCTGTAGTTTACGACTACATGCACTCGCATTGAACAGCGATCTTAAGAGCCGATTAGATCTAACCTTGACCAAGATGATAACCGAAAAAAATGGGGGAAAAAAAACCAAAGCGGCACACACCTTAACGCATTTCCATTGATGGCGCATCGAAAAGAGCATAATTTTGTGTTTAAATCAAGGTTTCTAGATCGAGACTGCTAGGCAGTGTAAACCTGAACGCAGATATTTACAAATACAAATGCAGTGCGATTTGCATTTGAATTTGATTGCTGGGCGATCACAGACCACTTCTTTTCCAATTGACAGCCATTTTCCATCGGCTTTGGGCGGTAACGCCACCGAGCTCGGCAAACAGTAACCGTCATGACTATAATGATGATCGCCGCTCAAAGTGATTCGAATGTTCGTGTCATGAATTTGCACAAATTATGCTAATTTCCCAAAATTACAAACCGCAAAGTGATTTTTTTGTATTGCTTTATCCGCTGCTGCTGTGTTTCGGTGTCTGCCAATTTTTGGTATTTGCACATTTGATGCTCTTGGCCAAAAAAAAGCACAAAAACAAATACGAATAGGTGTTAATTTTGATTGTAAGTAAATTTTTGGTTCAGTGAACTCTTTTCTGTGGCGTGTCACATTATGCAAGCGCCGTGTGCTGATTATCTGCGATCGTTGTGGGGAGAAATACTTTAAAATGATTTACATTTAATTGAATAAAGGAAGGAGCGAACGAAAATATCATCACAAATCAATCAAGCTCATTGTCAGTTGATTGCGATCGCTGGGCGTTTCTGCAGGTGCCAATCAGACTTGTCTATCTGTACTTTCTGACAGATAAATATGTGTGAAAGGCGCCGCAAGAAACTCAAATGCTGAAAGGCTGAAAAAACAGCACTAAGCTCGTAAACGTAAGCGTAAGCGCAATTCCAAATCGGCTCTTGCTCCTGCAGATATAACAATCGCGTTGTGGGTGATTACATAAACAAGACAGCTCGGAATCGGACAACTTTATTTTGGGCCAGCTGAAAGCAGATACTCGTTGCCAAAGTCTGCGCAGTGTGTAAGCTGCGTGATTTGAAAGCAATTTGCTGTTTTTCCCCGCCAATCCCCCTGCTTTTATCCCCCCATCCGATCTATCCGATCTATCCGATATCGAGCGACGTGTAATTGGCCTCATAGCACTTGCCGACAGCCGGGAAATTATAAGGTCCGCGATTATCTCAAAGTATTTGGATCTTAATGCCGGCCACGCAGCTGTGGGAATCTTGGGAAATATTGCGAACAGTTAGTGGGTCAAATGGAATTAAGGCAATTTGAAGCTGGGATATAGCTCACCTAACTTATTGGCAAGAGTATTAGGTGTTGCACATAACTTTAAACGGTTCTTATTTACGAGATATCGCAGCTATGACTTATTTAATACCAAACAAACAAACACATAATTACATACTCAAACACTGCAATCAGCGTAAAGTGAATCCATTTATGTTAACATACCCCTTTCATTTGGCTTTTATTTACATTCAGAGGTTCAATACCCACTTCCTCTCCCATTTCGATAGTTTTCCCATTTCGATAGCTAGGAAACAAGTAAAAGCTTTTAATTTCGCCTGAAATTAAGTGGCAATTACGCGGCCGAACTTTCAACACGTTGGGCATAAGAGCACATAAATCGCATTTGGGTAATTTATTAATTGGTTTTTCGCATAAATTGCGTTCAAGGCAAGGCGTTTGGAAATTACTGGCTATCACAGTTGGGCAGTTACATAACACATGTACCAGAACTCTAACAGCGAAACAAACCCGAGTCGAATAAACAAACGTTAAGTAAGTCTGAAATCAGCACAACATACGCCCAAAACGCCTTGACTGTTTTTTTTGTATTTCTGCTTCTCTGCTGGCATTTCGGTGGAAATGCGGAAAACGCAGCCAAAGTGGAACACGAAAACTTTGTTACTACCACTCGCTTAACTGCCACATGCCGAGAAAAATTGTAGTGAGTCGAGCCAAATTAAAAGACCTGCCAGGCGGCAAATAAAACTAAATTCGCAGCCCAGATAAATGCGACAAATGCAGAATTAATGACTATTTTAGTGAAAAGTGAAGAGACCCGAGGAAACCGATGAAGTTGTTTGCCCAGCCTGTTGACACCTTCTCCGCTGTCTTTCAATGACTTTCAATGTGAATGCCAGGCGTTTATCGCGCACATATATCATACGCACTGTGTGCCAAAAGCCATTTAAGTGTCGCTAACTCAAATATTGATCATATTTCAAGTGCCCAGCGATGCGGCGACGGGCGAAGAAAAGGAGGCTGCTCGAATAATTTCCAATCGCACTGGATTTGCATATAGGCACCGAAAGAAACTGGGGCGTGATACCGATACACACTTTAAATGCAGCTAGTTGAAATTTCAGATACTATCCAACTTTACTATACAAGATAGTTGAGCAGTTGAGTTTAATCTGTAGCTTTTATCTGCACAATACATGGCTTCTCTCAGTGCGCCGACTGTTTGGCCCATGTCATCTGTTACAATTTGTTGCTTGGCTTCGCTTGCAATTTGTTTATGGCACATGTCGTTTTTGTTTTGCTGACATTTAACTGAAGTCGCGTGTGCGAGGACATTGAACTTTGCCGTTTGGTGCTGCTTTGGTGTTTTTGGCATTTTCGATAAGTGCTCAAATATATCGAGAGCAAAATCAAGTTCGCTGCCTAAGTCATTCGTTTTGTGCCCAATTGCCAGCATGGGAACTTCAGATGGGCAGCGCATTCCCACCGATTCCAGTCAGAATCAGCATTAGATAAATTTATATATGTAGCCGAGAACAATTACAGTTCCATTTCCTTAATGCGTTTCATGTTAAACATGATCTCAGCTGGTGGTCATTTATCGCAGTAGCTTTTATGTCCAGCTGACTTGACTCACTGGTAATATTATAATTATAGCATTACCTCCGCGACTTAATTAGCCCTGATCACGCCTAGTGCCAAGTGGGTGCTCGCACGCCGATCGATAAACAAAAGGCCAATTAAAACTGAAACGGAGTCGCAAGCAAATGGAATCGAAAGCATTTTGGAGTCTTGAAGTTCAGCCAACAATTTTGTTTCTAACCTTTCTCAAGGTTACGTCTGCGGGCTCTGTTTCACTCAAATAATTATTGCAATTACAGGGGCGATAAAAACGAACCGAGAGACCGAGAAACACAGCTTATCTAGATCGCGGTTTATTTGCATAAAATGTTCCACTATGCAAATCGCAGCTAATTTTTATGACTTGGCCAGCGTCATTCAAACGCAACTCATATTCATATGGCACAACTCATACGGCCGACTGCAGGCCAAGAATGTTGAGTTGAAAATAAGTTCAATAAATTATCTAAATGCTCCGCCCGAAATGGAGTTCGCCGGTGTCAGTGGTTTGACAAATGTCGATGGAAATTTAATGCCATTAAGCCTGCTAGTATTACTTCTTAGTCAGCTGGGCCAACAGAATACCCTATTTATCATTAGATAATTAAATCCCCGCTCATGATGTATTTGCCCCTGATTAATTGGCCAACTCACGCATTCCTCATCGTTTCTTCTTGCAGGAGGGCAGCATTGGACACGACCTGGTGATCAAGCCCTTGCCGCACGAACTGAGTCCCAATCCGGAGGAGTCGCACCACATCATCTACAAGCGGGAGGCATCCGCAGCAGAAGACCAACTGAGTGACTTTGGTAAGATTCATTTGGCATTGCCGCATCAATTGAAGCCATTGAGAAGCAGGCTACGTTCCTAATGGGCGCATTGACCCATAGAAAGCCATAGAGTCCACGGTCTATACCGTGGCCCATAAATCTTCGGCTGGAGATCGACGTGATGCCGATAGCATTTCCTGCCTCGAAAAAGAGCAGCATACTCACACATTCACGAGGGCTCATGAGTTCAATGCAACAATTCGCCCTTCACTGAATGCATTTACCCCTGCGGTTGCGGTGGCGCCAAAATTCCAGCGATAATCGCTGTAAAATTATTTATTTTATGCCCGGTATTTCTCGCCGCAGAAACTTATTTTTCCACTGTCGGCTTGGCCGAAATGCCCCCAAAAATTATACCCAATACAGTTAAGTGTGTTGCTGCTACCTGACTTGCCAGCTTCTTATATCATAATAAAGACATTCCACCACTCGATTTTGCTTAATTTTTGCTTAATTCCCCGCTTCCTGCTCATGCCATTTATTATTTATTCGCCATTTTTTCCCGCTTATTCAGCCTTCATGGAACCTGATGATCTGCTCGCCAGCGAGAAGCTCGAGAGGCTGCAGCGCCGCCAGCGTCGCAGCAGACGCAGTGCACCCAGCAGTCCCGACTTCGAGGACCTCAACGACGAGGACGAAGGCGCCCTGGACTCAGAGCCCCAAGTGGCCGAGTCCCGCACCAGATCCCGCCGGCAGGCCCCCTATATCATCTATCCGGAGGTCTTGGTCATCGTGGACTACGATGGCTATCGGCTCCATGGCGGCGATAATCTGCAGGTACGTGTGCGTGACAGGCCGCCAAAAAAAAAATGGGGGAAAAAACTGAAGAGAGAAATTAAACGCCGCTGGCTCCAATGAAGTTGTTTCGGCAATTGCAGACAGCTCGGATTGAGTTTGGGATTGTCTCTGCGTGCGCGCGGATTTCAGCCGCGATTCCATGCCGTCGATATGGTGGGTATCCAACCCAACCCGGAGGGGATTTTGGAGTCTGAGGATTGTAAAAGTTGTTTCTTGTGCGCTACATGTGTAGATATTATGCGAGCTGAGACCGAGACATGTGCTCGCATTGATAGATAGGTCTGGTTGCGACTGAGACCCGAATCCCCGGGGGGAATTGCCGATTTATTAAGGCAATATATTTTATTAGAGCAATGGCTGGGAAAATCTCTTCTCAAAAAGTAGCTCAGGCAGTCAAATCATATTTGTTCCACACATTCAAGTGTATGATTAATGTCCCAGGTAGTTCTTTACTTAAGATTCTCGAGCTAGAGTTGCCGAAACACATGATTCAATTGTCATGCACATCAGTCGCGCTCAAGATTTATTTGCCTGCCTGATCTGGGTGCGTTCTAGCTTCGTGGAATACCTAGAACCCGGAGATGCGGCTCAGATGAAAGCCCTATAGAGATGGGACGGCCTGACAAGGACAAACGTGCACTGTGCCCAAACAAGAACTAACATAACTCGTGTCTCTTCCCCAGGTCAAGCGCTACTTCATCTCATTCTGGAACGGAGTCGATCTGCGCTACCGCCTGCTGAAGGGTCCCAGAATCCGCATCAGCATCGCCGGCATAATCATTTCGAGGGTGAGTACTCATAGCACATAATATCTATATAGAATTGCCAAAAAGGGTTTCCTATCGGAGTCAGCCTCCTTTGAAAGCCCCTCCAGCTGGATCATTACACAATCGCAGCAATTCAACTTTCATTTGGCTAATTGAGTAATCCATTTTTGGAAGCCCAACTTTAACCCCTGGCCAAGTGGGTCTTGCCAATCGGGCGGCTCTCCTTCGGAGCCCAAGTAGCCCCCAGCTAGCTCAGTGAACTGAAATCCACTCCGAATGAACTGTCACGATCTGGGAATCTGGCAGGCAAAAACAGGCCGAAGAAACATGCAACGCATGCGCTTCGTTCGATTCGCTAGAAAAAATGTGAACAATCAATTTGGTTATTTGCTTGGCCACAGCACACAAAAAGCAGAAAGCCAGGCCAGCAAATTTTAACAAGTTTTTTACTCGTGCTCTGTGTTTTGCTGGAACTGACTGAATGTTTTTCTAGAAATTAGCGACGAAAATTCGTTATGGGCACGCGAATCGAGTTGGCCAAAAAAAAGAATTGGATCTAACCTTCTGGCACTTTTCAGATTTCCTGAAATGGCTTTTTAAGTATTGGAATCGGTGTCAAGCTTTTTTAATTGGGCTAAACTGCTTTGAGGTAGCTAAATCGTTTTTAAACCCATTTCCAGCTGGCAAAATCAAGATTATAATGTGTGTCATAAAAGCAAGTCTTACATTTTAGCAGCACGTGGCAGAAGCTAAACATATTAGAAGTCTCTCGGGAGAAATGACTAATGGCCATAGAAATATGGCTTTAATTTCCTATTACAGCGAGCTGTGGTGTCGTGAGCGATCTCTTTGATCTCCGCTAACATCTTTCACTTATCAACATTCAACTAATTCGATTGCATAAGCCAAGACCATAAAACACTTTGACAACATTATAGCATCGTGGCTTTGTGTCTCGTCTCGACCCGTCTCAATACTCAAATACTCGAATACTCAGACTTTCGGCCAGACTTTCTCACACAAATCAGATTGGCGCTGCTTCAGGAAGCCATTCGTAGTTGGCCAAGAGAGTGGAGAGTGGGTACTGGAGATTGGAGAGCGTAGAGAGTGGGCCAAGAAAGTGGAAAATTGGCACAGCGAGTGGCGGAATGAGTGGTTCACCTGCAGCAGTTGCAGTTGCAGTTGCATCGAGCTGGCTGCCCACACGACAACTCCGCATCGAGGAGACACCGATGTCGACGGGTTACCCTAAGTACGTCAATTGGCTTTGGCTGTAACTCTGCTTCTCTGGCTGTCTTTCTGCCTTTCTGGCCCGGCAAAAACTAAAACTAAACCAAAAAATCATTTTCAGACCGCATAAATAATGCAACAGCGCCTGCTGCTGCAACTGCGTGTTGGCCGTGGTTACATAATCTAATGGGCCACGCTAACTGCAGTCGGCAGTTAGTTCAGATCAGATTTTTTCGGCTGGCATGTTTTATTTTCCTCTTTGCCCAATTTCACACACACATGACTTCCTCTTCTATGCCCCCCACACACACACACACACACACACACACTTAGGTGGTAGATGCAAAGTGCGTATCTGGTGGATACAGGTACTTAGTATCTTAAAATATAGCATCCGTCGCTAAGCTTTTTCCACTTTTTGCCACGATAACTAATGTTGCCAGAAGTGGAGTAGTGGAAGTCGGGTAATTACTCAGAATTTGGATTGGGCAACAAATTATTGGACACACATATCCGATAAGTCGACGCAATGCAGAAACAGGTAATCCGAGCGAATTTATTGGATTTTTGAGTCATTTTATCGGAAGAGATTGGCTAAGTAGATTGTTTGGCCAACAGGAGCTCGTGCCGATCACTTTACAGGCTAAACCATAAATGAGTGCCATATGAGTGCGAGTTTCTCTGTGGAAAACCCAAGCAACTTGACCCCAATGCCAGCTACAAAACACCGAAAGCCAATCGTTTATTTATATTTCAAAGAACAAAAAGCCAGCCCAGGCACGAAATCTGCAGTCACATAAATTAATCACCCATTGACAAATAACTTAGAGAATTACTTAGGCCCCAACTTCGGAGAGTTGTTCAATTAATTGATTCTAACTCGAAGCCGAAAAACAAATAAATAAGCCGCTACAAAATGACAACAAAACGCCGTCACATTAATAAGCCATAAACTGCGTAACTCAGACGACTTCGATTGGGGTCCGAAGGCGTTAGAAACTGCAAATGCGCCACTAGCCTGGTTAAAAGCCATTTTTTGTCATTCCGCAGGGGCAGAACAATGAGCTCTGATCGAGTGGCAACCCAGTTACTTTTAGACTTGCAAACTTGGCTAAATCAAAAATTCTAATCGAGTGGCCAGCGCTCAAATTACATTTTGCCAGTGCAATATTAAATGGTTTTTTAGTATGAATGGGTAAAAGAGGGTGGATTCGTTGGAAAAGCTACTCTTTCGCAGCTTAAGTACTCTGCAAATTCATCAAGCGACATTTCGAGGTAATCAAATGCTGGTGGCTATAAATTAGGTCCAATAAAAATATCTAGCGGGCGCTTTAAGTCCCCTGCGAAACTTAATACTAAGTAACAGCCCGTCGAGCTTTGGCATATTTCTCCATGTACGCCACACGATACGCACCTAATAAATTGCGCATACGCAACGTGGCCGCATTGAAATATGTGTGTGGCGCAAGCGCAGCGCCAGTGCGTTCGACACTTGTAGCCAGTCGCAGGCGGCGGGGGCAGTGGCGGAAAAGGGAGGCAGGTTGTTTAACTTCTAACGGAAAGTTGCCCGCAATTAATTAAAATGTTAATTAAATGTCACAGATAAAAGTTCAAGTCAAGTCGGTAGCCGACTTAGGCTACCCCCACGCCAATTCCGATCTGAACTGATCTGATATATAGTGTTGGCTTTATAAATCTATATCTATGACTTGTTATGATCACCATTGCGCCGCGCTATCAGCCGCAGGAATTCCGCCCATTTGATTAATCGATCCGCTTGGCTGGAGCCGAAGAAAGAGCCGAGTGGGGAGCCCATTCCTGTCCAGAATTCCGCTGTCCGAGGGCCGGGGTATCCCAATTTCCGCGCCGTTCGACATTCTCCACTCGCTCTTATCTCGGCGACTCTATCTAAAGTGCCACAGAAATGCCAAATAATCCACAGCGACACACCCAAGTGCCTCGCTGCCTTTTGGCCAGTCAAATCTCATATTTGCAAGTTGTCATAACGAATTCCGCGCCTAACGAAGCCGCGCTCTTAAAGTTCGGGATAGGGCTGGCCACCAGGCCAGCAGGCCACCAGACCAGGTGTTGCCCCCAGGGCACATTTCTCGTACTCCGCATCCACATCCACATCCACATCCCCATCCATATAAGCCGATGGTATATAGAGTGCCGGTAGCCAGAAATGCAAGTGCCAGACAAACATAAATTGCAATAATGCAAATGGAAACGTGCGGCTAGGCAAACAAATAAATATTGCTGGAAAAGCCGGAAAACTCGCCGCCAATTGGGGGGCATATCAACACCCTAACGGGAAGTGGCTTAAATAGTAAATTATACAGTATTATTAATCAGCCTTAAACCGACTAGCCAGACTATAAATTACTATAAAATAAAAAGAAAATATTCATGGTGGATTGTTGGATACCTTTTTTGAGCAGCTGCATCAGCTGATCGCCATACCCCATTGCAGGGTATTGGGAAAGGAAAAGTGTCCCCCATATCCCATATTCTGTATTCCCAATCCCATATCTTGACCCAAAAGCCTGTCTCTCCGTGGGTGGTGCCCGATCGCCTGTCGCCCAGTGCGATTTATCCGCTGTGTGGGCGCCGAAAGTCGGAGCGCACTATATGTCATTGGAGGGGGCGGATGGGCGGTGGCTACACCTCAATTCTGGGTGTGTGTGTGTTTGTGGGGCCGAGTGGGCGTGGGCTGTCCACCACCCCGTTGTACAGTTTAGTGGGCCTTGCGAAATGCTAGAAATTACGGCCAGTTGCATTGACAGTTTCTTTGGGCCGCCGCAAGATTTATATGCGCCGCCCAGGGAAAGGAGCTGGATAGCCAGCCGAGCGCCAGTTGCGCTCGAAAAATTAAATTAAAATATAACATTTTGCTTTTAATTACGCACAAAAGGCCATTGCAAAAGAGTCGCCAGACTTTGGTTTATTTTTAGTTTTTGGGCGAAAGGCAAACCGGTCCCGGTTTTAGTGGCTCGGTTACATTTTAGGTCCTACTGACAGTTTCTTTGATAATTTTTCGATTTTTGTGTCCGATCATTTGACAAATGTTTGCGTTTGTTTTCTGGCTCAACTCGCATTGTGCAATCGGTAATCAAAGATGTGCCAGGTCATCCATGGTCCAGTGGTTCCACGTTACCGGGAGGCACTACATTCGCCAGGCTGTCAATCCGCTGGTGGTCTACTCCAACGTCCAAAGGTTTGTCTTTCCCAGGCCAGGTGACTTGTTTGTGGTCTCTTATCGCGCATCTGGATTAGTTTAAGGAAACAGTTGGCCAAGTTACGAAACAGCAACTGAAATAGCAGCTTATCAGCGGTAATATTTGCTCAATTATACAATGAATCCACGATTGCTTTTCGTGTGTGAAGCAGTTACAGCTCCAATCAAGCTCCTAAACAAACAACTCGAGTGAAGCATCTTCACACCGCACAGAGAGACTGCTCTAATAAACCACTCAAAGTGCAATTCCACAACAATTATTTGTAATTTCGTGGATTCCAATCCAAGCGAGTGCCAGTGCCTTTCCCACTTCGGTCCGAAGGCCACAATCGAAGCATTTAAAATTCTTGATAGTTTTGTCTGTCGAAAATTACCAAAAAAATTGAATTTGAGCTTGTGCTTCTTTCGGGAGAACGACGTGCCCGCACTTTTAAGTGATCCAAGTGTCAGAGCGTCCGAAAAACTGACGGGAGTGGATAGACTGTGAGTGCTGAGTGCTGAATGCTTATGGATTCACATCGGATTAAGAACCGCATTCAGATACAGATACACCCAATCGAGCGGATACGTCTCGCAGCTCCTTGGGCAATATACAGATTTCAAAACGCTTGCTTGTGCGATCTTAGATCACTTTGTCAAACTGTGTTCATTTCCTAGACATCTGCTGTCTGTACTATACCAACTGTATAGTTGGCAATTTATCAAAAGACTTCGAATTCGTTTTGGCCCGGCTTAGCCAGCCGAGAGTCGGAGTATCTGCGAGATTGTTTCCAGCTGGCAAATGGCTGCAAATCAAACGTGTCAACCCAGTGCGGATTGTCACTTAACTTCGGTTTTATCACCTGCAACGCTGCCGCTGCAAACTGGAAGTGGAAACGCAACTGGTCCGGGCACACAGACTAGCCTCAAGCGGAATTAACATATTGATTTGCCTAGGGCTCAAAGTGATTGACAATTGTGTTATTCTAATTTATGTACCTGTCACTTCGGTAAATCTAAACGCCCCTTCGGTCACGACACGAGTGCTTATGTACCATGGACTTACCCGCCTGGTGCCCTCGGATGCACTCAGCTGATGAAATGGCCACTGCCACTGCAATCCAATTATGCAACGCACAATTGCAACTGGTTTGTGTCCACTGGGGCAGGCTAACAGTCGAAAGCAGCGAATTTCCAAAGGAAGCCCACACGACTTTGACTTTGCCCGGCTGGATACAATCATCTACACTGATAAATATTTGGGTCTATTTGGGCCATTGTCAAAATCTAATGATATTCATAAGGTTTCTCTGTTTACTGCGTACTTTAAGCTTTCAATTGCATTACATTTTTCTTTTCAATCCTTTACATATGCAAAACTCAACTTTTGTTCAAGTGCATCTAATGATGATCTTCTGCTGCATTGGCATTGCTAGGCTATCGCCAGGCTCGACTTTGGCAGCACGTTTTTCACGTTCACTTGATTTCCGTTGCGAGTCGGCTTGCAGTCGGTTTCCAGTTTCATTTTCACCGCCGAATGGGCCATAAATATTTCACTCGGCGCTCTTTTCATTCGCTACGTCGCATCCAGTCAAATGCCAAATCAGTTGCATCACTGCACTGGTAGCTTCCTTGGGCGATTTCGTCGAACATTTCGCAATTTGCACTGCCTTGCTACTGTATTCTAATGTGGGTCACAGGGTTCAATGGGGCTTTTACGAGCCATAAATGCCAGCTACTCATTATGTGACTTTAATGGCTAATATCTGCAAAGATCACGAGATGAGTACCCAGCAGACAGGCAGTTGCCACACATATTTTGTAGACACTTAAGGTACTAAAGGCCCTCTTATCTACAAATCAGTTAGTTGCGCAACCTTATTCTATATTGTACTCATTTCTATTCCAGGGTCGTGATGCCACTCCCTATCTGGAACGCAATCGAGTGGGTCGGGATGCCATTGATTCGGCCGCTGCTCTCACGGACATGGGAAAGTATCTGTTCCGGGAACGCCGACTTCCGGTCTACGACATTGCCGTGGCCATAACCAAGTGAGTGGGCTTCGAAGTGGGCACTGGTGGCCCTTGTGTTTTGAATTCTCTTTGCAGAACCGCCAGCTGATTTCTCCGCGCGCGATTTCCCCTATCTTACCCCTCTAAACCTATCCACTTTACCCAAGAGTACTTATTTACAATGTCTACTCGTGTCTAGGTATGATATGTGTCGCAGGCGTAAAGGAGGTCGTTGCACCAAGGGCACAGCGGGTAAAAAGATTTCAAAGAAATTCCAAACAACTAGATTTACCACACAACACTCATGCATTACACATAGAACATAGAAACACAGATACACCGAAACACAGATACACAATCAGAACAAATGTCATTGCGGGTGTTTAACATAGTTTAGTCAGTTTTTGGTTTGCACCTCTCGCGCCACAAGAAACACCTGAAAAGCCCAGTAAAGTTGACTAAAACTGCGTGTGGGTCTTATAAGCGATACTACCACAATGACACGACACACACACACACGCTCACAATAAAACACAAAATTTACAACATTTAGGCGAAGGAAAAACTAAATCGCAAAGCGTTAAACTAATTTGAGTAGCGGATCGGTCCATAAAGCATAAAACCGGTTGATTTATTAAGTAATTGTAGCTGCTTTAAGGTCTCATTGGTTGAAGCGAACATTTACATTTAGACTTGGTATTTAATTGTGGTTTATGCGCCTTAGTGGCTACTCCTTATGGCAACAATAACTCACCCAATCCGCTGAACTTGAAGGTCCACTGGCTACGATAACATTAGCTACAATATAATAGTTCCCTTAGACTTCGGAGCTCCGAAGGCAGGATTCTTCCGCCTCTTTTCTTGCCCTCATCTCGACTCCACGAGTGCAACCAGTCCGCGACATTGGTGCGCAATTCCGCGAATCCAATTGGGCAGGTCCACTCAGTGAGACAACAACTATAACTAGCAGCTATCGATCAAAGCCGAGAGGAGATAATCGATTGAATGACGCTGAAAACCCCCGAAAGCCACCCAATCTAAAATTTCTACGCATTTCTGATCAATTTTCGCCCGCAGACTCGATATGTGCCGTCGCACCTCCGCTTATGGTGAATGTAATCGCGGTACCGCAGGTAAAGACCCAACTAGCTGGCAATTTGTTGCTAACAAATCCACATCTGTACAGATAAATGCAAAAGCCATACGAAAGACACAAAAACACAGAAGTTAAGCGAACGCGTTAAAAATAAATAACATTAAAGGCGGCCACCGCCGAGCCCCAAAATGCGTCGCTCCATCATCAACCAAATCAAGCGAATTTAATTGAATTTCATGCACGTCTCTGTCTCTCTCTGCCTGACTCTCTGTATCTGTCTCTATCTCTCTCTACTGCTGGTTCACCTCTCTCTTTCCGCGATCGGCAATCTATATCTTCCATGTGTCTTTGTTTGTGTCGCACGCGCCCCTTTTGTACAGCCAGAAGAGAAGAACAAGAACAGGAAGCGGCTGCGCATGTGCCGTGCCACCAATGGCTGTCAAACTGTACAGGCAACTCAAAACCCATCTGAGTCTTCAAATCTCCTGTCTTTGCATTGTACAGTCTCTTCTGCTGCTTTCGATCTGTCTCATTTTGTGTACATAGTATCCATGATCAACGGATGTGTCAGAATCTCTCGAAGAATGGCTGTTAAGTATGCTAGCTAATTGTCAATGAGAATCGTGAGGAATTTATACATGAAATATGAAATATAATACTCCTATTTAATATGATAACCTTATAACATAAGAAGGGTTCTGGTCCTACTAACACTGGTCTACACAACATTTAAGCCCGCTATTAAGCTTTATGGGCTGTGGACACACCTCATCTAGCGATGGTAATTGTGGCTAATCTTACACACTCAAATGCAGCTACTAACTAATTGCTAACTCGCATCAAGTCACAGCCACTAAGCGACCCGCTTCTCCCAGCGGTTACAGTTATTATGTAAAAACATATTTTAATACGATGTTCGAAAGTGAAAACACAAGCAAATTGCTCAGTTGCGAAAACAGAAACATTAGATTTTTCATTTAATAACTGCAACAGCGACGGCGACGGCGACTCGAAAAAATTGTCAACTTCCTGTTGGACAAAAGCAAACAAAAAAAAAAAAAAAGAAATAAATAAATAACAATGAAGAGAAGAAGAAAATGCAACTGAGTAAGACAACCCACTAATTGCCTCATTTCGGTCGTGTGTTTTCTTTCGGAAAAGGCTTCGCTTACGTCGGCGGCGCATGCGTGGTGAACAAGCGACTGGAGAAGGTGAACAGCGTGGCCATCATCGAGGACACCGGCGGCTTCAGCGGCATCATCGTGGCTGCCCACGAAGTGGGACACCTGTGAGTAACCCCTCGACTTGACCACATCAATCGCCAGGTCCATTGCCCTATGCACATATGTGACCTAGTCATTTTCTTTGACTACTCGCCAAAGCGACCACCTATTTCCATTTAATCCAAACTATTTATCGCCACGAATGAACGATTCGGATTTCTAATAAAAAACATGAATAATTTCCGCCGCTGCAAACTGGTCACCGAAACCCGTTTGCATTTCCGTTTGACATCATTCGGCGTGCAATTAATCAATTACCATATTTTGCCCCTCAATCATAATGTGTCCCATGCTCGTTTCTCAGGTTGGGAGCGGTGCACGACGGTTCGCCACCGCCCAGCTACTTGGGCGGACCGGGCGCCCAGCGGTGCCGCTGGGAGGATGGCTACATCATGTCCGATCTGCGCCACACGGAGCGGGGCTTCCGATGGTCCGCCTGCACGGTGCAGAGCTTCCACCACTTCCTCAAGTGAGCTGCTGGTTTCTGGACGGTTTCGAAAGGTACTAATGACTCCGCTTTGCTTTTTAGTGGAGACACGGCCACCTGCCTGCACAACGCCCCTCATGAGGACAGTGCCCTGGGTAGATCTCTGCCAGGAACCCTGCTCTCGCTGGACGCCCAGTGCCGCAGGGATCGGGGAACGTATGCCTGCTTCAAGGACGAGCGAGTGTGTGCCCAGCTCTTCTGCTTCGACGCCCAGACGGGATACTGTGTGGCCTACAGACCAGCGGCCGAGGGATCGGCCTGCGGAAATGGTTATGTAAGTAATGTGAGAGTTGGCAAGGGAAAGACTCCCTTGGAAGGACAACTCTGTTGAGCTGACAGGATTGAATGGCCTTCTTAAGCCACCTTTAGCATTCTTAAATTCTTTTCAAACAATCTCTCTCTTGAGCGGACAAACCTTGAATTTGACTGTTTTTGTTTGCCTTGAACTTTACAGCACTGTCTGGATGGTCGTTGCACACCACTGCCCTCGAACATCATTCCCGATTACGGACACAACTATCGTTTAGTCTACAAGTGAGTATAGTAAAATGGGTACTTTAATTAGAAGAAGACTGTTCTCCAGTAGTTTTGTTGTGTAAGCTAAGAGTACTCCTATTACTAAAATACACCAAAAACACATAACTTTTGAGTTCCAAGTACACGAATACACTCAGAATGCAAATTTTTAATATACAAACTTTTACACCCCTACACACCAATTCGGTACAACAACAATTCCAACACCCAAATATACAACAACCAAACCAACAACATTAGTAAAATCGACAACAAGAAAGATTCAGCTGAGGATATTGAGAGTAGTAGTGAGGAGACCGAGTCCCAAGAGGACGAGACTGAGAGTGTTGAGGATCAGGATGAGGGCACCACTAGCAGCGAGGAGCAGGAGGCCAACCAGGAGGACAACAAGATCGAGCAGAGCTCTGCCGCTGGCGTCGCTGCTGCGCAGTCGACCACAACCGCCAGAAGCACGACGACAACCACTGTGCGCACCACGACCACTGCCAAGCCCAAGTCCAAGTCCTTTGGCTATCTGCATCGCAACCTTCCCGAGCGACAGTGGATGCAGGACAATGGCGTGCTGGTCACGACGCGAATCAGCAGCAGCGTCAGCAGCAGCAGCAGCGGTGAAGCCGCAACAGCATCGACGCGCAGACCAACAACAACAACAACCACACAAACACCGAACCTTTTCCAAATCTATACACACGAACTACGCAAACAAATCGAATACTACTTACACATGCTACAGACACAACAACATGCCACCAAATTTCAACCAGAACAACAGCAACAGCAGTCACAACAACAACAGTCGATAGTCGAAATCCCCTTGGTTCAAAAACGCCTTACAAATTATAGTGTAACCAGCAGCAGCAGCAGCAGCAGCAGCAGCAACAGCAACGGGGCAAAGCAACAGCCACCGAGCAACAAGGACGAGAATCAGAGACAGCAGCAGCAGCAGCAACAGGCGCAGCAGCAACTCCAGGATGGGCTGCCCGATGAAGAGAACGAGGCGACTGCCGGCATTCAGAGCAATGAAGCGATTGAGCGGCAAAAACGTAAGTTCCCCACAACACCCACAGCAGCAACAAGTGCTGCGCAGAAATCAGCAACACCAGCAACACCAGCAACATCGGCAAAATCAGCAAGACCCACACCAACCACCGCCAAACCGATAACCACATCATCATTTCTCGACGCGTACTTTAAAAAACTGCAAGCCTTGCATGACGCTGGATCGGCCAGCAGTAGCAGCAGCACCGCCACCTCCGTGTCGTCGTCCGTCAGCTCCGCAACAAGCAGCAAGCAGCAGCATCCGCAGCAACAGCAGCAGCAGCAAGTGCAGCAACATGCGGATGGCAGTCACTTTCTGAAACGTACGCCCCAGCGGAGTAGTCTTAAGGCATACAAACCTAGTAGTAGCAGTAGTAATAACAGCAGTAGTCAGCCCCAGCAGCAGCAGCAGCAGTATGCGACAAACTACATTGGCGACACCACAAACAATCTGCCAGCGGTGTTGGACAACAGCGGCAGTGCGTCGAGCACCACGGAGACCGCCAAGAAACCCAAAATCAAGACACAAAAACTCATACGCCGCACACGAGTCATGCAAACGCAAACGCAAACGATCTGAGGATGTGGCAGACAACTCTGATACCCATTAGCATAAGCTACTCTACCTACTGATAGCCAGAAAGAAACACTGATCCCAGATCACAGATCCGATCCACAAAGCTGCTTGAGAAACCGAACCGAACATCCGAAAGAACCGAAGGCTTCCCATCCAACATCAAAAACAAGACCACACACACTATACAACGCAACACGCATCACACACATTGTCAAACCGATTGATACCGAAACCGAAACTGAAATCGAACCCGTTACCGATTCGTTATCCTTGCGTGCGGTAAGCCCAAAACCAATCCAGCATTCAAGTCGGGTTCTTAACTCCCCCTAGTAGTCTAAAGCTTTGGCCTACCTAGTACCGTAGAGCATGGATGCGCGATAGTTGTATCAGTATTATTATCTACCACGCTGCCTGGCCTCTAATCAAACTCAAACTTAATCCTGGTTGTCAGGGTCGACGCATCGAAGTGCAAGTGCTAAACTCATGCGTGGCGGTCCATTTAGCTGTAATATGGATTACCCTCGTACTTTAAGCATTTGGCATCTGGCATTGCATCGATCATATCTAATCCCGTAGCACGGAGTCGCCTTGGAGCGTTCCGAAAAGTAGTTCTTGAATCTTATCTTATTTTGGCATGACCCCAAGCGTAACCTAGACTATCATTTCAGACCACCCGATTCGAAACGAAATCATTGTCTCCGAAGCGCGGAGCTCACAGCTCGGTTAGGACATTCGCATTCACACATCCTCCGCAGATCTCATAAAGCATGCTTGCAAAAATCTCTCATACCACCTATCTATCGATATCTAGCGACTTCGAGTTCGACGATCGCTGATTCTTGCCTTATTTGCGCGGTTTAGTTCTCGCTCTATTTTTTTTCCAAAATTGCATCGAACACTCGCTCCACACATAAAAAACACCACCACACACGCATACACACTGTTTGAAGGCAAAACCGATCGAAACTACATCAGAACATCTTTAACTGTAGCAATTAAGTATTCTATTTGATCTGCAAGAGTGGCATGGAATCAAGAACGCATTCTGCATACTAAAACTAAGACAGCAAAATGGCAAGAGTGAAACAGAGTAATTTGGCAAGTGGAAACGCATGGAATGGAACACACGCACATACCACACAACCACCCACACAATTCAAAATGGCCGGCGTCTGCAAAAATATATTTATTTATCTATTGCATACGAAAGAAACCTCCCAAATTAGCCCATTGTTTTTGCACGCCCCACGAGAATTGTATGCTAACACAATCACTAATTTCCTGCGTTTTTCTCTCTTTCTTCTCCGCTTCCGTTCCGTTCCCGCATTCCGCATCCGGCATCCGCAGTGGTTAACTGGAAGCTGTTTCCGTTCTAGTGAAAGTGTGAAAATGCAGCCGCATTGGGGGAACGTTTGGAACTGGCACGCAGACGTCACTGCCATCGAAATTGGAAGAAGTGTTTGCAGCTTAAAGTGTTTTTAGCTAGAATTTATTACTATTATACTCTGTACGAAACCCTATTGATTTGTTGTTAGTACTAGCCGCAGCTAATTCTAATTTAAATGATTGCCTGTTTGCTGAGTGCAACGCAGCAGCCGAGCAAAGTTGTTATGTTCAGTACACGCATATATTATGTAATCTAATTTAATGCAAAATGCAAACAATTTTGTAAAATAGTACATATAATTCTGTAAAAAGTTCATCTACACACGCACGCACTTTCGGCAGACAACCTAAATTATTCTTTGAGCCACAAATCAATCGAAAGGAAATTTAATAATAATCCCACTTTCCAATGTGATAAACATATATAATTTGTACACTCTACTTAACAAATATTTATCGTTTCCTGTTGGGAAAATGCTAGAAAGGTGGAGAATCGATAATAATACTTACCTTGCCGCACTTTGCCTGCAGAAAACTCAAATTATTCACTTCATTATTGTATTAAACTTGTTAGAAGCCTAAATTCTAAAGAAATTCATCACTCTACGTTTACCTAGCCTAATGCTCTTTTCATGCAGCAACAAAATGTAATAGCTAAGTTTTAGTTGTAGTTAACTGAACATCGTATAATAGATGAAACTGTAAATTTATCACACACACAAAAGAAACAAAAGCTAAGTTAAACAATAAATATACATAAAAAGATTTGAATGTACGAAATGGTGGATTTCTGTGCTTCTATGCGAACTGGAATACCAAAGTGCCTGAAAGTATGCTATGAAATATGACCCTGTGGTATAATTGAGTACAAAGAAGTCCACAAGTTAAAAGCATAGGTGATAAAATATATTTGCAGCAAGTACAGTTCCTAATCACTATCTTAGAAAGTGACACAGCGCATTACCAAAGGTCCAATCACCGAAAAGTAGAAAACCTATTCAATACGAACGAAGAATGAAGGTAGGGAATCTCCTGGCAAGTCCAGCATGTGGCCGGGAATCAGCCTAAGGGGCCTTTGTGCCGGCGGGCATTAGGTAGCGATTGTAGGTGGCCAGGTTCTTGACCAAGGCGGCCACGGATAGCATGCACACCATTCCGGCGGGCATCAGTTTTCCGGATCGGTTCCAGCGAGCGCCCATCAGCCCGGCCAGGAACAGGGAGGTGCCCAGCTGGAGCAGGGGCCGAGGCGTGTCCTGGGAGTTGAGGTGGGCGCCATAGCCGAGCAGGGCTCCGAAGGCCAGACCAGCACCCAGCGAGGGAATGGAACCTGGAATGCAGGGCGTTGCACAATCGGCATGACCACAGTCATTGGGCTGGTCACTCACCCGCCTTGGCGAATCCCATGATTCCTCCCGCGGCGACTGTGGCTGCGTACACATATCCGAACCAATCCACCGGCATCTCGACTTATTTTGATTAAATTTCGGGGTAACCTTTGTTTTGGTGAGAAGTGGAGGTGTTAGTATGACCCTTCCTGCCTTAGTGGAAAGAAGATCCGCTCCGCAGCGCACGAAGTTCAGCCATCTGGCAACCCCATTTGGCGGTCATTTTGAATTACATTTGTGCAACGAACTTCCGAATCAGAATATTCATTGCAATGTTTAGAAAGTTCGTTGGGCAAAGATAAGTAAGTTTAATAATGTTTGCATTACAAGTGAATCGATTGTTCCCCTAATTTAAAGAGACATTCAACACATTTATGTTTTTTTAGATTTTCTGCATTTCTGTCTGGAATTTTATTTCAAATTCGTAGCCAACATATTCGTGAATTTTAGTTTAGACGACGGTGACGGTGTACACGGCGAAGCGGTCGTCTCCGACCACCACCTCCATTCTGGTTCCTCTGGTTGACACGCCTCTCGCGGCGGAGCTGGCGCCTCAGCCTGCGCAGCTGACGCCTGAGCCTAATCTCCTCCTGGCTGCTGCTGGATCCACTGTCACTGGGCGATGTGGGCGTAGCTGGTGGAGTCGGGGAAGCGGGCGTATCGGGAGTAGCTGGCGAGGGCGGTGTACCAGCAGCTGGGGATGGTGAGGGCGGTGTTCCAGCCGCTGGGGATGGGGAGGGCGACGTTCCAGCCGGTGGGGATGGGGAGGGCGGTGTTCCAGCCGCTGCAGGTGGCGAGGGCGGGGATCCTGCCGCTGCAGGTGGCGAGGGCGGGGATCCTGCCGCTGGTGCTCCTGCCGCAGGAGTAGAACTAGCGTAGGCAGTTGCAATTAGGGCCAAAAGCCCAAAGGCGATAACGAATTGGGAACGCATCTTCAGCTCAGTTTGTCACTAAATGGAGTACTGTGTGGATGGTGGTTAAAATCCGAGTATTTATAGGGATGATCCACTTGCTTCGCTTTAATTGCCCAATCTGTGTTTGCTTTGAATGTTTTAGAGTACGCCTTACATTCTCGCCAAGACAAATAGATTTAACTCAATAAAAAGACGAGACAATCTTCTCTGTAAGCGCGAAACTGTTGATGGCTCTGAAAAGTTCTAATTCGTTAGTAATTAAACAAAAGGCTTTTTTGGATTGGCTGGCTAAATGTATTGTTAGCATGTGTGCAAATACAGCACATTGTTTATTAAATAGATGAATAGGTATTGTTAAGCCTTTCGAACAGAAAGCCTTATTTAAATAACCTCTAAGCTTAAATATAGATTAAGATGGCATATTGTACATAAAGAATGAATTCTGACTAAAAGAAAACCTAGAACAAACTCCTATTTGTCACTTTCATTTGCAATTCCTAATCGATTAAGTTTTCATCTGGAATTATGTTTGGACCTAGTCCAGTTCCACTTGATCAACTAACTAGCTTGTAAAATGATTTACTTGGGATGCTTCATAAGAGTATATACTGTAGCCTCCTTCTTCTTTTCCAAGCCTTGAGTTTCTAACAATTCAATCTAAGTGATTTCACTTGTTTTTAAGGTGCCAAGTTACCAACTCCCCACCTGAATTGTGATAACTACGATTGTTGCTTTTCTGTATGCATTTATTTCTCAATTTTTACAATTCCATTGTTCGATAGGACTACACCGACGGTTTATCCCCTACGTTGGCGCCTTCTTTCAGCACGCTTCTGCTGGCGTCTCTCCTGCTGCCTCTCCCGGCGAATCTCCTGCCGCCTCTCCTGGCGCCTCTCCTGACGCCTCAGCCGACGGAGCCTGCGAAGCCTGCGCCTCAGCCTGTCCACCTCCTCGCTGTCGGAGCTCGAGGAGGAAGAGGACTCAGTGGTGTTGGACGTGGAGGGCGCCTTGGTTGTGGCAGTCGTCGAAGAGGTGGAGGAAGTGGGCGAGGTGGAAGAAGAACTGCTGGGAGTTGAGGACGAACTCGACGGAGTGGAGCTGCTGCTGGACGGAGTTGAGCTGGAGGACGAAGAGCTGGGCGTCGAACTCGACGGAGTCGATGAACTGGACGAAGTGGGCGTTGTGGAAGAGGACGAGTCACTTGAGGTGGAGCCCGTGGTGGTGGTGCCACCATAGGCGGTCGCCACGAGGACAACCAGACCGAAGGCCACGACGAATTGGGATCTCATCTTAAGCTCTGTCTGTTGAACACTGTACTCAAGTACTGTACAGCCTCCGGATCTGAGTGGGCTATTTATACGGCGTATCTGGAGGGGATTGGTCCAAAATCTCAATCCGTGCGTGGTCTAAATTTGATCTTAACATGTGGTATTTGCGGCAGTGTTTTGTTGAACAAGGTGTGGAAAGTTCCTATATTTGTCTAATCTAGCAATGGAGCTACTATTTGCGCAGTGGTATTTTTATTGGATGTGCCAATACGACACAAGAAGAAAGTGCTTAACTTAGAGGATGTTTAAAAAATGAACATTTAATATTATAAATATTAAGTGATCTAAAGCAATACACCTCTTTTATTGATGATTAGTTCTCTCTCTAAATAATAAGAACCTTATGATAGAACACGAAGTGACTATGGTTGTATTGTATCTTTCATTTTAGCAAAGTTAACTTGAAAGAATCTTGGCCATAATGGACACGATCTAAAACTTCCCTTCCTAGCATATAAACTGATTGTTTTTATTGTATTAGAATAGTCACATTACCTAATAGTCACTTGATTCCATAGTCACTTCTTAGTCAAAACGTATATTTGTTTAGTGCCTGTGCCGTAGATTGTTTCAAAAAATCAACAACTGCTTCAATGTTTAACTTAACAACAACAACCTTTCCAGCTTTCCAGACGTTTTCAGTAAAACACTGGGCCACGTGCCAGATGCTAAGATGTAGACCACGCACGGATTGAGATTTTGGACCAAGCCCCTCCAGATACGCCGTATAAATAGCCCACTCAGATCCGGAGGCTGTACAGTACTTGAGTACAGTGTTCAACAGACAGAGCTTAAGATGAGATCCCAATTCGTCGTGGCCTTCGGTCTGGTTGTCCTCGTGGCGACCGCCTATGGTGGCACCACCACCACGGGCTCCACCTCAAGTGACTCGTCCTCTTCCACAACGCCCACTTCGTCCAGTTCATCGACTCCGTCGAGTTCCAGCTCAAGTTCGACGCCCAGCTCTTCGTCCTCCAGCTCAACTCCGTCCAGCAGCAGTTCGTCCTCAACTCCCAGCAGTTCTTCTTCCACTTCGCCCACTTCCTCCACCTCTTCGACGACTGCCACAACCAAGGCGCCCTCCACGTCCAACACCACTGAGTCCTCTTCCTCCTCGAGCTCCGACAGCGAGGAGGTGGACAGGCTGAGGCGCAGGCTTCGCAGGCTCCGTCGGCTGAGGCGTCAGGAGAGGCGCCAGGAGAGGCGGCAGGAGATTCGCCGGGAGAGGCAGCAGGAAAGACGCCAGCAGAGGCGTGCTGAAAGAAGGCGCCAACGTAGGGGATAAACCGTCGGTGTAGTCCTATCGAACAATGAAATTGTAAAAATTGAGAAATAAATGCATACAGAAAAGCAACAATCGTAGTTATCACAATTCAGGTGGGGAGTTGGTAACTTGGCACCTTAAAAACAAGTGAAATCACTTAGATTGAATTGTTAGAAACTCAAGGCTTGGAAAAGAAGAAGGAGGCTACAGTATATACTCTTATGAAGCATCCCAAGTAAATCATTTTACAAGCTAGTTAGTTGATCAAGTGGAACTGGACTAGGTCCAAACATAATTCCAGATGAAAACTTAATCGATTAGGAATTTGCAAATGAAAGTGACAAATAGGAGTTTATTCTAGGTTTTCTTTTAGTGAGAATTCATTCTTTATGTACAATATGCCATCTAAATCTATATTTAACCTTAGAGGTTATTTAAATGTGGCTTTTTGTTCGAAAGGCTTAACAATACATATTCATCTATTTAATAAACAATGTGCTGTGTTTGCATACAACAATACATTGAGCCAGCCAATCCAAAAAAGCCGTTTTGTTTAATTAGTAACGAATTGGAGCTTTGTCTTTTGGCCCTGGTTTCCTAGCCGGAGCATCGCCTTCAGGTACGTCAACCCAGCTGGCTGATCCACGCCCACTTCGCCTAGAGGCAGTGGATCCAGCAGCGGCCATGAGATGACCAGGAAGCGTCGGATTGGGTCCAAGGACTTTGAGGCTCTCAAGGACTTCCGCGAAATAAAGTGATCTGTTGATATATTTTGTATGATTCTGAAACTACGGTGTTCCCAAAAAATATCTTTCAGATTGTAACGAAAGCTATCTCGTGTTCGCTTCTAATATTTTGCAGTGAATCGAAAACACTGGAATTAATTATCTTTAGTTTTAAAGCCTCGTGAGTTTATTTCAAAACAAGGTTCTGCATACTTTCCGGGCGTTCTTTGTGAACGTTGCGAATTCGTTACTAAGATTGTATGAAGTCGAGGCACTAGTTCATATAGCACCAAATGGGTTTGAAGATCTGAGAAAGCTTTCTGGTAGATGCTGTGATTCTGTTGAGAACTGAAAACATTTCTCTAATGGTGTCTAAAGGTATGCTACACAAAAATGCATTCACACACATATCTGGGGACCATTGGGTTTTCATATAAACATTTTATTTGCCTTGAGTTACAATGTCATGTGAGTTGGGGCTTCCCATTTCAGCCCCGACGGTTCTGCTGGCGCTTGCGCTGCCTCCTCTCACGGCGTCTCTCCTGGCGTCTCTCCTGGCGTCTCAGACGACGCTGTTGGCGACGACGCCTCTCCCTGCGGTTCCGCTTGGACGACGAGGAGTTACTGCTGGAGCCGGAGGATGAGGAGTCGCTCGGGGAGGTGGCCGTGGTGGGCGCTGTGGAGGGCGAGGTTGTGGAAGGAGACGGATTGGTCGAGGATGAGCCAGTTGAGGTGCTGGGGCTGCCAGAGGTGGTTGATCCCGTACTTCCGGTGCTGCCAGTGCCCGTGCTCCCGGTAGTGCCCGTGCTTCCGGTGCTACCAGTGCCCGTGCTCCCGGTGCCCGTGCTCCCGGTTCCAGTGCTCCCGGTGCTGCCTGTGCCCGTGCTCCCTGTGCCGGTAGTATCGGTGCCCGTGCTCCCGGTGCCCGTAGTATCGGTGCCCGTGCTGCCGGTGCCTGTCGTGTCAGTGACAGCATAAGCGGTCGCCACAAGGGCGATAAGACCAAAGGCCAGGACGAATTGGAATCGCATCTTTAGCTCCGTCCGTTGAACACTGTACTCAAGTACTGTACTTTCCCTGCTTTTAATTAGGGTATTTATACCCATCACTCACAATTCTTTTGGTCCATTTTCAGACTGTGTGTTTGCTCCGAATCGTCATATGCCGCACGTGGCTCAGTAGGATATTCTTGAGACAATTTTGCAGATGACTATCGAAAATAAATTTGTTTGAACAAGCCAACAATGGGTGAATTGTGGATTTGTTAGATCTAGTTTATTCTAAGCAAGTGTGCAAACACAGGCAGCTCGGGTATTGTTTTCAGTACTACTGAATAGCTATTCAGCCATTCTATCAGTGCTTTAGCACTCGGCCTTATTTAAATAACCGCAAAACAGATGCGTGTTTGGCTCAAAGAGATTTTGAAGGATGTATGAAAATAAGATAGCAACGCCTTGAACGCAGTGGACTTAGAGTTTTACTAAGGTTCAAGAGAAAGGCTTATGGCTACAGCACGTACTGTGCTTTAGGAAAAAGCTGATCCATCCGTACAACATATACATATACGCATGGCTCATAAATTTCTTATATCCGTACGCATTTTTAAAGTTATGCGGTAAAGTCAAATCACAGCAAATTATGCACAACTATTTAATGAATGTAGCTGTATTAATAATTATTTAGCTACCATATACAGTTTTGAGAAATCTATACAATTTTTCAAAATATTTTCTCAAAGCAATTTCGAATCGAAGCGAAACGAAATGGTCACACTGCGTAACGGTCGCATCGCGAAACGTTGCCACCCCCTTCGTAAAATACCAACGAAGCCGCTCAGTGGTATTCCCGCCTCGGCCGCGCACTGGCCACACCAGCCACCGCCTTCGCTTCGCCGCCCGCCATCCAAATTCGATTCGTTGGTGTTTTTCGCTGCGCTTGTGTTCGTGTGTTCGCGTTGGCGCTGTCATCATCATATCGCATCGCTCCGCTCAGAAAATCGTGCCAATTGTCCGTTTTTTACCTGCCAGCGAGTGCGTTTCAGTTGCCCGCCAACCGGCCGAAGTCGCAAATTCACGTGCACCACTCTCCAATTGGACGAGTGCCTTTAAAACGGTGCAACAAGTGGTTTTTACAATTTTTACCAGCGTTCAGTTCAAAGTGCCTAACAAACACACACACATACGTAACCTACCTGACCAGCGCGCATATGTGTGTGCATGAGTGTGTGAGTGATACAACAACAATACAATAGCAGCAACACAGCTACGAAAATAACTAACTGCTTTCGTCGCAGTTTTTCTGCAAGTGTATGGGTTAATTGCGCCGAAAAATGTTAATTAATTGAAGCCCAATTGGAAATCGCCAGTGACAAGAAAAGCTGAAACTAAGATCTGAACGCAGATCTGTTGAGAAATCCCAAACGCGAGGATCTGTATCGCGTGTGTGTCAATCGGTTTAAATATAGATCAGATCACAAGTGCACTTAAACAAACAGAAGGGAAAGAGACAAACAAGTGATTAACCGACAGGTAATTACAGCTGCTCTTCTTTTGCATATTTTGCTCGTTTTCTCTGCCAGATATTATTCGCGTCTCCTTTATTGTTTTTACCTTTCTTTAGTCATCGCATCGCGCACTTGCCCACTCGTTCGCTTCTAATAAGACTCTTCTTTTTATCGGTGTGGCTGGAGTTTCTTGTTTTGCCACCCATACAATCGCACGAATACCTGTACAGCACATACACACACACACGCACATAGTATTGGCTGATTGGAATGTGTGTGCTTTGTTGTTGCCGTTCTCAATACATATTTGTTGTCAACGGTTTCTGCTTATCAATTGGAAAGCACGAACACAACTACACCTGCACTTCTTATTGGCTTGGGCAGCCCTCCTGTTGGATAACAATAATGAGTGGCAAGTTCTGTTCGGCCTGGCGAAAAATAGTAATATGCACTCCTGGGAGCTGGCGCTTTTCATTTTCCATTTCCGCTGCACATTTGTACCTTTCTTTCTGTGTCAATCACCTGTTCTGCAGCGCTGGCACTTTTCACATGCCAATCGGCGGCAAAAAGCAGAGGCAGCAACAAACAAATTAAAACGTGATATATATAGCCCTAGTCCCGTCGAGGTGCCAACTTTTGATCGCCAACTTTTGATTCCCACCGAATTCCATTCGAAAAATCCAACCAAATCCCATTGTGCTCAGAGTCTTATTTGCACTAATCCCATGCAAATTCCAATTGGCGCGTTCCCATACAGTCTAACATCGCTAGATTGAAAATCCTCTGGCGATTTCTTTAGATTAGCTCTTGTCAAGCTGAAATTGGTCATGAATCTTTATATATATATAGAGCAGATACAGTGTCGTTATTTACCTTTCGATTCTAAGTAGTGATTGTGGCTTAGCGAATTTTCACTGTTTTCGGTCACCGAATTTGGCGGTTTCGAAATTCTCAGCTGGCAACACTGATGCCAATTCGCCATGACGTGGACTCCTTCTTTCGCCGCACAGTCAGCTGGCTGAATTCGCCGGTGTTTATGTTGTGGGCGCAGGAAGCAGGAAACTGCCAGTTGATTTCAAACTTTCGAGCGGCGCGCAAGGACATGCCGCAAGGATACGGAAGTCGCAGCTCCTAGGAACGGAAGCAACTCCTTCGTACGTGTTCCACTCGCTTGAGTCTGTGCTCCTCAATTATTCACGAAGCAAAACAAAGTTTATGGCTCTGCAACTGCCCGCCGTTGCCTCGAATATTTTCAACTAGTGCAAGGCGAGCCACAGAAACAATGCAATGGCATGGGACAAGTGTCGAGATAGCGAGTGAGACGCACATAGCGAGCAGGAAAGAGAGAGCGGCAGTGGCAAAGTGCAAATGTATTAAATAAATAACGAAACGAAGCTGCACAGAAAGAAAAAAATTCATGTTGATTATGAACTTCTTATGACCATCGTAGAGTAGAGTAAAAGTGGACAGCATGCCTAAAGATTTTGAGTAGCGCAAACCCGAGATGAAAGTTGAATTCACCTTGTTTCTCTCAGTGTCATCTAATATGTGCCTGCGGTTTGGCTAGTTTTTGCCCTGTCTTTTGCTTTTGGCCGGCTTTCTTGGCGCATTGCATAAGTGTTGGCCATTTCACCTCACTCACGCTCTCCTCTCCCTCCCCCTTCTACCCACAGATAAGCAGCCAACGTGACGTACTCGGGCGGATTAATAATTGAGCAGATAGCGGATAGCAGCTAGCAGATATCAGATAGCGGATAACGAACACAGCAGGCCCAGCAATGGAGTCCATGGAGTACGAGATGGCACGCAACATGACGCTGCTCTTCTTCCTGGAGCGGCTGCTGGACAAGGGCGAGCCCCGCACCGTCCACGACCTGTCCTGCCAGTTCGGCAACAAGGAGTTCACCAAGGAGATGCGCCAAATCGCCGGTGGCAGCCAGTCGGGTAAGTTCGCACTAACTAAGCCAGCACTTAGTACCTACGCTTGGCAACTAGCAAATCCATATAGCCAAGATGCAACTGAAATACAAGCAAGAGGCCTGCTTTATTGATTGAAATGAAAACAGCTCTCTTTAATCAGAAAACTGGATCGAATAGAGCCAAGGAAAGTGCGCTGAAAATGCCGTGGCATTCAATTCAAGCTCTCATTTGAAATGTCGCCAGCCGAGCCTGGGAAATTGGAAACGTGTGCGGTGGAAAGCGGCAGTGGACAGTGGACATTGGACACTGGACGGTGGACACTCTTGTTCGGCTGCGGGACATACATACACAGTACATATTTGTGCACCTGCGGGTTTGCGTTGTTCGTCACAGTCACAGTCGATGATTGTGTTGTTCATGTTGCCTTCGAGTGGTCGGCGTCCAAGTGCACATGTCATTGCCGTTTCCATTTCCAATTGCAGTTTGCCGTTTGCCGATTGCCAGTTGCCGCAGGCGAGTCAGTCAGTCAGGCCGCCTCATTTTCCATCTCCCGGCTGATCTCAATGCCAAAAACCACAAAAACATGCCAAGGGTTTATCGCCTTTCATTGCAGCCGCCAAGCTGCAATCGATAATGCTCCACCCTTGTGTTTTCCACAAGTGGTATGGATATGGATATGGGTATGGGTGTTGGTTTACAACTGGTCTACGAAAAACAGGCAAAGATTCTCGACGTATGCACACGTGTAGTACTTCCATTGACAAGTCGGCACATGGAAAACTCGGGCCATGCTGTTTATCAAAATGCATGGTTAACTAACGCGAGCGACTAAAAATAGAGGCAACAAACAACTTTCGGTTTTTATAAATAGCTACCACTTAGTTGAGAGTTGGGAGTTGGGTGTTGGGAAGGTGCAATGCACTTTCCCTCGAGGCGGAGATATGTGAACACATTTGTTTGATGTTCTCACTTGTGAGACGATGAGGGGGGGTTTGAAAAAGAGCCACAGGAAATGGTACGCATATGTACGCATTACTCCGCACCTTGGCGATTAATAGCAAATCATTAAACTACACCGAATCATCATGAACTTGAGTTTATGTGGTAATGGTCTTATGACACTGCTAATTATAATAACAATAAGGATGTACTGTATAATTATATGACCTTTTTTTGCAGAAAAAGAGTCAAAAAATAAAAAGTAGTTGACCAAATGGGGAATGTCATACCTTCCTGAACTCGTAGTGAAATTCCCTATCGAGTGGTATTCCCAGCTTGAAATGTTTGATTTTGACCATTTTTTGCAAAATTTGATGATGTAACCCCTTACAAAAAATGCGAAAAATGGTCAAATTTTTCAATTCTGAAAATCAGCAGGAAAGTGATAGGGATCTTTAGTGCAAGTAAAAAGCTGCACAAAACGGTCATTACTTTCGCTGGGCGATCGTTTTTGGCCAAGTTATGAGCAAAGAGCTGTTGGAGAATATCAACTTTTGGCCATAATCGTGTTTACGACAATAATTGCACATACTGCTCTTGCTTTTCACACTCCTCGACTTCGACTTGGCTAATTGCAACAAGAAAACAAACATTTAACAAAATGTTTATCACATTTGTTGATTTTTTACCCATGTGCGTGACTCTGCCGCCAAGACAAATGGTGTTTACCTCGGGTGAGCAACATTTTCGCCGAAATACAATAGTTTAGTCTGTGACTTAAAGCGCCGGCTTTACTTTTGGCCCAGAACGCAATAGACAAGTTGGGGAAAGTTCAGGGAAATACGCGGCTAGCACGCAAATCGCAGCTGGATTAGAAGAACAGACTGGGAAAATGAATTAATGGAATGGGAAATGTCAAGGTCTGGCCTATAAATAGAGAAGAGTTAGTTGCGCATTCCCGAAATGGGATGTTCCAAGTGAGGAACCATCGAGCCAGCGATAAGCAGTTCCTTGGCCAATGGCATTTCGACCCATTTCGGCCACTAATCCCGGTTTTCAGGCCACCCGGGGGACTGACCTAAAATCCCACAAACATATCTAATGCCTCTTCAATTTTGTCAACGTGTTGTTTGCCCAACTTGTGAGCCGTTAAGGCCGATGGGCAGCATTTTGCACTCCGCCCACAATAGACAGCCATCCAAGTCAGCCATTATGTGGTTTTGGCCAGGAACGGATTGGGGGAGTGGGGGGTGGCGGAAACTTTGTAATAGAAAAGTGTCGATTACGTGACAAAAATGTTCAATTGAAATCTCAATAAAATTGCATGATATTCTGGGGACTGGAGACCACATCCATTTGTTGCTTCAATAATAAATGGAGGTGTGTGTGTGCCACCATGCATATTCCCCAGCGATTGATGAGGGTTCTCTGGTGGGAAAGCATCTCCGGGAAATTAACGTTGAAAGCAATTTTCTAGCCTGGCGGGGGGAGAAACTCGAACTGCGTTTATTGGGTTAGACAAACAGTTTGGAGAGTTTGCTAAGCTGAACTGAAACTCGTTAATGGTGAGCTTAAATTTCGCTGCTAATTTAACGGCCTGCCAGAAGTAAACACGACCATTTAGCCCAGTTTATCGTTTTGCCATTTTGACTTGCCAGCGGCTTTGAATAATTGCACACACAAGCAGCTGGGAAAAATAGAAAAGGCATTCGCACCAAAACAGGCCAAGCCTTTTGCGAAGGTTCGCAACTGTTTTTCTCTGTGTGTGATTATTTTTTTTCGTTTTGCGTAATCGATTGCCAAAGCAAACAAGACACACGGACAGGCAAAAGTTGTCAAAGCAAATGAAATAAATACTTAAGCTACACAGAAATCAATTTTGTAACTAATGGCTGAGTTGGTGTTTATTCCGCTATGCGAAAAGTAGAAAATCAAGATAGAGTGCTGTCTGAAATTCGCTCGAACCTTTTGCGTTTTCGCCACGCTTTTGAATTTCTGACATTGTCGTAAATTTAACGATTTTATGTCGAGCGGAGGAAATGCCTGCCAGCCGGTGCTCCCACCACCTCAAACCCCTTAACCCCTGAAACCCCCGGAAATCCACCAAGGAAATACCCCCGTTGAAGCTCCACATTTCCCGGCATTGCGTGTGTGCAGCCAAGGTCTTTATGCTTAAGTTGACTTTCCTTCTTTCCCAAAAGCAAATGGAACTCGCATTGATTTTTGACATTAATCGCAAAGGGCGAAACATTTTGTTTAAGGCGAAAGCGAGTGTGGCACTCATTATTTGCCAACTCTTTGCCATTTGTTTCTAATTGATCGCTAACCGTTTTGACAGCCAGGACGCTGTGATGAGGCGGCACTAATGAGTTCCTAATGAAGTCACGACCCTGGGAGCGTTCTACATCGGAGGATGTGGAGATGGCCCCCCAAGTGAGTCATAAAATCCGGAGTTTACGGCCAGACATAACCCTTTACCTGGCTGCTCTCCACTTACATTTCGATTCACAACATCCCGGGGAAATGCTTTCATTTCGTTTCGTGTCTTTCGTTTTACGTTTTCTTCAATAAGCGGCAAGGCATAAATATACATAAATTTATGGCCAGTGTCCTCGGTGCATTTGAAAATTGCCACCGCAAAAAAATGTGTCCAAGTGGGTCGAGCCGTAAAATGCGGCAGTGCCGCCCCCAAAGACCCCCAAATCCGTAACACCTGCTCCACATCCACTTTGGCGGGCGGCGGGTGGCGGTTGGCTGGCGGGTGTTGCCAAAACAGTTTGCTTGCCAAGAATTGCGGCTAAGCACACAGCCGCAGACAAATACAAACACAAAATATTCAAATATTCAAATATTAGCCCGCCAAGTGGCCTAGTTGTCTATATATTTGAGCACATTACATTACATATTCTCGGGCTGGGCGGTCGCCCTCGGTAAATATTAATATTGAAATGCCATGAACTTCGATTTGTTCCACAAATTTCAATTTCTCTAAGTAAACATAAAATTGAATTACGCTCGAAAGGATTTACGGTTTTTTTCCGCTCTCCTGTGTTTTGGGCGGTTGAAATTACTAGCCATTTGTCAGTTTTGTGGCTCATTTGGCAGCCGGGCATGGGGATGTTTGCCCAGGGATTACCCCGCGATTGACTAACCAAATCCGTTGGCAATCCAGCTTAGCACTCATGTGTACCTAGCAAAATGCCAGTCCGACTGGATCAATCAGTGCTCTCGCTTCCTTATGCGACTTTACAGCCGAGTTATGTCAATGCAATCGAATTAATTCATGTCTGGCATCATGGAGCCAAATTCGAGTGACACGCAACAAAACCTCTGATCCATCCATCGCTGCGCGTTGTCTTGTCACGTCATATTACCCAAAACCAAACAATGCCGAGCACAACAGATGGCTATGTGGGCGGGGGGAGGCAGGGTGCTGCTGCTGGCACAATGGGACACATGCTCATCGCATTCCTACCAATTGCGGATGATGAGCTGGAAGTGGGGGTGGAGGTGGTACTGGAAGTGGTGGGTTGGGCTGGTCTGGTATGGATGCCCCGTTTTGGGAAGCCGCGGCGGCAACTACGAGTATGACCTGATTTATCAAATAAATGGTTCGCTAGCTCAGTCAGTCGTTTCCACGGCCTGGGTGCATTCACTTTTCATTCGGTTGGCACTACACTGAGAACAACTATGTGGTGTGGGAGCTGCATTTGAATACTAAAGGAATAATAATATAATAATTTATAGTTGAAATGAACATATTTATTCTCCCAGTGCAACATGCACAAAGTCAAATCTCCGGCAGAGTTTGCCTCATTCATGCAATTGTAAACTAACTTTGAATCCAGAAACTTTAGCCAACTTTACAAACCAAATCAACAACATAGAAGCTGGCAGCACAAAACACTCATGTTTATTCATACGTAGACATCTCCATATGTACATGTGACACATGCGGATGGATGTGCGCCCGTCATTTGATGGTTATGCGATTAAACAATGTTGTTAATTATGGGAATCCAGGCACATGCTTCCCACTGATACAATGAGCACGAATCGTAGAAAAGTTTTCACAATCCAGTTGTTGAAGTCGGGAGTTGAAACTATCTAGTTGTTCCCGGGAATTAACCAACTATGCTACAATGAGGTTCTTAAGTAATCTTGGCGCACTTTGCGAGTTGACAGATTGAAAGTAAATTAATTACGCTGGCGTAGCTGCAACACTTTTACTGCATTAGCCACTCACTGGCAGCAGTGGGGGCACCCTCTAATGGCCACATAATTGTAATTGACATCTTTGCTCCGGCGATTGACAGGTCTGAAGAAGTTCCTTGCCCAGTACCCGGCCATATTTCTGGTGGACGGCGACTACGTCCAGGTGAACGCCTATCAGCACCACAACGCGGACGATGGCGGCTGCGGGGGCAAGCGGGACTACATCCAAGAGGCTAAAGACTACTTCAAGAACAAGATGCTGCAGTACGGAGCGGCTGCCGAGGTGCCCGTTCGCAGTCTCCTGGGCCACCGGTCGCAGGCGTCGCCCCAAGTGCGTCACATATCGGGTGAGTTTGAAATGAAAACGGACGGAGGTGTTCACAATCACGGCTGCCACTCAAAACTAATGGAGTAAATGGGAACCGACGGGCATTAAATCGATTATTATGAACAAAAGCAAAGCCTTTATTAGCATTTAAAGTGGCAGCCTATGATTACTTATGCAACTGCCTTAACCCCTCATCATTTTCCACGCAGGCCAGCACATCAAGGAGTTCACCGACTTCCTGATGAAGCACACGGACACCTTCAAGGTGACGGACGACTACGTGATGCTGGTGGGCTGCGAGAACATGACGGATCTGCCGGCGCGGGATCGCCTCCACCTGCCGCAGTCGAACATCGATACTCGAGGCACGCAGCAGATGCTGGACTTCTTTGCGCAGTGCATCGAGGTCAAGGGACCGTTGCTGGTGGACCAGTTGTTCCACCTGCTGACCACCAACTTCCCGCAGGACCAGTGGCTGCGCATGTTCAAGACGCCGGGCGACCTGAGCTCCTTCCTCAAGCTCTTCTCCGACTGCTTCCACATACAGGCCAATCTAGTCACCCTGCTGCAGAAGCCCAAGCTCAGCGACACGCACATCCAGCAGGCACAGGCTCAAACCCGGGAGCAATTCAACGCGCTGAACAATAACAACAGTGCCAGCATTCGCAAGCAGGAACCAACACCTGGAGGTGGAGGCGGTGGAGGTGTCAGCTCTGTGCAGCAGAGACTGCAGCCGCCGGCACTGCGGAGTAATGGTCACACGAACAACAACAATGGGAGCAACGGCAGCAACAATAACAACAACAACAACAGCATTGCGTGCCCGAATTTCAAGCTGAATGCGCCCGTTTCGAATGTGATGGGTGGACAGAGCCAGGGGTTCGGGCAGCCCAAGTCGGAGCCCAGCTCTGGCTTCGACAGCTACGTGCCCATGTCGGAGCTGAAGCTGGAGAACCTGTGCGAGAACAACTATCCCAGTGCGAATACCTGCTACGGGCCCATTAACAACTCCAGCCAGCAGGCGCAGCAAGTGCAGACGCAGCAGCAGCAGCCTCAGCAGGCGACACAGAATCCGGCGGAGCAGCGCTTGAATAGTGTTAACCAAACGCTGAAGCAACGCATCAACACCCTGGTTATACGGACTCTGGCCGAAAACCTTGAAAAGGACAAGCAATCGCTGGCAAACCAGCAGGGCGGGCCCATTTCCCCGCACGCCAGTCCCGTGCATTCCATTGCCAATTCGAGCTCGAACCAAAATGCCGGTAGTGCTACAAATAACGCCAATAGCAACTCGAATGCAAATCCGAACAATGCCAACCACTCACCTAGTCATAGTTACTTCGTCGGTGACACCTGGAAGATAAAGGTGCTGCAGAACACCACGGTGATAGCGAATGTCAAGCAGTCGGTGTTTGTGACCGACATCATACTCAAGTACGCGGCCAAGAACGAGAGCATTGTGGTCTCCCTGGACTGCGAGGGCATCAACCTGGGCCTGAAAGGCGAGATCACCCTGATTGAGATTGGCACAACGCGGGGCGAAGCCTTCTTGTTCGACGTGCAGTCCTGCCCGGCGATGGTCACCGATGGCGGACTGAAGACCGTGCTGGAGCACGACCAGGTGATCAAGGTGATACACGACTGCCGCAA
Source organism: Drosophila mauritiana (assembly GCF_004382145.1). Lineage (NCBI taxonomy): Eukaryota > Metazoa > Arthropoda > Insecta > Diptera > Drosophilidae > Drosophila > Drosophila mauritiana. The sequence goes on along the minus strand of NC_046668.1, from coordinate 22,038,712 downwards.
CGACGCTGCCAACCTATATCTGCAATTCGGCATCCTGCTGCGGAATGTGTTCGACACCCAGGCGGCACATGCCATCTTGCAGTACCAGGAGAGCGGCAAGCAGGTCTACAAGGCCAAGTACATATCGCTGAACTCGCTGTGCGAGCAGTACAACGCCCCCTGCAACCCGATCAAGGATCAGTTGAAGCAGATCTATCGCAGGGACCAGAAGTTCTGGGCCAAGCGACCCCTCACACGCGAAATGATGCTGTACGCAGCGGGCGATGTCCTGGTGCTCATCCACGATCAGTTATTCGGCAACTTGGCGCGGCAGATCAAGCCAGAGAATCGGGCTCTCTTCTCAGAGCTGTGCACCGAGCAAATACTCATGCAGATCAAACCCAACGAGGTCAAGATACGCAAGAAGCAGCGCAAGGTCAGCACCGAGGTGTCCGATCTCAAACAGAAGCTGGCCCAGACCAGCAAGAGCATTGTGCTCTCCAATCGCGAGATACGCTTGCTGCGGTAAGTAGTGATCTATGTGTCAATATGACTCATGTTAACCGAACTTCTTCATAACTTACAGCTATATGGATCTGACAGAGGATGAGAAAGAGCGCCTCAAGGGCTACTACAAGGTGGCGAAGAAGCTGGAGAAGATGGAGTCCGCCGGCAATCCCAGCAAGTGGGTTCAATCGATTTCAAATCAAATAGCTATCCAACTGACAACTCTCTTTGTGCTTCCAGAGATCAAAGTGACTCAGAGGATGAACCAGAGCCGAACGAGAACGACGCCTTTCCCAGTTTGGATTCGGTGCCCTCGGACAACTCGCTTTCGGGCACATTTTCGCCACGCTTCAGTTCAGAGCCACCTAGCCTCACTGAATCCATGCAAATGCTGGAAGAGATTCTCCAGAACAAGTCAATGGATCGCATAGCCCGTATTGACAAGCTGGAGGCCATTTTGACGACTGCCACCTCGCTGCCATGTGAACAAGTTAGTAATGGAACTGAATAGTTGGTTACACCTCCTTTAATGCTTTTTATTCCTGCAGATTATAGCTTCTAATTCTATGCAAGAGCAATTGGGTTCGAGCATTGCGACCACCGAGAATCTGCAGATTATACGCGAGAAATCCAAAAAGTTAGTGCTGAATATTGATGTCTATATATAATAACTCATTAAATCTAATGCTTTCAGCATAAAGAACTGCAATTGCCAGGGCGAGCGGAGTGTGACGCCCATTCTGCGAACGACTGACAAGCGCGTGGTGAAGCTCGTGGACTCCGAATCGCAGACCCTGAGCACCGGCGACGTGGTTATCACCAAGATCTTCTTCCAGGACGAGCACGAGCGGGCCAAGGAGGCGGCCCTGCTGAGCAACTCGCCCGCGAAGCGTGTGTCTCCCACATAAACATTTCGACCTTCGAACTATGATGATTCCTAACAAACAAAGCGCAGACGAACTACGTATTATTATTTTGTTTTACAGTTGAGGGGCTTGGCCTTAAGTCCCCCGACGCTTAACGACTTTGCAATAACTTTCATACCCAATTGAGAAGCAATATATTTTGTGCCTAGATGTTGAACATTGCAATAACAATAATATATGATGTAGCAATTGTTAACTACCCGCCCCGGCCCCACAATCCTTTTATATAACAATCGACAAATCTTGGCAATGCAATCTTACCGAATCCCTCTTCTCAGAAAATGCCTACGGACCTGAGATTCTGAGTGGAATTCGATGAGCAGCGCCAAACAGAACTAAAATAAATCTGCGTTGGACCAATGTGTATTAAATCGTAAAGAAATTATTAAATGCAGTTTTCTAGAGGTTTCCTAATATCTTTGTCGCCATATCGGAAGAGAACTTATTGTATTTTAACCATAATATTTTATAAACCGAATCGATTATTCAACTCAATTTAAGTTTAACCAAACAATCTTCTTAATTAATATCCAATTGTGTAGTCAATCTAAGTAAATGAGGAGAACTAATTGTAATGAAAAGAATACTGAAATGGTACGATTATAAATTATATATCTAATTGAATAAACATGTATATACCAACATTACAGAGGACTTCCGCTTTCTTTTCGCTTTTCTTTATTAGACACCAAACACCAAGAAGATAAAAACACTTATAATTCTGTGCGCTTATGAGTAATACAAGATGAAGATCTCCAAAGAGCAGTCACAAAATTTTGGGTATCGCAGTTGGGCTGATCTATCACATAGAACAAGCGTTTTTAAATAGTAGTATAGATAGTTAGTAAATAGTGTGTTTTATCTGAGAAGAAATATTACACTTATTTGTCTTTCGTTTGAAATTATGAAATGGTGCTCTCTTGTGGTTTCTTATAGTATGTATTGTATTTATGCGATCATATTTCATTCAATATTAGACTGGACATCAAAAATAGACGGATAAAATAATTTCCAACGGGAAATTGTTTGATTTAAAGTCAAATGTACACATACTTGGATTGTTGAACACCCAATTTAAGCTGGATTAATAGATTCACTTAATTCTAGAAAGAGCCACTGCTCGAAAAGATGTACTTATGATTTGAGAAAAAACACTCAACACTAAAACATGCCTAGTTATTAGTTTATACAGCAATTGCATTGCCATCTTCAAAAACGTTAAATTCGTTCATATTTACTCACTTTAAACAGCCTTTTTTGAGCTCTTGTGTCTTAATTATAATATGCACTTATGACTTAAATAGTTTCACCTACAAGTTGCACTCGCCGTTCCATTTAGATGCAAGAACATGTGGAGCGATTAATTTAGTCTAGTCTGTGTGAGGGGATGGGAAATTATAGGTATTATATCTAGGCCAAATATATATACTTGTCTATGTATTAGTTATTTGCAAAGGAATACATGTGCGTGTATATATATTCGGTAAAATCACATCTTTGAATTGCCACAGCTCGCTAGTTTTATGTACAGTGGTATCTAACTCGCTTGACGGGCCTGAAAACAATTGGAGGTCTTACAAAGCACTAAGCCGTGCCTACTTGCAGAAACCATTAACTCGGCATTTTCAGTTTACATGCTAATTTTACTTCAATTACCAATAAATATTGCACAAATATATACCTAATCGAAATCGTTTTAATACTACAGATGGTTTGTAAACACTATTGACCCATCAAAATCTTGTGTATAACCCATCAAAGCGTGGTATTGAAAACCTCCTTCAGGTGGGACGACCTTAAGATTAAACATTGTGACTTAAGTATTTCGTTTGCATTTCACGCGAAACCTGCATCTCGACAAAAGTGTCAAATGTATCTACACGAATGCAAAAGGTACAATCGATTTATTCATCTGTAAGATGTGCGCACCTCCGCTTAACAAAGGTTTCAACTTGGAAATGGAAGTTAGCAAACAAGGACCAATTAAGCGTTTAGAGATGCCATACCCTGTAGCAAGTGTATTTTAAATTCGTATATTGCCGATTAAATTCCTAGCTCGGCTTACAGTGTATCTAGTTGACTTTTGACCTCGTGTCATTTGCATTACCAACGACATTGAATGCCTTACAAATATTTTAGATGCGATACACACATTACAGTCATTGATTTAAGTTGATTTAAATACTATCAAAATAGACATTTATACTTATTATCTCTCCATCAAAAGCTCGACAATTCCAACCACCGTCGTTTTCTGTCCGAAACACTAAACTCAGGATAATAATTGTAATCAGGGACATAAAAGAGATCGTAAACGCAGGAAGGAGAAAAGAAAACATGGGTCGTTTAATTAAAATAAAGTTGTATTTATTGCGCTAAAATAATTAAACAAAACATAATACATATGTACAGTGATTATTGCTTGCACATTCACGAAAGGGAAACAGACAGAAGGTTTGGCTTTTGAGTTCAGCTCGATTTGGGAATCATTTTCCATTCTTGCATTGCGGTTGTATACGTGATTAATTTGCGTGTTGGCTAACCATAGACACTGACTATTGTTAATTGAGTAGTAAACGATTCACATTCATTTAATGGACACCGATATCGAATGGCTATTAATTGCCGCCCATGCAGCTTAGCAGCACACGCTCATTTACTCCATCTTTTCGTTGTGTTCAAAACAGTGTTTTAGCGGCTCTTCCTGCCTCTGGGATCCTCTGCAGCTTCCGTTTCCGTTTCCGATTCGCCGAATTTCCGTTGCGCTCTCTCAAAATAACAAAATGTTTTATGCATGTGTGGGTATGTGTGTGTGAGTGGTTTTTGGGCGTGTATGTATGTTTATTCACTTAATGAGATCAAGTCATATAGCGCATTATCTCGCGCAGAGCATAGAGTAACTCGGCCTGATTACGGGCTTCCATTATCATCAGATTCACATGAACCTGCGGATATCACAGATATCAGTTTGGGCAAACTAATGGCTGGGGAAATTCCACTCACCTTTTCACTGTCCTGCAGCTCGACCAGCACACTATCGTAGTCCTTGGTGGTGATTCGCTCGGGGAAGCAGCAGGCTGTCTTAATAAACATTTTCAGGGGACGCACGAGGAGCTGGGGGTTCAGGAATGTTTACAAAGTTAATTGGAAAATATGGAAAATACTTGGATCGGCCAAGAACTCAATGGCACAAGTGCTCTTCAAGGCATTCGGCTACAAAGTTGTCTGTTAAACACTTTCAGACATCTTTGAAAGTGAATGCCCAGCATAAGCGATTTCTTGGTCCTCACCTGGTTCACTTCGCCATAGTCGTAGTCGTCGTGGCGAATGCCGTAGATGCACTGGATGTAGTTCCAAATGGCCCGCCGGAACTTGGACGTGTCCACATTCTTGATGCCGCCCATGGTGCAGTAGGTGAGATTGTAGGCGGCCCGAAACTTGGCGTCCAAGAAGATGCCCACATCGTTGTACAGCCTGCGGAGTGAATGGAAAACCTATGCTCAGCGCATGTGGGACAACAGCCGTGGCTCATCACTCACCCGTCCACCAGCGAGTAGCCGTGATCCTCCCAGGAGTAGTCCTGGATGCGAAACGTGTTGATGCTCTCGGTGCCGCGCCGGGCGAAGTCCTGGTAAATGAAGTTGGCATCGTCCACGTAGTGCGACAGGTTGGTGGGCACGCCCACAGCCGCCTCCGGAGTCACGGCCGCCAGCTCCGCCGTCTGCTGCTCCACCTTCTGGAAGCGGCTGCTCAGCTCCGCCTCGCTGCACTCGTCCTGCTTCTGGGACAGGACCTTCATGCGCTCCATCAGCGCCTCCACACTGATGCCGTGCTGCTGCGGCAGCTGCTGCGCCGTGGCTGCAAATCAATCAAGTTAGTCAAGGAGTAGCAGGCACCAGACGAATGATTATTCCAATATGAGAATTCTCTACAAGGGAGATCCCTTTGGCACCACAAATTTCTCTCTGTGTGTACTCACCCAAATATCCGTTAAGGGCCGTTGCATCGGGTCCATCCGCAGCCGCATTTGCGGAGTCCGGTGGAGCTCCTCCATTACTGCTCGCTGCGGTCTGGCTGTTGTAATCCGGATTTGCATTGTTGAGCGAGATCTCCGCCAGCACGGGCTTTCCCTTCTGCGTCTCCGTCGGCGAGGTGGGAGTGATGAGGATGGTGGGTGCGAGGGCCCCCACTGCGGCGGGCGGACTCTTCAGCTTGGGACTGGACAGCCCGTCCAGCTTTTGTGTGAGGCCGCAGGAGAACACAAAGGAGGACAGCGAGTGGAAGTGCGAGAGCAGGACCATGGCGTGCACCACCTCCGACAGCGACCAGCTGTTCTTCCCCTTGGTGAGCCGCTGGAAGAGCACAAAGTTTTCATTCGACGCTTGCCGCAGCCAAATCCGCTCGGCGGAGTACCCACCTCGATGTGCTCCTTGCGCAGCAGCCAGGGCCGATGGGCTAATATTTTATTGATATCGTATATGGCACGTAGTTTGGCGGGTATGAAGTCCAGGCCGCCCAGCCAGGCGCTATCGCCGCCCTGGTTGATGAACTCCTTCTCGTACCGCTTCACCAGATACGGACACTGATGTCGGGCAGCAGCCTAGAGATACCACAAACAGAGATACCATTTATTCCAAGTCGCAAGTTGCAATTAATTACTCAATACTAGCTGGCTAATGACAGCTGCATATGTTTTCTTTTAATCGCAAGTAATATGGATTATAATAATAAGCTACATATAGACTTAAGCTTGATTTTATTCCCCACCATCAATTATCGCACGAGAACTCCAACGATTCGCTTGGCGAAATGAAGGCTTGAGGGTATTGGTATTGGTTTCAGGTAACATTTTTCTAGGCATTACGTAATTGTTTTGATCTTCTCGCCTAACCTTGGCCCCCAACCTCCCGCACTCCGCGGCGTTAGGCGGCGTGACCCACAATCGAAAATCCCCCAGAGCGCGGGACCTGGGAGGGATCGCCTCCGAGTGAGCCACCACCTGAATGGGTGCCAAGAATACGTGGACACCTATTTCGATCGCGGTGCGTGTGTGTGCGGCTGTTTGTGATGTTTGTGACCCAAAACAACACATTTTCGGGCATTCAGAGCAAAAGGCCCATTGTTTGCCCGGCCTCTCCGTTTCATTTAGCTGTTCGTCATTAAGGAGACTTGGGCAGCCAGGCAGCGGAATCGTGGCATCATGGCGAACCATGGCATCATGGCACCATGCCCTGACAGGGCATCGTAAATCTTAAATAATTTTACATTCGCCGAGGCCCGAATCTAGACAAAGGCAGTGCCAGAATCCGCGCTGTTCCCTAGGCGACTCTTGGGTGCACTTTCCCGCCAAATAAAATGTGAAATAGTAGCGATAAACAGCCCGTGGAAAGCTGTCCCAATTGTAATGTGTTCATAATTCAACCCAGCGAATGTCGGCCAAAATGTCACCCACAAACAGGAAATACTATATATATACGTACTTTTTATTGGCTTTACGATTATTGCACACGCACAACTTGGACTATAAATTATACTCAGGGGCCAAGAAGCCAACTAATTTGCTCCGAATAGCGCAGAACAACAATTGGAAAACTTGTGAAATAATTGATTAATGCGTTTGTTTCCTCTATTCTAGCACCTCGATCTCCCAATTGCAGCTGGGAAAATCTAAAATGAATGGGCATCGCCTGCGCAATGAAGGCAACTGAAAGCATAAATCAATTTTAATTACGCATTTATCCCCACTCTTATGGCCGAAAGTGATTAGAATGGATCTTAATTATGATGACGAGTGACTTAGTTGAATTAATAGTTCGACCTCTAATATTCAGTGGCACTTGGAGTCTAATTCTTTGCTACTCTTCTTGATGTGCCAACGGGTTATTTGGGATGGAATCAAGAGCTAGGCTCTTTTCCAATCCAAAAGCCCTGTTTTGCCTCATTTGAAAAGTGCACTCGGACTCAGGTGGATTTGATTTCAACGAATACGCGAAATGCAGTTCGAAGCTTCCGCACACCAGATGCACAGTACGTGCTGCGAATGGGTTTCCCAACAAAAGGCCAGACAGAACAATGCAAATGCGATCCAGCAGCACCGGATTCCCGATTCGCTGTTTAGAGCCGTGTGCTCGCATTCACAGCAGGCCATGTTCTTCATTGGCCCAATCAATGGCTATTGTTCTGGGCCAGTTTGGCAGCCAAATAAATTTTGGGAATAGCAAACGGAAAATAGAGTGCGCTGAGCTCATGTCTGTATGCATTTCATTCAGTTCGATGCTGAGCTCTTACTCACAATTATGGCCAAGTAGTATCTGTAATCGTTCGGCAGCGGGCCATCGCCCTTCATAATGAAGTTCTGGGTGGCCAGGAAGTGATCGTGGAACTGGGGATGGTATCCAATCACTTGGGTCACCTGGTCCAGGTCATCGAGCTCGTCCATGTCAAAGTCGGATGCTCCAGTTTGCGTTGCAGCGAAACACTGAAAGAACCAGATCATTACATTATTAGATTACATTACAATCTCAATATTTAGCTGATATGCAAAAGTGAATCACTTTGCAGGAATAAATCCAATTAAAATTGCCCATATTCCGCCCATCAAAATACAAGAAAGGAAAAGAGGGGCAGGAGTAAATTAAATTTATTTCTGTTTAGAACAGTTCAGTGTTCGGGAAATTAAATCTGCGTAACGAGAGACCCCACACAGCACACAGTGCTAATTAATATTCAAATTAATTTTACAGCAAACGCATTGCGTATACGAGACGTGGTCCATGCCATTTGCCAAGAGTGAAAGAAGCGGGCATGTGCAAATTAAATTCCATGCGAAAACTTTCGAAACTTCCCCCTGCTCGGAGCAGAAATCATAATGTGAGAACAAGAATCAGAATGTTGTGCATGACTTGGCTTTCATGCCGCTTGCAGACTCCCATTTTGGGCACCGATTATTGTGTCGGCCATCACGTATACGCACAGTTGGCATGAACATGGGTTCTGCGCAACTTTGGCTCTCAGCAACAGGCGTGCCAAAGTACTTCCATCCGAGCGTCTGGGCCCAAAGCCAACATAGCCGCATGGAGCTCTCTATGAGGCAATGCACTCATAATGAAATGCGGAATTTAATAAACTCGGACCAACGGGTGCGGCAATTGCCTGATGTGCTGCCGAGCTCTGCCAGATTTTTGGCACTCGGCTCCCGCCATCAATGGCTCTGGTGGCCATGGCTACCGTGGCTCGCAGCTCCCTTTTCAATAAAGATTTGAGCTGCAATCAGGATATTTTGCATCTGCAGGTGCACTAGACTTAAGCCTTTTCACGCAGGCAGGCAGCTGACCATTGTAAAGCAGATTTTCCGCTCCGCTCTCTAATTGAAATTTTCTTGGCTTTGGCTTATCGCACCAGCAGCACAGAAGGGCTGCGAAAAGGCGAAGAACAGCCAGCTGCATGGCCGTAAAATATTAATAATAGCTGGCAGGTGCTCTTCCGATAACAGCTGGCCACCACGTCGTATGCTTAACGCACTCGACCGAGCTGCGAGTATCCGATTAATAGGTAACTCAATACATTCCTAATTGGTTGTTGGCCTGGCCCCGCCTCAGCCCCGAAACTCAATGCTAATTGTGAATATCAGGTTTGGCTCTAGCCTCAGATGCCACCCACTCACCTCGCAATCCAACCCAGGCCGAGGGAGGTGATGAGCTGATGGATGCCGAGTGGGATGCACCCACGCCCGCGTGTGAGTTTCATATTCATAAGCGGCTAACTGGACCGCTTACGCCGGTCATCGCAGCTCATTAGATGCCATCGCTTGGCGTAATTAATTAATTCGAATGCCGAAATATCTGTCTTGTGGTAGCTGCCTCCTCCTCCTGGGACACCAGACTTAACAAATGTCGAACACGCGTAAACAAGAGTAGCGCCATTAGTCAAAGTGATTTATGCGTATGCAGATCGAGAGACCGAGACTTTGTGTCCACCGAGTGGCGCTGGCCAATTTAAATCTGTCCAGTTACACTGGCTAATTAAAAGGGTGAGTCGCCGAGATATGCAAATGGCACTGCGTTGACATTTCCATCATTATGGGTTCTCTTTGTGAATCCATAAATACACAAATTGGCACACACTCACACCCACGCTGGCGGGCAAACCCGTTTGGAAAACAAAAACTAGTTTCTGTGACACACTACCGACCGCCAACCGCCGACCACCGACCACCGACCGCCGACTGGCGACGAGCGACCCGATCCCCGTTTCAGTTTCAGTTCCAGTTTCGATCCCAGTCCACTCCGGCAGCCAGCGGCTTTGAGCGCAGCTTAGGCCAAGTTTAATGGGCATGTACACTTATAGTGCATATCCATTTCTGAGCCCCACACACACACACTACAGTCTGCGGTGTGTAGCATTGACACGAAGCTTTTCCCTGCTTCTGCCTTTCCATCCCCTTTCCAGACGAAACCTGTTCGTCTGCCATGGCGTATACGTGATAATTGAATAGTGCCTCCCCTGCCTGTGGGTGCATCTACCAAAGCCACCCACTCGTAAGCTCGAAAGTGTGCTAATCAAGGCACTCTGACCTCAAGACGTGGTCTTGGTCTTTAGTTTTGGGTGCGAAGTAGGTGTAAATCAAACAGAATGCAGCATTACTTCAATTACTGCAAGCATATGTAACAAGACACTCTTTCTGAACTAAAGATATGAGATACATGAATATCGCTTCTACTTTAAGAACCAAACCACCTTGATTATAAATTAGACTAATTGAAGACAGCAAGCGCACGATCCATCTTCTTCCATTTGTAGCTTATGCTTCTGGAGACTTTGTAAGACCGGAAACGGATATACTTCGTGAAGGCGCATAAAAAAGAGTGAGAACGGGCTGTTTTCAGCCGCCGAAAAGCAAAACAGGCGGCCAGTGGCCCCAATCAATCCGCTGCCGGCCGAAGACTTTCCGCGCCAACTGTTAACGTGCGAGATCATGGAGCGTGGCGATTAAATCAAAGATAATGCCTGCAGTGGGGCGTGCGAAGTGGGCGCTGTGCGAAGTGCTCACTGTACGGTGCGACTGGCAACTGGCAACTGGCAATTTGTATCTGCCGGATGCACGAGCGAACGCAGCTCTTTACGCTCTTGGGCTTATGTTAATCGCGGGCAATTAATTGCTGTAAACTAATTCTGATTTCCTCCGCACTTGGCCAGCGCAAAGTAAGCCAAATTAATTAATTAGCATAATTAGCCGCGGAAAATAACAATAAATTAACTGTAGTTCCAGCTCCGCCCAAATGAGTCTGCAAACTCATTGTCTTCTGCTTCCCGCAGAACACAAAACACAGAACGTTGTGAGTGTCAACACGGCCCCAAACAGATTAAAACAAAAGCTGGTAAACAGGCAAATAAATTAGCATAAATGGTAGAATGCCAGCGAGCGAGACGGCAGCAGTGCGCCGAAAGAGACGGCTAGAGACGGCCAGATAGGGGGCACCAAACAATGAGCGAGTAAACAAGTAAAGTGGAAAAAACGTCAGGTGTTATAGAAATGCAAACTGAAAACAATGACAGCAAACAAAATCTATGAAATGCGAAAGTGCGAGGCGTGGAAAATAAAATAATAAGCCTGAAAAAACGCTCCACGAAACTCGGAAAAAGCTGAATGCTTGTTCTTTCTTTGCATATGCAGCTGGAAGAAGAATGGCTTCAGTCATGAGGTATAATGTATCGAATACAGGTTGATAACGATAAATAAACACTTGGAAGATCGATCACAGCAGCTTTACCATGGCTGATTAGCATAACTAGTTAGTAGGTGTGTGAAGAAAGTGGACGCAAGTTCTTCAGAACTATGAAAACGAAGTGTGGAAGTGTGCAGATATGGAGGCTGCCTGCTTAAGCTCCTCCAAATGGGTCAATTACTATACTCCGCCAGATCGAGCAGATCGGAATATAGCCGCCATATACATGTGTAGCTTATCACCTGAGCACCTGAGCTCAACTCGAGGACTGCTCACTTACACTGCGCACAAAACCAGGTGCTTGGCTGTGTGCGTAGATAAAGTGACTTGTCTAGACGTTATAAACTATTTTTCTGTAGTTCGTGACACACACACACACACACACACACACTTGCCCATCCATGAACGTGCCAGTATGGGTGTTGTGTTTTTTGCGAACTGCACTTACAGTGGGGCATACTTAATTAATCCGCAACTATCAACCAGGCATCGGCTGATTTATATGTGGCTGAATATTGAAATGGGTGCAAATATCTCAAGATACTCCTGTGCTCACATTGAAGTTCAAGCTGGCATGGATATGAGATATGGATAAGATATCCCTGGTGTGTATAAACCACCTAAGCACACACATACATATACATATACGTGTGTACTTAAATCGCTTGTGCGTGTGTTTTTCTCGGTTCGCGTGGGAGGCGGTACGTGTTTTTCCAACCTCGGGTAGCTAAATAAAAAATAAAAGCTGTCTGGCACTCGAAGCGACACTTTGTCTGCTGATAAAGTGCAACAACACGGCCAACTGCTAAGCGGCAAATGGCAAATGGCAAACAATCATGACAAATTATGAGTTCTGTGTGTGTGTGTGTCTGCGCATTGTGTCTTTGTGCCAATTAATTTATATGGTATAGTTGTATAGTATAGACTCTCCAAGAGATAACGCCCTCCGATGGCAAACCCTTTGAACAATGTTGTAAGGACTGCGAAAGACAAAGATAGTTCAGCCAATATATGAATGTATATTTCCCTTAGGTGAATGAACTCGCAAACAAAAGCCTACAATTCTTAGAACTCTAAATTTAAACGCCTAATTTTAGCGAATAGTTTGCGGACATTTATAGACTCGTGCCAGCGATTTATGTGCAAAATAGTATACTAATACTAAATATATTAAATTAGCTTTAAATTCGGTTGATAAAGTTGCAACTTCCTGCTGCGAAATTGGGCCACAGCGGCATGTCATCAAAGTGCATTGCTGCATTCGTGCGCGATTGATCTCAATCACTCGCCCAGCCAGTCAATCACTCAATCAGCCCAATCAGCTCAATCAGCTGCCCCTTTGCCACTCGGCCCGAGGCGAAAGCCTTTTTGGACTCCTGCCAGCGTGCGAATGGCGCACATCTGTTTGTTCTGATATTCGGCTGCTGGCTGAGTGACTGGCCCAAGCACCACCCACACCCACACCCACCCACTTGGCCACCCCTCCCCCCGCGCTCGCCACAAATTGTGTATTTTTATACAATTTATATTTTCATTGCGTAAATAAAATTCCTGGCCTGGCGCAGATGGCTGATGGCCGCGGGCTGTTTACGTTCGCTGTCATTGAGTATCGGGCATGATAATTGAAATTATTATTATTATTATTATTATTTCCACTTTGATTCGCCAGTGCAGTGCCTGATTAAAGTGCAGCAGGCTGTTCGACCTTTAAAGGCCACTGGGAGATCCTATGGCTTCCTTTGATTGGATTAACTCTTGCTGCAAACGAAGGCCCAAATATGTAGTTCAGTTGATACGCATTGTTTTCGCGGTTAGTTCACTTTTCAGCTACTCTAATTGAATTCATTCCGAGTCGCAATTACTCGACATTTGCATCTATTTCGCTGATTAGCTGACCTAGTTCGGCAATCGAGTTCGCCATGAAAACAAAGTGCCAGAGTCGCCAGCTTGGCCTTATCTATTCCATAGCTCTACCGGGTCTATGTCCACACACAGATCCATGTGAGAAATATCGGAGGCTTATCAGTTCTTATCGACGGGGTCTTTCGCAAAAGTACCCAGTCATTTCTGCACACTCACTGCGCATTAAAAAGTTGGCAACTCAGCTCGGTTACCAAACTACCTACTCACATTCCCAGCAACTGATTGTTGTTTTCCCTGCAACTCCCTGCATTTCCCGCATTTCCTGCATTTCCCATTTTTATAATTTTATCAGCATGCCTGCGAGAAGAATTTCAAACAAAAGCACGCATTTTTCAAATAACATCCTTTCATATTTGCAGTGCGGTTTTAAGTTTTCCTACTCTGGCAAAAGTTAATTACGAAGCTGTGCAAAATGTGCGCCATCCGAAAACACAAAAGCACGTATTACATTTCAGCGTATGCGTAAAGTGAAAATCATTTTTGGCTGGCCAGGCAAAAATATAACGCACCGAGTATCGCTGGCATCGTTGATTGAAATCTCAGTTTAATAATCATATCATATCATTTGTCAGTTTCCACTTGAAACATAATATGCTGTCAGTCAGGTTCTAAGTGCACGCGAGCTTGAAATAATAAACTTTAACTCAACTTTAACTTAATCAATAAGCTCTGCATTTGATGGAGACTCCTGCTAATCTTTCCCAGAAAGAGTGGCATACGTGTAGGATAGCTACCTGCTGTGGGGGACTTACATCTTAACCGCATGAACTTACATCTTGAGAGATTTGTCCCATATCCGCGTAGTAATCGACGGCGTAGTACATGAGTCTGGCGGAGGGATCGAGTCCAGTTGGATGTGGATGCGACGTGGACTCGGATTCGGAATCAGAGGTCGCAGTCGATTGCAGTTAGGCGCAGTTGGTAGCTGCAGCAGCGATCGCAGTGGGAAAATAACCAGTTCTCGCCCGGCTCTTTGTTTATGGAGCCACGAAAGTGGAGCAGCCGCCAAACTGGAAATGCACCAAAGCAGGAGGCTCGTCCGCGGATCGTATAGTATCGAATCGAATCGTATCGTATCGTATCAGAGCGGATTGGATCGCTGGATCCAAACCAGATTTTCTTTCAAGTTAAGCTGCTGCTTCTGATGGCGATGCTGGTCTGGTGTGGTCAGGCTTGGGTCTTCTCTATCTGCAGCCAGAGTCCACTATCACTATCAGCGGAGTATCCGAGGTCGCGGATTGTGGTTCAAGCACTTGTAGGTGTAGCTCTGGATCCGCAGGACGTTCTTCTCGTCGGTGATGGCGATTCCCCGACTCGAGTGGCTAAAGCATTGGCAGTTGGAGCAGATGATGTTGGTCTGGTTTTTGGTTTTCATTTGTCGGTTTGAGCTGGCGACCCTTCCACTCTGCACGTGCTTGTGCTCCTCAGATGTTGCTAGCTGCGGATGAGAGAAACGATCTTCATTAATTACCATATCACAGCTCCACAAAGCCCAAGCTCGCTTCCCACAGCAACAACTCGTTGGCGGCTCTCCGCCGCCTCCAATTAGCATTCAAATGCCAGTCAAAATATTCACTTTTCGTCGCTTTCTTTTTCCAGCTTTTTCGGCTTGGGTTTTGGTTTTGGTTTTGTTTGAGCGTTTCTTGTTGGCTCCACTGCCGTGTATTTAGCGGGCCTGCACAGACAGCGTAAAAATCGCGCAATGCCAAAAATAAAAGGCAAATATCGGCCACAAAGCAAAACGCAGCACAAAAGTTGGTAAACAAACTGGGAGCTGCGAGTTGGGAACTCGGAACTGGCACCGGGAACTGGGCAACTGAGCACTGGGAATGGCCGAAACGGGTTCGCTCCTCTTCCTGGGGCAAGGTGAGATTTCAAAAAAAAAAACTTAAAAAAAAGAATGTGAAAAACAAAAACGATAATGGAGCGGCGGGTGAATGTGAAACCGAAATTAATATCAACTGCAAACAGGGCATTTTTGGCAGGCTGGCGCAAAGTGACAAACAAATAGCCAACCGAAGTGGGCAAAGATACGGGGGCCACAAAGAAACAAGCCCAACAATGGGCACAACAAGCCGAAACAAGGCATTCGGATTCGGACACAGATTCAGATTCAAATTCAGGTTCAGATACATTTACAGACACAGATACAGATACAAAGTCGGGGAAGTAAACAAACAAATGGAAAACAGATGATAGAGTTACAGGCCCGGATGATCTCTTGCGGTTTTTGGCCCCGCATCGAAGCCTCGTCATCGTCACCATCGCCATCGCCATCGCCATCACCAGCAAGGCGAATCACACAAACGTGACTCTGACATTGTAGGCGGCTGCACTGGAATAACAAAATAGCAAATAGCAAATAGCCCACAAATCGGGAAACAATCGGCGACAAAGGCTGCTTTTGTAACCCAAGCCATTTGGCGCGCACTCGAATAACATAAACAGCGCTACAAAGTTTCCTATTAATAATTTTTTATTATCGACCACGTCACGAGCATACTAAACGCTTCGCCGACTCCCCAATCCCCATTCCCATCCCCATCCGAATCCCGCCAAGTCGCACGAATCGACTTCGAACAGCTGGCCAGTGGATTCGTTGACAGAGGTGGTCATGGTAAACATGGCCGAGACAATGTAGCTGCTTTTCGCTGGTTGGCCCAACTAATTAGCGAAAGTATTGAGCCAAGCCTCGGCCTGGTCCAGTCTACTCCAGCACACTCCAGACAGGCGATGCACAGGCAGAAAAACGGGAGTAAGTACACTGTGCATAATTGAATCCTATCTTCAAGATTGTCTACTTCCTAACTGCTTTGCAATCATAAGATCGCTAGATTGAGATGCCACTTATAGCACCCCGATTCATCTCAGTGTAGTCTTGAGTGTCTTGTTTACCGCCAGCTCCGAATCTCCGAATGGACGTATTTAATTTATCCACTCACACCAGCACTCCAATCGCGAGCTGTTCCATGGATGCGATGCTGTAAACGAACTCTGGCGTGTGGTGACATTGAACGGCGTCCACAACACACAAACACAACAAGTAAACAACGGCCGGGGCGTTGCCTATGTGCCGCCATGCGTATGAGCGTTATTATCACGTATACGCATGGTAAACATGGTAAACAGCATCTTCCCCGCCCACAGCGGCGGCAGCATGGGCGTGGCTCCCCCGCCGCTGATAATTAAATCTATTTCGCACTGTCTGTTTGTGCTTAAAGACTTCGATTGAACTTTGGAAAGTGAAAACTATGGAAAATGAAAGAGAAAAGCGCTCCCCGCTCCTACACATTGCATGTTACTGATTAAAGTTAGCTTGGATGTTCCAAAGTTTTGCATTTGTTTAGTTAACTAGGGAAAAACGAACTGGTTGCCCCCTTTTCGGAAAGCCGTTGCTTATGATTTAATGCAGTTTTTGGCCCTCGCTTTTGGAAACGAACAGCTGGATTTCGGAATTCATCAGCCAATTTTAACCAGACGTCATGGCGCGCCTTTGTGGCTTTGTTTTTCAGCCAGACTCTGGCTTTTTGTTTTTAGCGTCATTCGATTCGAGTCACACCTCCTCTTTTCAGCGGACTTAATAAAGCGTTGCTTTTAGCGAACAACCAGGAACAAAAGTAATGTGAACCATATTTAAGTATTAAGTACATGGTTTAATACTTATTTAAACCTCACACACAAATAGCACTAAGCTACGCCCTAAAAGTCATCTTTTGAGCATTTTCCAAAACACTTATTTGGTGGCTGCTAAAAAATTCGAAAAGTGGTGAAGTTTCGCACCCATTTGGCGACCCATCCTAATCAAAATGTGCAACTGGGAGTGCTGCAAGTCCAGGTCGCCGATTGCCAAGCGAATGGCGGCCAGGAAGCTCCTGCAGATGGAGGAGGAGGAGCGACGGAAGCCCAAGCTGGTCATCCCGACGCCGCAGAGCCTCTTCTACCCCTTCGAGGATGTGGAGGCCATGGCCAAGTACATCGTGAACGTCAGTCACATCAGGCCAAAGTACGGACTAATCTGCGGCAGCTTCCTGAGCGACATGGTCAGCATGGTGGAGCAGCCGGTGGTCATTCCCTACGAGGACATACCCAACTTCCCCGACGGCATTGAACCGGACTGCAGCTTCGTCTTGGGCTCGGTCATGGGAGCGCCCATAATAGCGCTGGTCCACAGTTTCCACTCCTGCGACGGCTACAACCTGGCCACCTGTGCGCTGCCCGTCCGCGTGATGCAGCTGTGCGGGGTAAGGACCATCATGCTGACCTCGGAGGCAGCGGCCGTGGATCATGGATTCGCCCTGGGCGACATTATGCTGGTCCAGGACCACATCAATGTGGTGGGCATGATGCACCAGACGCCGCTGGAGGGTCCCAGTGATCCGCGCTTTGGCAGCCGCCGATTCTCAATGGTGAACGCATATGACAAGGACCTGCTGGAGAAGGCACTCGAGATTGGCAAGCGGATGGGCATCCAGAAGTTCCTGCACAGCGGCGTCTTAGCCTGCCTGGGAGGTCCCATCCTCGGCACTGTGGCCGAGGAGCGAATGCTGCGGACGATGGAGGTCAGTGCCGTGGGCATGTCCCTGGTGCCCGAGGTTATAGCCGCCCACCACGGCGGCCTGAAGGTGCTCGCCTTTGTGGTAATCAGCAGGGTGGCCAGCGACAAGCAGAGCGAGGAGGGCGATAAGGACAAGGAGAAGGACACTGACAGGGACTCCAAGCAGGAAAAGCGGGAGCCGGATTCCCAGGAGCTGGTCCCACTCCCAAGACTGCAGGCCTGCTCCGATCTGATCGGCCGACTTATGTACTGCATGCACCTCGAGATCTGACGATCGAAAATAGACTTCTCGAATCCCCACCCGACTTCTTCTATTCGGATTCCTATTTTCGGTGCGGCCAGTGTGCTGCCAACGCGGAAATAGCCACAGGTGCAGCTGTTGGCGCAATCTTCTCGGCGAAGAAGAGTTGTCCCGTGGGGGGAGGTTTCAAAATGTGAGATCTGTGATCTGAGATGGCCAAGTGGGAAGTGTGAGGTGTGAGGTACGAGTGTGCCCGGTGTCACGCTGTCTAATGGACGCCCCAAATGGCCAGCCATCAAAAGTGGAGAGCAGAGTGCACACGGGCCGTATACGTAATGTCCAATGCTCGGGCCAGCT